>NW_024884767.1:1818587-2097935 GCF_019232065.1 Centrocercus urophasianus | reverse complement strand
GAGGAGAGGAGAGGAGAGGAAAATGCATCTCTGAGTTCACTTTTTTCAGTCAAAAATACTGCAATGTGCACCTTCCTCTCTGCTTGTGATTTTCATTTTATAGACTGGTTGATTGCATGGTTGGCTTGAAATTTTGACAAATATGGAATGCATGAAGATTAATAAGTTCTGTGGTGCAATAAGTTCACAGTGTGGAGCTACGAAAATAATGCTCACATCTGAGTAACTCTTGTATTATAGGAATCCAAGGAAATTACCTGCTCACTATGCAAATTTTTCGTCTGGAGCACCTACACTCACCAAGGAGCTAAGGTTAGGATTGGAGTACAGTGAGCACTGTAAACCAAGGCTGCTCCAAACCTAATGAAATCTAGGATTTCTAAATTGTGACTTCACTAGAATTTAAATTAGGGAATTAATTATTTCAGAAAGCTTATGCAGTTTAATGTTACAAATTATTGCATTCATACTCTCATGATATTATCAATATATATTATTATGTAATACAAGATAACCACTCTAAGCAATTTATAAATCTGCTAATTTATGAGTGATTAAATAAATATATGTATAGTGCAAAAATAAAACTATTATTAGTGTTTCAGGGAAAACATTCTTCGGAACTTTGCCTTGCACAATATTTCATCTGTGGTCTGTCTTTTAGTGTAGGACATAGAATGACAGAGCACGATTGCTGCACAGAATGATGGACCTGTCATATTGAGAGGCTTTCTTCTAAAAGCCAAGAAATCACTTGTCAGTGTCAAGTCACCCATCCCAATGTGACATTCACATTGTGATTTGAAGCAAAGCTTGGGGCACGACAAAGCGGTATTGCACACTTGGATCCCATAACTGAATGTGAACAAATGTAACACTCTTTTGAAAGGTATAGCTTTCATGATGAAATAAAAGATACCTCACCCATGAAAGGGGTTTATTATCTCTGGTATAGAAGCAAGACCACATTAAAATATCCGTGGTAGAGTCCATATCTTCCAATGAGAGCTTCTTTTTATTCTGGAGTATTGTTTTAGTCCTCAAAGCCCACATTTTAGTTTGAATCAGACTGTGGGAATTAGAAGTGAATCTGGTCGAATTCTCAGGGAACTTTCACTAATCTTTTTTTTTTCTTTTTTTTTTTTTTCCTCTAATGAAACACTTGTAATATTATTTTGTAAAAGTTAATATTTCTTGGTTTTTTTTTTTTTTTTTTAAATTAGTGAAATAAATCAAGTTTTTACTACACTGTGAATGTGTTTTTTCATATCTAAAGGAGACATATTCCTAAACAGTTCAAAAATATGGCATTTAAAAAAAGAAAAAAAAAAAAAAAACAAAAAACCAAGTTTTCTTGTCTTATTATTTTATCAAAATTCAAAAGAGTGAGGAAATATTTTGATTTAAAATTATAAATATTTTATCATTGAATCATTACCAATTAAGATTTTTTCAGACCTTGTGAGCCCTGATTCTTCTCATTTATATTTACATTTGACTTCTGTAGTGAAAGCATGCGCAGTATTTCAATTATTCCCTATTTACTGTTATGTGCTTACTGATGATACTACTCAATACTGTGCAGATTTCAGTTAAAGAATGGTGGCTTACTTCCTACAGACCATCCTGCTGAAATTTAACTCATACAGTTTCTGTCCTATTTTAAGCAGCTTCCTTTTTTCCAGTCACATCAGTGTAGATCAAGGAGTAACTCAGATGAGACTAGGTATATCCTGTTATTGCCTTCAAGCATCAGTGTACAACAGACCTACTTGTAAAAGAAAATTAACCAGGGCCAGGGAGCAATCAGTACATTGCTTATACTTAGCAGTCAGCTAGCTCCAGTAAAAAAAGGAGGTGCAATTGAAAGGCACAGGTGACTGATTATTAAAAGAAGCATCTGCTTTTTAACTATAGAAATCCAAGGAGATGACAGGAGGCACATGAGAGAAGTTTGGGATGGATTTAACCCCTGTATTTGCTTTGCAAACAAGCAGAAGCTCTATTTCCATGGGTAAACACCCGTCATGTTTCCAAGACTGGGAAAGAATGAAAAGGCAGAACATAGTTCAAGATGTTAAGATGTCTAGAGGAGCAAATAGAAGATGCATGCCTTGGTGTTCCTGGGCAGGATGCCAATGCAGGAGGTGGTGCTGGGTTAGCTTAGGTGCTCCTAAAGGAAATGGACTATGGCTAATGACATTTCTGCAATCTAACAATTGCCTTCCACTCACCAAAGAAGCAGTATAAATGATAATATCTAAGAATTTTACAAGCTCTTCAATTTTCTTCAGTTAAATATACTACCTGGTACTTTGCCACAAATCTTCCAAGACAGGTACTCTTCCACATGATGAAGAAATTTACACTGATGACTGTGTTCAGTTTGTAGATGCCTGTGTTCAGTAGGTAGATGCTTTATGTATGTGTGAATAAATTATAATCGTTTTAAAAGTCACACAGTAACAAAAAAAAACATGTTTCTTGTAACAATCCACAAAGAACCCTTTGGCAAAAGAACACATTAGTTCAACAGCCTCCAAGGTATTATTTGTAAAATACATCATTTCCCATATTGGGTATCACCCCCAGTTAGCTTCCCCTTGGCCAGTAATTTGTAATTTTCTTTTGTATACATTCTTACTCCACTTTAGCTGAGGGGAATTTAACATTTATATTCCAAGTTCTTCCATGAAGACTTACCCTTTGATTCATATACGTTCTGACAACATACATCAAGTGCTTTATTTTAATAAGGACTGTTTTCATTACACTGTTTGGGATTTGGTGGAAGAAACACACTTGGAGAGTTGTCTACCTCTTAAAATGTAGCCAAAGGCCTTTAAGGTCCTGTTTCTTGGACCATAAAACTTGTCTGTGATGATTGAAATGAGAATTCTGTTTGACCTTCTGTGACTTAATTTCACGCTTGATTTCCATTGCTGCCACTACTTTACCTCAAAGGTTGGGCTGTGTCCTTTGGACAGTGGGGGTCTGCTCAGCAGAGCTAGATGGATAGACAAGTGTCTGTTTTGCATTCAACCCCAACTTCTGCCTAAACCAATTACACAATTTTGACACAGAAGCGACCTTTGAATCTCAAAATAAAATCCGTATTAGATTTGAACCTTTCTCTTGGAATCTGTGTCCAATGTGGCCATATACGGTACAATTACTATGTGCTCTTCATTTGTTCTTAAAATATCTTACCCTTCAATTTTTAGAGATGGAAAAGTTGGATAGCTTATAAAAAATATATTTAGTATCATCTAATTTTACTTATTCTTCTAATGGATATTTCTGGAAGTGTTGCTCTCAATACTGCAGTTTTACTCATGTAAACAGTGATGACTCGTGTCTTGTTTTACCCATTATGTACCTGTAATCAGCACAATCTGCCATTCCATGCTCTATTAAACAAATGCTTCTTGTCCTTTTTCTGAGATGGTCATAGCTGAAACAGCAACGTAGAGTTAAAACACAGGAACACTATGTGCTTGCAAGTTATTAGTGCAATACCAATGTCTTCTCTTAAATCCAGGGGAAGGAATTTTGTTCCACCTGAGCTGCAGAAGGAGGAATTTTTCTAATTTGTATCTGAAAACACTGGTGCAGAAGGCAGTGCTAAGGCTTTACTGTCAGCACTGTGAAAATCATTAGCAAGGGTCACTCTGGGTCTGACAGCATTTCAGCCCCCTGGACCTTCAGGTTTTGACACTTATGCAGCAGGGAAATGGCCAGGAATGATTCTTCATGATGGAGTATGCCATGCACTTCATCACACAAGTTATCAAGCAGACTTCCACAGAGAGCAAGTCTGGGGGTTGCTACTTGGGTATCAACTACAATTGTTATTCAAGTAGTCTGAAGAGGGAAATGGGCTTTTCCTGTTTATTTTCATGCCTTAATTTTTGGATTAATCATGCCAGATGAGATTCACAATATTTTATCAATTAAAAAAAAAAAAAAAAAAAAAAAAAGATAAAAATAAGATAAGATTAAAAAAAATAGATAAATATGTGAATATTTTCCTACCATGGGGTAGCACAAACAAAAGTGCAGACAAAGCAGAATGAAAGATATTTAAAAAAAAAGATAAAAAAATGAGAAGAAAATGAAACATTGCCTACGTGTTTCAAAAGACATTATTGCTTGACAATAAACACAGAGTGTAGAGCTGCCCAGAGAAGCTGGGTGCCTCATCACTGGAGGAACTAAAGGCCAGGCTGGACGGGGCCCTTGGCAGACTGAGCAGATGGGGGCAACCTGCTCATGGCAGAAGGTTGGAGCTATGTGGGTTTTAAGGTCTCTTCCAACCCCAGTCATTCTACGATTCTGTGAATCAATGAGTCTATGATTTCTCTTCCTACAGGTTCTGGACATAAAGAGCTCCACATTCTCCACCAATGTCTTACAACAATGCTGTGCCAGCATACAGTAGCAGGAGGTCTAATCTGAGTAACACAGCCACCTTATCACAACTGTCTTCCTTGTAGGAAGGTCTGATGTAGGGAAGGAGTCCATGGTTATTAATGTGCCTCTGGTCCTTTGCAAACTGGAAAAAGGTAGAAGTGTTTCTACAGCTCAATAGTTTCCTGTTAGCTCAGCTGGTGAGAGCAGGCAAACCTACAACCTCATGTGGGCTCCACACTGTGGAAACCCTTCTGACTTCTGCGTAGTCAAAATCCCTTAGATCAGCTAAGCTGAAGTAAGATGATTGAAGTAAGATGATTACTTAAGTCAGCGGGACAATTCCTGTTGAGTTATGATTTCTAAAATGTGGGAAAAGGTCCATTGCTGTGGTGAACCATACTCAGCTATAGAAACAAAAATTGCTGGCATAAAAAACCATGCTTTATCTCATACATTATGATTACTTCTGTTTTCTCATCTCACATGGAACCTAATTGAAATATAAGTTCTTTCTGGGGCCTGTCTCTAATGAGGAAACACTAGCGTGAAATTTTGTTGGTATAAAATATAAATAAAATGATTATTAATTATCACAGAATTGCAGAGTCATCACGGTTGGAAAAAAACAACTAAGATCATCTAATCCTGCCATCAGTTAGATCACTATTGTATTTCATCATTATGATGAATTATATTAGAGATTAGATATTAGATGTTTAAAAATGCTACCTACATCTTCCTTTAAATTTCAGTATTGTAACTGAGGAAAAGTGCTGAGCAAAAATACATTTCATTTGCCCATCAAGAAATCTGAACAATTGCATTTTACAAGTCTAATAATGCTGAGTAGATCTTCTCTGACCATCACTTCAATTGTATATTGGTGCCATGTGTAGAATTATAGGATCATAGCATTACCAAGGTTGAAAAAGACCACCTAAATAATTTAGTCCAACTCTCCACCTACCACCAATATTTTTCTACCAAACCATGTCCCTTAGTGCCACATCTAAACATTTCTTGAACACTTCCAGAGGTGGTGACTCAACCATTCCCTGGACAGCCTGTTCCTGTGCTTCACCACTCTTTCAGAGAAGCGGTCCAACTGCAACCTCCCCAGGCACAACTGGAGGCCATTCTCTCTTGTCCTAGCACTGCTTAAACAGGAGAGAGGCCAGCCTCCACCTCTCCGCAACCTTCCTTCAGGTCGCTGTAGAGAGTCTATCCTGAACCTCCTCTTCTCCAGACTAAACAGTCCTAGTTTCTTCAATCATTACTCCAGACCCTTCACAGCTTTGTTACCCTTCACTGGACACACTCCAGGGCCTTAATGTCTTTCTTGTAGTGAGGGGCCCAACATGAACATGCAACTTGAGGTGCAGCCTCACCAGAGCAGAGTACAAGGGGAAGACCACCTCCCTGCCCCTGCTGGCAACACTATCTCTGATACAAGCCAAGATCCAGTGGATCCTTGGCCACCTGGACACACTGCTTGCTCATGTTTAAAGAAGCACTGACCAGCACCCCCAGGTCCATTTCTTCCACACATTCCTTCAGCCACTCTGCCACAAGCCTGTAGCATTGCATGGGATTGTTGTGGCCAAACTGCAGAACCCAATGTCTGGTTTTATTGAACTTCATCCCACTGGCCTCAGCCCAGTGATCCTGCCTGTCTAGATCCCTTTGAAAGGCCTTCCTATACTCAGGCAGATTGACGCTTCCTCCCACCTTGGGGTCATCTGTAAGCTTACTGAGGATGCACTCAATACCCTTGTCCAGGTCATCAATAGAGATATTAAGTGAATAGGCCTTAGTACTAACCCCTTGGGAATACCACTCCTGTCCAGTTGCCAGCCAGATTGAACTCCATTCATAAGATTACTATATTATTACTAAAAAAAATAAAAGAGTGACGGGATAATTTAACATGCATCATATTCTTTCTCCACGTTTCTCTCTCTGACATTGTGCATTTATGAAGCTTTTTTAAGGTTATGACTCCTCGTTTTATAAACAGGCAGAAAATTTCATTGGATTTGGTTTGAAAATGAGCAAAAATTTATGCAGCTTAAACCAAAAAATATTTTCTTTCTGTCTCTTGGGATTCAAATTTGCAAATAAGAATGCATATCACTTAGCAAATTGTATCTTGTTATCAAATGAAGGAAGAAAGCGATTTTAGAGATCAAAGGCTGTATTTTCAAACTGCTGCCTCTTCCTCTCATACAGCTTGGTGTTCAGACTTATGACTTCAAGACTTTGAATAAGATCCAGATACATTAAAAAATAAGGAATGGGCTGACGATGTTTGGAGGTAGCACTGAAGACATACAAAAAAAATAAATAAATAAAAGACATACAAAAAAAATAAAGATGTTACTTTTATTATTTCCACAGTGCCAGGAGCTGGCTTTTCACAGCATTCCGGATATGAAAAGTGAATAGACCCTCAATGTCTTCATTAAAGTTGACTATTTAACATGCTTGAGCCTAAGAGCCAAAATGATCCTTATCCCATATCAAAGTTAGAAACAGTTTATTATTTGTATTCCAAAGTTCTAACTTTGGAAACTTCTAACTTTGGAATACAAATAATAAACTGTTTCTAACTTTGATATGGGATAAGGATCATTTTGGCTCTTAGGCTCAAGCTCATTGTTTCTCATTGTTTCTCACTCCTCACTGGATGAAGGAAAGTGTATTACTCCCACAGATGCTGAACTCATCAGATGTTAGCACAACAGAGCTGAACACCACTTAAAACTAGAAACTTCTAACTTTGGAATACAAATAATAAACTGTTTCTAACTTTGATATGGGATAAGGATCATTTTGGCTCTTAGGCTCAAGCTCATTGTTTCTCATTGTTTCTCACTCCTCACTGGATGAAGGAAAGTGTATTACTCCCACAGATGCTGAACTCATCAGATGTTAGCACAACAGAGCTGAACACCACTTAAAACCTTTTGTACTAGTCAATATTTTTTTCCCTGATGTGACAGTCCTCTTGACTTTCCCAGCACTCAGGTGCACAGCAAGCACTTTTCCTATGAAAGAGATCCTTTTTCTTTTTTTTGTTTTGTTTTTGTTTTTTGTTTTTTTTTTTCCCCTGATCTCAGTAAGGCGTAGTCTACCGTTACTTGGATACTTTGGAGAACATGTTGAGTTCCCTGGGTAATCATTAAGGTATCCCAATATTCTCACTGAATATTTTATTCCCTCTTTGGATGACCTTGTTGCTTACCAGTTGTCTTGAATTATTAACTTAAGACACACAAATACAAAAGCCCTAGTATACCAGATCTTACTTCCAGTCAGAATTAGATGTCAAGGCAGAGCTGGACCATAATGCATTCTAACACTTTCAAATAAAGAGAAGACCACAGAAACCACAAGTGCTACAGAAAATGAAAGAGCCTATTTACAAGGTCAAGGCAAAGTGAATGGAATGGCCTCTCAACTTGGACTGAGAGCCCTGCTGCAAGCATTCAGGATGGATATCTGGTGTCTTTCCAGACCTCCATCTGAAGGTCACCTGACTGGTCCTATTTGCTGGAGTTTTCATTAAATTAGTCACAGAGAACAGCTATTGAAGAACTACATGGGGGTACTTCCACCCCGAGCATCCTGTGGTTCTGCAACAGTCCCTGTAAAAATCCGAACTGCCAATCCACAAAGATCAGAAAGAATTCTGCTGACAAAACTATGTTGTACAAGCACTGCTCTGAAAGAAATGCCTCCTGTTTTTTCATGTTGGCCTAGGATGTCAGAGGTGGATATTGATGGTCTCTACTGCAGTAGAGACCGAAATTTCCCACTAATATTTCATTATATTTCCCACAGTATTTCATTTTGTTGCCATGTGACAAATGTCAGAAGAGGAGCAGTCTACTAGAGTGGCATCTGACATGGAAGTGAGTATGAAACAAACGCGTGTCTTCAAATTCCTCCATGTGGAAAAAATGGCACCCATTGTCATTCATCGACTCTGGTTGAATTTTTATGGAAACAAAAGAGTGAGCAAGAGCACAGGGAGGCAGTGGGTGGTGCGTTTCAGGAGTGGTGACAGCAACACTGGGTCACCTGCGCTGGTGAAGATGAGGGGGCATTACTTTCAAAGCAGATATTGTAGTTTATTCTTGACTCAGATAAAAGAAAAAAGAAGTATTTGCATTAATATTTCTGAAATGCTACTTCTTTGTTCTTATACTGTCAGATGGCATTGAGCCAAACCGTTTCCTAACACAGCTTGGCAAACAGTGATCATCTTGAGCATCATTGACATGTTAGCAAGTTTTAAGAATGATTAATGTAATTCCTATTTTGGAAAGAATCGGAAGGTCCTTAGGTCAGAACCTTTGAGCTGAAAGGAACCAAATTAAGGCCAAACAGCCAAACTAATGAAGACATTGTGAGCAAACCTACAAGAAGGTTTTCACTGCTTAGATCACTTAGATTTGATTCCACAGTTAAGAAAGTACTGGAAGATCTTCCTCTAATTTAAATAACCTAATATTGACAACCTACTGTTGTCTCCACAAGCTACTGATTCTGACAGTGCTAAAACTTGGTGTCAGGCTGCTTGTGCCCCTCAAATGCCTGCTGTTTGTGCAAGACACAGATTTTTACCGCTTCAGCACAGTGACACGATCAGTGACAAAATGAGTAGTCCAGATAATAGCTATTAGCAACACTGGGCTTGAATGTGCAGCTGAAACCCCCCAGAACACAAGATTTATGTATATCTTCTACTTAGCTCATGCACTACCACAGGCAGAGGTGCATGCTGAATGATTTGTCTATGTTTTCAAGGTCACACTGCTATCTTATGCATTTTAAGGTTTTAATTGAAAATCCATTCAGCAGGAGGTACTTCACTAGCATTCTTCTTCTCTCATGCATCCAACAAAGCACACAGATACATACATAAAGCCTTAGCGACTGAACACTAACCCCGGCTATTGAGACACAGAGTGCATGACATGTGGTTAGACTAAACAAACATCTTTTGGAAAACATCCACTATAAGCTTAACATCCCAAATGGCAGAGGATGTTCCAAAAACTGTGACAAAACATATCACTACTGAAAATCAGTTATCACGAAAAAAACCTCTCCCTTGCAAAAACTCCAGATAAGTGTCCCTTTCATTTGTATTTTTTCAATTTTCCTCTTTTAACGATGGAATACTGTTACACTGTCAAATGCTTAGAAAAGGCCTTAAAGATCCTAATTGCAGGCCATAAGCAAGTTGTCTTTTAAATTTTTTCTTTGATGAGATAAATGGGTGAATTCCTTGAATTTCTCAGTGTGAGATTGGTTTTATGAGCCTTGACTCATTCTCATGACTATTCTCTTCTCTTATCACTCCCTTTTTAATAATCATTCCTTAAAAAAAAATAATCCTGTTTATTATTTGTATTCCAAAAAAGTTGTACATTCCATCTATCTTAGTGACCTTTGTTTCTAAACTTTATTGTGACATTGGCAATAGTTTCACAAATAAATCTGGATCAAAAATATCAATTATCTACCCAGATTCAACTGAACAGAGAAAGTTCATACTACTTTCTTCCTAGCTTGGTAACAGATAACATCATAGCTATGCAGCCTCCATTTTAAACCTATTACTGAAGTCTTTAGTCACCACAAATTAGAAAACATATCTGTACATGTCTCTATTTCAGTGCAGTTATTGTTGTCATAATCTTTGTTTATGACCTAGTAGATTCAAAAAGCTTCTTCAAAAAAGTTTTAATGTATGGACAAGGTAAACTAGAAAGATGCACGAATATGGAGTTGCCAGGAAAGGGCCTTGGTACTGAAAAACCGTGGTCTACTGAAGAGTAAAAAAAACAACTTTCTGTAGCATCTCTGGGAGCAATGGCTGTGTTTGTTGCTGTTAGCTTCTTCAGCTAAGAATACATCTACTTGGATGAAAAAATATGACAAAAACTAAAGGATGGCTGTGTTTAAAAAGCATTCATATGTACGCAGCTCTGAAAGCAATACTTCCTATTTATTTCCAAGGAAACTACAGCAGATACAAAGAGCAAAATAAAACTGATTGAGCATATTCTCAGCCACAAAATACTATTTTTAAGTATATTCCATGAACTATGAACTATACATTTTTCCCAGTAATGAACAAGATTCTGCATGACACATTCATAGCAATCTGCACCAGTGGAAGTGATCTGCTGTTTCACAACTACTACAGTGGCATAATTGGTAGGAAAATGTTGCCCACATGGTCTATCTTTCATCAGCCTGAACTGACAGAAGTCAGAAGGCACCGAATTTGGATTGTTTACAAAGAGCATGGTGGGACTTTCCTGCTGAGACTGGCAATGTGTTCCATGGTCCTCAAGTTGTTATGGGACCTGGCGTTATCATACTGCAAGAGAAATGTTGTCTTCTTTTCTGGCCTGACTCTGCAAGTTCAAGCCTTCAATTCAGCCAGTGTCAGAAAGTAATGGTCAGCATTAATGGCTAGTCCCATTTCCAGGAAACCCAGAAAGGTCACACATCTTCAAATCAGTCTTTTGCTATCATAAAAGACAATGCACAACATTTTACCCAGTGGGAGATGTATCTTCAACTTTTCCTTCAATGAGGAATTCCCTAACCCTAACCCTAACCATACCATTTTGTCAGACTGTCCCTCTGTCACAAGACAACAACATGTAACAGAATACTGGTGGGAAGGGACTCTATTGTCATACCACCACCATCTGCCTCTGGTATCAAGGGACAACATCATAAAATAGGAGTCATTACTTTCAGAGCAGCCCTCATATTTCTGAGGGAAATAAGGGTAATAATGAAGTCAAGCATGGTACTGTGGATTATGTCATGTTCTTTGATGTTTTCATTGCTGCTGACAATACAGAAGATGTTCTTAAAAAAAAAAAAAAAAAAAAAAAAAAAGACACCAAAAAATTTGGAAGTGCATCTTGAATTTCTGTGGCAGAATATACTACAGAGCCTTTCATACCGCCTCAGACTGCTGAAATATTTGGCAGAGAAAGCAGAAGCTCACTGCAGCTGGTGATATCCTTTGATGAGATCAAGCTTCAGAAATACAGTGCTACCATTCAGTGTAGGAATTATCTCATTCATAGTTGGTGAGATATGGTATTTTCCTTGCTCTTTCTTTATTCCCTTCTCTGGAATTTTCAGAATCGCACAAATGTATCCCCTCCTACAATGCAATGTCTCGGTTTCCTCAGACCTACACAAAAAAAAGATTTCAGCAAGGATTTGTTCCACACCTTCATTTTGTATTATCCCATCATGCTGCCAAAATTGGCAAGGGGTCTGACAATTATTTCTCTCCAGGCAAAAACTTCTTATCGCTGAAAAATGAGATCCTGTGTTCTTTGGTCTATCTTCCTGTCAAAGTTGCCAAAGGCAAATATGGCACATGTGAATTTAAGCAGTTGGCTCAAACTTTCCTGTTTTGAGTTTCCTCTTTAGTCTGCACCATGCTGGTCTCAATTATGCTAAATCTTTATATAAAGTATGACACCTTTTGATTTTCTTCTACAACCTTCTTTAAGGACAGAAGCTGTAATAAGGGACTCTGTTTTTTTCAGTTACTTGTGCTACAGTGTTTGTACTCCACTATATGGCAAATTCATTGCAAACATTAAACTGCTTTCATTTGAATGCAGTTTAAATAGCTAAATAGGGACCAAGCAACATCACCACACATGGAAAGAATGATAAAATTCCTCCAAGTTTAGTCAGGAGTATCTATAAAGATTTTTTTTTTTTTTTTTTTTTAAGGAGATTGTTCCCATAGGTAGTTTTTGAGAGAAGGTTCCTTCCTAATGAGTTCAGGCATTGCATGTGGTACTTTCTTTCTCACTTTTCAGATATTGAGATAGGTTCACTGTATGTGTGCCTAAAACAGTGTTAATTTAATGGGGTTTTTTTGTTTGTTTTATTTTGGTTTGGTTTTTTGTTTTTCCTCTATTTAAAAATGAACTGCAATCGACTATCATAATCAGCATCGGTAGGATAGGTTTAATGACCTTCTTCTAGGAGGCTAAGGGAATTGACTTAGAAACTTTCAGAATCCTTAGATCTCAGAAAACTCAGTCTGTGGGTGAAACACCAGAAGAGGTGAAAAAAAAAGGAAACATAAGAAGATAGGAAGAAAAGAGAGAGTTGACTGTTGGTCCTATAAACACGTCAGATGAAATAGTCATACTACTTGTATCAACTGGATGGTAGAAGAAAAACATAAATAATCAGGCAACACAGTGGTGCAGAGCAGAAACATAGATAAACAAAAAAACCCCCAGCTTTTGTTGTGATTCTGTAAAGTGTGTTACTTCTATGGGAAGCCTGACTTTATAATGGCTTTATTTTGGCCACTATTAAAAAAAAAAAAAAAAAGCATTATTAAAAAAAAAGCATTTAATACAACATTATTATAATCAAACTCCGGAAGAAAACGTTGTGGCTTCTTGAAAACTTTGGGAGATGTTGATTGTGAAGGGTATTCATCCATTCCTTGTTTAACTGAAACAATGTGGCAGACATGATTTTAATGTTTTTGATACTTAATAAGTAGATTGCAAGTATTTTCATTTGTTTGTAAATGTTCTCCGTAATGAACTAGGTGAAGAAATAAGGTACACATGCTAAATAGCCTACAAATATTTGTTGTTGAAAAGAGGTAGTTTCAAAATGATCTTGCCAGATTGGAAGGAGAAAATAAGGCCAGGAGCCACACTTTCTTTTGGCACGAATGATTACCCGAACCAATAGAAATAGAGAGCAATTGGCTGGATAGAAAAGAGTTTCAGAATGAACTGTGGTGGCTCACAAGTCTACCATGCTTTTACAAGAAAGGACTAAAAGTCTAAGACATCTAAAAGACATTCAACTAGAAAAACAGGTTAAATAATCTTTATGATCTACTGCCCCATGTGGAAATCTGCACCCATTTTTTTTCACATGAAACTTCAAGAAGTGGCTCAGCTGAAGTGAAATGAGGACACAGGAAAAAGAACAATCAAAATTTTTGAAAGAGAAATGACTTACAATAAATGTCTAAAATTCTGCAGAACTTTTTTTCAAGGAATGTTTGGATTTTGTGTTGAGGGATATGGTTTGGTGAGAACTATTGGCGACGAGTGGATGGTTGGACTGGATGATCTTTTAGGTCTTTTTCAACCTTGGTGTTTCTGTGATTCTGAAATTCTGTGATTCTGTGAAATATCTCTTTCTCATAATTTCCCAATAAAGACGAAGACGGAGGAAGGCCTGGAGTTGAAACAACACAAACTTGAATTTGAGATTTTCACTGAAGCAGTGAGTGATCATGATGACATTCTCCAGCAGTCCTGCATCCAATATAACCTAAGTAACTGTTAAGTTTTCAAATTGTTACCCTTTACCATGTGCCCATTGTGTTGACCTCTGAGCAAGGCAAAATCTTTTACAAATAACTCTTACATATTGACAGATTGTTAACAAGTCTCCCACCTTTCTTCTTCCTACCATTCAATCCTTGGTCTTATTCTGCAGAATATTTTATATTTCTACAAGTATTTATGTGTTTGTTATAGTCAAGCGCAGCTCAAGAAATAAGCACAAGTATTCACATATATGAACTATGTTTGATGCAATGTACTCATAATTATTATTATATTTCAACGTATAATCTACAAAATATGTAAAAAATATAGCCTTGTAATTATTGCATGAAACCTCTTTTCACATTACTAAATTTCTGAATAATAGGAGCATTAATATTCATTAGTCATTGAACACATGTTCTCACAAATCCATATCATTAAAGTAACTGGAAAACTTAATATTTATATATCTATATAAATATAAATACATACATACATATATATCCATAATTTGTTCATGTTTTGTTGTCATTTATGTTGTTTTTGTCACTCATTTATTTCTTGCATGGGTTTTTTTCCTCAGCTCCTCTTAGTGTCCTGCTGTAGAACTTGTGCTCTTTCTTCCTTGGCATATCCCCTCCTTCATTACATCACACTCAAAGAAGCTTTTAGTCTTGATCCAAGCAGACAGCCAGGCTGCAGACTTTCAGGAAAGTAACCAGCTAGAAGACCTGTCCAGAGGCTAAAGGTTTTAGACTCTAATCCTCACAAGCTTCTCCAATCTCTCATTTTGTGGGGCAGCACTTTAGTTTCACTTTTATGTTTTCAGGCTTTATTTTTCTGTGGTTTGGCTAACAGATTCAGGTGCCTACTTGTAGGCATCTAGCATCATCTTAGAAGTGTTCTACAGTATTCATACATCCACAAATATCCCACGTGGCTTCCATCTGCCTTCCAAATAATGTAGGTCTCCCATAGGTCTTGCTTAGCGCTTGACAGCCTCAAACACATCTCACTCAGATGTGCCTATAATAGTGTTGGAGAGAGAGCCTCAGTCATCTTAATCATTCCCAATGTCTCATATTCCTTGTAGCATACTATTAGTAGAAGAATGGATTTATTCAAACCTTATGATTTTTATTTATGTCTCATAATAAAAGCAAATTCATGGTAATTTCATGAAGACTCAGTAATAAATTTCAAGAAGACTCATTAGGTACAACAAAGGTGCCATAACAGCACACAGCAGAACCACACTTATCGTCCCTCATGAAAGCCACTGTCACTAAAGAGAGGTATTTCAGCAGCTGCTCATATCCTTCCAGACTGTCACATCTGGATGGCACAAGATGAGGCAGTGTAGATACATGAGCTGGCTCTGGAGAATTAACGCAGATGCAAAAAGCTGTATGGCTGTATTATATACTGCATTATCTATGGCTGCTCTACCCTAGCTCATGTCCTGTTTCTCTTCTGCTGTAATATTTGTTGCTTCTAATCTTGGGACAGGATACTCACAGCTGGTGCAAACACTTCTAGAGCACAGACCATCAAGTCGCGTAAACATACAGAAAGTGTCTGAACTATAGGCTCTCATTGTTGGCAAGGCTTTTTCTCTTGTTCCCACGCACACTGTGAAACTATCAACAAACCATTTTAATTTGAAGCAAGTATGGCTCAACAGACTGCAGACTTCTCCTCTCTTAATATTTGATGCATTTAGTACATGCAGTGGATTAAATTACATTCCCACTGGCGCTCTCATCTGCTGAGGCTTCAACAAAGCTTTTCGCATTCCTACTAGTCAGGGAGTTACATCCTCTGACATAAAAAAATAAATAAATTGCAGAGGGCACCCTGAGGAGGACAAGTCATCACACTGTAACCTTTCCCTGACATGAGCAGTTCTGAGAAGAAATTCATCATAGCTGAGCGCTTTGTAAGGGCAGGTAGAAAAAGGACAATGAGAATGGTTTTGAACTGGAAGAAGGTAGATTTAGGCTAGATATTAGGGGAAGAAATGCTTTACTGTGAGTCTATTGAGACACTGGAACAAGCTGCCCAGAGAGACTGGGAATGCCCCATCCTGGAAGCATTCAAGGCTACACTCACTGGGACTTAGAGCAACTTGGTCTAGAAAGAAGTGTCCCTGCCTGCAGGAGGGGGGTTGGAACTAGATGATCTTAAAGGTACCTTCTAAATCAAACCATTCAATGATTCTATGGTTTAATTCCTTGTTGCCCTCTGGCGTCAGTGCAATAGTGTCTGAAAAATGAAAATAATATGACAGGCTACACTCCTCACGGGACTTACTCCAATCAGAACAGCAGTAAATGCAAAGATTCCTCAGACATTTTAGTGGCAATGGTGCAGAAATATCCTGTCTTTTGGACTTCATGGAAAAAAATGAAATGCTGTCAGTTATTATGTAAAAAGAACTATTCTAGGTTATATCCTCCTAGATTTGATTAAAGGCAAAGACAACGCTCCATAGCAGACAGGGCAGTATAATAAATAGCTTTTTGGCTTACATCAATATTTATCATTTGAGGATTACAAGAAGTATATGCACATACTTAAGTTGTGTCTAGGTAATGACACTCAAGGAAGTCAAGGTGATTTTATTCAAAAGTAGGATGCCTATGAAGAGATACACATTTTCCTCCTACAATAAGTAAGTGCTCTCCCTACTCTGCTCCTTGTGGTGCTGTGATTCTGGAGTAAAAGTGCCTTAATTCACTGATCTTTCTCTTGTAGGTTTTAGAAGTCTAAGCACTCATTTAAAATCTGAATTCATCTTAGATCTTCTAAGGTAGATAAACCCTCAGGAGCTTACACACAAAGCTAGGATTCTGAGGCTCAATGTCTACTCTCAAGAACTTACAATAATTATCTAATTCTTTCTAGGAAGAATTGTAAATATCTTCTGCACTGTTCTTAGACTTTTCAGTTGACAAGCACTAAATTAATTCCTATGGTTCATTATCTTGACTGAATAATAGCTGTTGATTCTAAGAATGCAGTTCTTCCACAATAGCCTCTAAAATCTCAGGTCGGGTTATTCTGCTATTCAAGACCTTCACATCTGATCCCCACCAGAGATCAGCAAATAAACCTTTCACCCTCATAACACAAATCATTCTTCCAGGTCCTTCAGCAAATAGCATGATTTGATTTATAGCAGTGAAGAATATCAGGAGGGGAATCAGATGTAAAAATTGTCAACAGTAGATATTGTCACAACCAGAAGCCACTAATTGCATAGTGATAAATCTGCTTTCAGAAGTGCAGCACAGCACTCAGGACCTCCACAGGTTGCTGAGTAGCAATGGTAGTTGTACATAGCAACTTCCTTTCCTGTTTAAATAAACCACAAGTGCCAAGAGACTGTATCAATAAATCACAGACAAGAACAATTTGGAATTTCATTCAAGGTGCTATTTCACATTCACAGCCAGCTTTTACTTGGCCTTTCATTTTATTTTTTTTTTTTGCTAATATTTGTTTCTTCTTACTTCTGTTTGGTCCATTTCTCTATTTGGTTTCCCACACAGGATTTTCTTATACCCCTGACAAAAAGCTTAGGAGAATTATTCTTTATTTAAATAGGTTGCTCTGAAAGTAATGCCTTCTATTTATTTCTATGGAAACTACAACAGATAAAAGGGAAACTGATCTTTTGCTGTATAGAGATGTCCTTCGAGCCAACTCTGTTTGCTTTTATAGTAGTGTGGTGCTGACATTATTAGTTGCTAGCAGCTGAAGTACTGGGTGGAAAGCCTGTGGAAACTTACATGCACAGGCACAAACCATGCCCTCAAGCAGTTTGGTTTTTCATTTTGTCAGAGAAATGGTGGGATGACAAGCTGGCAGAGAATGACCTTCTTTTTTAAAAAAGATGGGATCTCAGTGTGCAAATGGTGCACTCTGGCCTACATTTGTAGATGACACATGATATATCCTTCCCTGCAATAACACCCTTTTGAATAGTGGACCTCACTCCTACTCGTCTTTTCTTTCTAGGTGCATGTGGCTCCAGTGCAAGGAAGATTAAATCCTCTGTAACCTACCTGGACAGCTGAGTTGTCAGCTTCAAAGTCATACAGGTTAACATTCTGGTTAAGTCAGCATTCATTTTCCTTCCAAAGCTAGGAAATGCTGCGTCCTCTCAGAAGAGGAAATTTCACATGTGAGTGAAGAACCCAAGAAAAAGAAGTATCACAGGAGTTAAGCAATGCAATGGTCTTTTTAGTGCAACACTGCAGGCAAAGTGCAAGAATGCTGCCCCCCACCCCAGCGGAATGGGAATTTGGACTCTTGTTGGTGACAGAGGGATCAACAAGATCAGAGGAAAGTGGAACAGCAGCTGAAACAACAAGAACAGTGGAAGCAGGGGAGAGAGAAGAGGAAATGGAAATGAGGAGCAGAGGTGGCTAAAGCGGACAGAAACAATTCAGGCTTTATTTTCTGAACTTTGGGACTTAAAATTTTCTCTCAACGAACAGCATTTTGGGCAACAGGAGTGAGAAATGTTCTGATAAACTCTTTCAACATGATGAATATCAGAAACTAGAAGTTATGAAGTACCATCCTGCATTTAGAATGTTCTTAGCCATATATTCTTTGTATCTCCAAATTTGTTTTTGCAATGTTCACTTCTAGGAAATTATAGCATGGAGTACACAGACAAAACAGGCAGTGTCTTGCATTTTTTGGAATCATTGTTTCCACATTTTTTTTCTGAATCTATCAGTGCTGCAACTGAACTTTTGAAATAAAAATATTGACTTTGTATTACCTGTGGGTTTAACCAGTCATTGGTGTCCAAGCAAAACATTTGTACTGGCAACCTAACCTGAAAATTGCTTGTAATATCTTATTGATTTGCTTTTTTTCAGAAAATTAAAGGCAGATCTGCCTGTGAATTGTAGTCAGACTGAAAGCACAGAGCAATTTCCTTTTGCAGGACATTTTCTGATAACATTTTGGAGTGAAGTAATGGGAAAGTCTCACAGAAGAACAAGCATAAACTGGTCACGTTGGTTTCTTTCTCCATCTCTCTAAGATCTTTCCCTCTATCATAATTGCTTATTTATATTGCTTATAAACTACAGTTTCCTCTAGTTAAGATGTCCTCTTACTAGCATTAAATTCCCACCTGAAGTAACGCTAGCAGATCATTCCCCTGAATGATTCCTTTAAATACATTTCGGGTGTCCTCACTGATATTGCTTTGTATTAGATTTTGAACTCCAAATTCTGACATTTTCTTTTGATACTTCCCTAAAAATTTCTCCATGTTTTTCAGTGTTCCTCAAAATAGTTATGCTGAAAACTTCTAGGCTACACTGCTTTGTCAATGAAAAGCTAGAGTTTGATTAAAGAATATCACTCATAAAAATAACAATCTTATCCAGAAAGCTTGTATGCTTGACTCATTTATTGCCATAAAATGTCATCTCTCCAGAAAATACTTTAAGTGGAAGTTGAAATTTATTTTCTTGGCATCACCAGGTCTGAGCTGAGGAAGACAGTTGCTGGGAGGAGGCTGCTAGCACCACAACACCACAGCTCTGTAGCCACACCATCTCTGTAACCACATGAGTTTACCATAAAAGAAGGCTACTAACATCGGGGCCATGGATCAAGTGGATTGCTTTGGCCACACATGGCCTGAAGAGCAGTATTTGAAGATCTCTGTTACAGAATGAAATTAAAATATTGCCTTCCTTGCCTATCCAAAATTAACATATAGGAATGGGGCTGCCAACATTGTATTAGACATAAAATAATAAATTTTACCCTCATTTTACTTACTTCTTCATATTTTAGATATCTTGCTGGATGTGTTCTTGTCACATTTCCTAACTTTTTCTGAAACCACAGGGACTAACAAAGGAAGAAAAACTGATGTATCAGAAGGGGAAAAAAATGTTTTTCCTATTGACACCTGTATTTGCTTTCAGTTTCAGAACTTTCTGTATCCCATTTTATGATTATTAGCATTTTGAGAAATCTTTAAAGGCTTGAGAGTGATGAAGGCTATGGTCCATTTCTTTCCAATTAAAATCATAAAGAGGTTACAAAGCTCTCAGGTGAGCTGAATTTTTGGAAATCTATACTTCCTGGATGTAGATATTTATCTGGGCAGTGGCAGATTTAAGCACCATGTAAGCCATGGTATAAATAAACACCTGGGATAATTTGAACTCAAGAGACTACATTACTTACACCCCATAAATATTTGCCACTATATAGCCTTCCTAAGATTACAAGCCACATCTTTCCCCCCAGTTCTAATAAGCAGACTGCAGTGTGAACACTAACATTAATTTCTGAGTAGATAAGCAATCACAGCACTCAGAATTAATTCCCAAATGCCTGAATGCTCCTACAGCACTAAGATTTGTTAACCAATATTTTCCACTTGTTAAAATCCTTAGTACATCTTCTGAGAGCAGCTGTGAATCGTTTGTCCTGCACAGACTCTTCTTCAGAACATCCCTGGAATACCTCTGCTGTGGGTGGCATGGTGACTATGTCCTTTCTCTCATGTGAGTCCCATTAAGTGGCCTGACCGATGCGGACATGAATATGATTTTGCTCAGAAAATAAATTGCAGAAACTTTCATCAGTTCAGGCCTGTTAAATATGAACTGACTGCTTTCAATTTCTACTTCAAAACAGTACATTTTAAAGCTTTCTTCCACAAAGGCTAGCGGGATTGCAACATAAACAAACTGTATGTTATAAATCCATTCACAGAGGAAATAATATGCTGTAAATCTTGAAAGAATCGATAAGAATCCAAAGCAGTCCCTCGTGCAGTTACAAAATCACCATCTCACAAGGGCAAAATATTTCATTCCATGTCTTGCTCACAAACTACTAATTCTTCGAAAAATCTAAAGTAATGGCAGCTGGTAAAATAATTAGGATCATACAGACATAATTACATTGCACATCTGCAACTGTTCTATCACCATCAAACTACATAGTTAAGTACCCAGAAAACAGCTGGATTAAGCCTGCTCTCAGCTCATTTTAGGATGTGGAACTGACAGAAAAATGCCTCCAGCTTGATAAATTTTCCTGGGCATTTGGATGTGGTCACAGAGGTAGTAGGAAGAACAGGAAACATTTAATTTCTTCAGCCTGGTATGGTAGTAGTTATCCCTTCAACAACAAAAAGTAAAGAAAATGATACCTTTTACTAGGTTAACATTTCAAAGACAAATATATTTAAATATCAGCTTTTCTTTTTTTTCAGGGCTGCATGGAGCTCAGGACAGAGAATACTCAGTTATCATGTCTGACATGATTTACGCTTAGAGCATGAAATATAATTTTCTTTCCTTTTGGCCCAATTTCTGATCTTCAGGGGAATTTCAAGTAGGGAATCTCCCTAAACAGACAGAATGCTGCCCAAACACTTACAAAGTCCTTTCTTTCAACAGCTTAAATTCAGAGAATCAGAAGACAGACTGTAAGAAAAAGCAGGCTGGACAAAGTCTCCAGAATCACGAAGGCCATATATCTTACTAATACACTGTTTTGTATTGCTTATAAGATTTTGTAACAATTTTGCTTGCCACAGACTCTTTGCACACCATCTCCAGGGCCCACATCATCATTAGCTAGGGACTTTTAGACACAACCATGACTAAACCAAAAGAACATTTAATGGGTTGTGGTGTTTCCTGAGATTAGAAACCAAAAGAGACCATCTAACCAACTTCAAAATATGCTGCTCATTTTATGGTTGTTCAAAATAACAGCTTTTGGAAGACCCACATGTACAACAAGTGCCACAGACCTAAATGAGCTAGAACTGATGAGAAACAAAATTTTACCTGGAAACAAAATCTACAAATACTGCAAAACACACAGAATTATCTTGTTAAGCAATGGGGAACTTCTTACTACTTTGTCCAGCAAAATGAGCAGTTGAGTAAGGAACTCACACTGTCAGAGCCGTACTTTCAGCCATGGTCACAAGGATTACAAGCAAACACCAGCAAACAAAAGATTTCTTCTCTGAGGATACGTGAAAATGAAATGCAATAACATCACATCATGAAAATTCCATATTAACCAAAATATATTCATCATTCTAATACAATGAAATAAAATGATTTTTTTTTTTTAATTACCTACGCCCATTCTCTATCAGTCACAAAAGACCCCTCACCAAAATAAGCTCTGAGGAACATTTCATGTTGTTGAAGCTTAGGAACGAATAGATATCTTAAAAAGAAAGCATTAGATCTACTGACCTTTTGTTGTCATTTTGACTTAGACCTCCAAAAACTCAATATTATTCATAATCTAAAGACTAGTCTGAGGTGTCAGATTGCTAACATGAAGAGCATTTGCCCTTTCTGTATAACTTAGTAATGAAATTGTTATTAATAAACATTTCTGCTTTTGCCTCTTGAGGGGTTGAGAAAGTATTCAGAAAGCAAAACAGATATCTGAAGGTATGCCATTACCTACCATGGCAGAAATTTTTCTGATCACTTTTACAACAAATGTTTATCCTGCCAGACATGATAAATATGAAAGCAAAAGGAACGTTTTTCTTTCTTTCCAAAAACTATAAATTTGCATCTTCATGGTTAGAAATAAGTTTTATCTTAGCTGAAGGTAGATACTCTCTGTGGAGTGTTTTTGTTAAAGCCTTCCGAATGCAGAATGCACATGGGAGACTAATTACTCCTTTGCTATGTATCCCTCCTTTCCTCAAACTCAGTTTCTCAAGACTTTTCCCCAAGCAATTAACTATCAGCTCGGTCCCCTTAACTATCCATTTCTGTGATAAATGAAATACGCTTATAGTGTCTTCAGGATGTGAGGTACCATGAGAATATAAAAATATATTAAATATTAAAATTTGCCACAGACTACAAGAAAGGAATGAAAGAGAGCTAGTGGAAAATTCACAGCTGTGATCTTGCAAAAGGCTAAGATACAAAAGACATTATTAACAATTTATATCAATAAAGGCAACTAAGCATATGAGCTGGTAAAATGACAAACAATGCTTTTTTTTTTTTCTTTTGTGGAAAAGTGTTATCTTCATTAGAGTGTTTTGAAGCCAGAATGGGGGATGGACATATACACACTTAAATTCAAAACAGTAATTATAGTTTATGAATGGACAAAAGTACCAAAAAGTACCAAAAGGAAAAAAAAAAAAAAAAAAAAAAAAAAGTGCTTTTTAAGGAAAATGTTTATTATGTTAAAAACACAAGGGCTGCATACTGAAAGAAAGGCAGATTGTGCTGTGCATAACTGGAACTTGTGGATGCTTACAGTAACCTTAATCACAAATATTATTTCTGAAGCCAGGAGAAGTGCAAAAGGCACTTGATTAAATCCAATTCCTCTGGATCAGGACAAGGCCTGGCCTGCCTTCCCAAAGAAGGATCTGAATTACATAAGCTTTACACAGACAAGGGAGCATAACTGAGATATGGCTGGTTTGCTTCATGGTCCATAACCATGAAGATTTGGCAATACAGAGAGTGGAGAGGTTAACAGTCAGTAAAGCATTTCCCTTTGCTATGCTGTTACAAGTTACACTGTGGCCAAAAAGAAAAATTTCAGTTATCCTTTTATCCTTTGAGATCACACTATAAACAAGTGAAGAAAAAATATAAGAAAGCTGTGGTCTTCAAAGAGACCGTTTGAAGGGCAATAGATGCTATCAACACAGATAAGAGCTCATAAGAAGATCACGTCTAGACAGCCGAGTGCAGACAGCTGTGCATCCGGTCCACCTGCCTTTCTCGTTGTCCTACTGGAGAGCAAGTCTGGTCTGGAAGCTCTGCAGCTCCCAGCCAGCTGGTGTTGTGTGCTGCAGATCAAATAGCTCACAATATCCGCATAGAGATTCCTCAAGATGTTCTAAAAATTGTATGTTCATGCCTGTGCTCAAAAACAAAGAGATGTGATTAGGCATGGGACAGAAAAGAAGGTAGCATCAGTAAAGCTAACAATCCTACTTGCCCTGAGGCAATGATTTAATATATTTTAGAACTGAATTGCCATTCTCAGATACCTGTTTGCTGGAAAAATACAAAGCAACAATGCCTTAGATGTAAATGCATACAGATCTTTTGCTAGATAATAAGAAGTGTTACTAGGTTTGTAGTGTTTCTGTTTTTTGTTTGTTTGTTTGTTTGTTTTTTTAAATATCAACCCTTAAAATAGAAAGATCAATCTTAATTTTACAACGTAATTGTTGCAAGTTATAAATGTTACTTGGCATGTCCTGACTCCGGTTCTCTCCGCACCTGATTAAAGAATGACACTCTCAATGTGCACTTTTTTCCCCAGACTCACTAAAACTTCCCGTTTCAGATTTAATTTCTGTGCCTCTGACCTCTGATTCCTCCAGTATGGTAAGGATCTCAACAGTTGGAATTCAACTCACAAGAATATAGTTCACTGGTTCTTCACTGAGAGTGTAATCAGGTAGTGGAACAGGCTTGCCAGGGATATGGTCATCACACCAAGTCTACTGGAGATCAAGAACCATTTGACATAGTTCAATGTTCTGTGAAGACCCAGAAGTTGTACTGGATGATCCTTTTGGGTCCCCAACGATGCAGGATATTCTGTTCTGTTTAGCTTTGATCTGTTGCAGAGATTTAGTCTAGAGTTCCTCTAGTCCCATTTTTGTACTTTGGTTGCTCAGCTTCTAGTCTAAACTATCTGTCTTGATTCAACAGTTTGTAATCATCAGAGGGACAGATGGGAGGTTCCTGAGTACCTCTTTCAGAAATGAGTAAATTAAACTTTCATGATTTGGATCATGCAGCCTAGCATCAACTGGAAAAAGCAATGTAAACCTACCAGAGTTCACTCCACTGATTTCTGTGGAGATCCTCCCGAATCAGCTCAGGCCTTTCTTCTCTCATCTTTTGTTTGAAAATACATCTGATATATAAATGTATCTTATTACGGCCACACGTTCACTTATCAACTACTGCTTATTTTTACAACAAGGGGAATATCCATCCATTTACTAAGGTGAACATGAATGTCTTGTTTTATATACTGTTAAAAAAAAAAAAAAAAAAAAAAAAGAGATAGAGAAAGAAAGAAATCTCTTCCCCCCTGCCATTCAAGAAGAGAAAGAAGAATAAATAAACTTTCATATCCACTTTCAGGTTCATGCTGATCCCAGCACATAACTAGCTTTGGGTACTGTGAATACTATTCAACATCTGCTCCATTGAGTTTGTGTGTGGTGGTATGCTGATTTGAGCAGCATGACAAATGCAATAGCCTGAACTTCCTCCAAAGACAAAGAGAGGATTGCTAACTCCCTCCTGTTTGAACTAACAAATAATTTAACAACACGTACAAAACTTACTCATTTGAAAAAAATACTGTTTTCTAGGTATAGAAATGTCCCAGATTAAAAAAAAAAAGAAGAGTAAATGGAAGGAGATAAAACATCAGAGCTGAAATGTCAGAGATGTCAGCCATAAGGGCTGTTGAAAAGGATGAGAAGGAGTGAATCCAAGTTTTTAAGGAAAGAACATTATGGGAGAAAGAAATCTCAGCACAGGTTATGCCAGCAGCTAAGACACTCACCTGAGATGGGACACAATATTCAGTGGTGTTTTATACGCATAGAGTCTTGCTCTATCTCCTCTTACTCATCCCTCACTTCTCACCTTATTTAGAGAAATGAAGGTTTAGGCAGTTCTCTGATTTAATTGATGGCTAACTGCAAGGCTAGTGCATAAAAATATATCTTTCAGGAAAATATTCTGAAGAACATAAAAGTCTCATGGAGAAATATGTTTTACAGTTATGTGAAAATGGAACAGACTGTTGTTTCATGCCTGCAAATGTTTTTGGTAAATACAGAAATCTTGCAAAATTTCTAGTAAGGGTACTTGTCCTAGCACAAAATGTCTGAAGTTAATTCAGTGCATGTACTTCATTCCACTGCCATGAAGACAAACTTTATGGCAACAAAATGTATCTCAAAAGAAACCTCTATTACTTTTAGTTGCAGCCACAGTGGAAGTGGAAAACATCCAAAAGTTTACCTCTTTGTTTAAAACTGGTTATACAGAGATTACAGCATGCTCTTACATTATACAGATTCAAATGCTTTCATCCGGGCTGTAAAGTATTTTAACTCTACTGCAACAAAATATGAATCAATTCCAAAGTCTCTTTGGGCTTCCTGGAAAAATGAAAAATAAATAAACAAAAGCAAACAAGAAGAACCTAATTTATTCCTCTGCCAGTAAAAAGCCTGACATCAAGCAGAGGTCAATCTACTAGAGAAACTTGATCTTAGCCTGTTGATGAAATACCTTTGGCTGGGTTGGCTATTTTTTGTCCAGGAAATCAGGAATGCTGGGGGGAACCAAGAAGGTGATTATACCAAGCTACCCAAATGCTGCATAGAACTTTCAGATATCAATATTTGCATTATCATACCACAGATATATGGTGTCTGATATCCAGGTATCTCTGCTAGAGATATGACAACTTACAGAAGTACTTAAGGAGTTTACACAGCTAAGCTGTTATCTATCTTATCCTCTTTCCTCCTAAGCTTTCATTTTCCATAGTTTTCCAGCTGTCCATGTAGATGTGGACAG
The DNA here is from genome assembly GCF_019232065.1 of Centrocercus urophasianus. Lineage (NCBI taxonomy): Eukaryota > Metazoa > Chordata > Aves > Galliformes > Phasianidae > Centrocercus > Centrocercus urophasianus. The sequence goes on along the minus strand of NW_024884767.1, from coordinate 2,071,513 downwards.
CTGACGTCAGCATTGCAATAAGAAAAATTGAGTACCTACCACTAGTAATATCAATCCAGAATATAATCCAAGCCAAAAGATCGAAGTAGAAGTCCTGGATGAAAGCCTGATTGATCATTATATGTAGAGCAATCCTAATAGTAGTTTGTGCAAATACTTGTTCAGAGGAGCTACCTCATCATGTTGCTCTGCTCTGCATCAACTATTCATTTGTTTTTCTGACTGTAAGTGACTGTATGCATCTTCAAAAACCTTAATTCACTTTGGAGGATGATTTTCAATGTATCTTCCTAGAGATGAGAGTTTCTGTGGGCTTTTTAATAACTAGGGTTCTAGTTTTTGATAACTACAAGTACTGCTGAATCTTATGGACAGAAATACTTCTCCAGCCACAGTCCTTAAAATAACAAATAACAAAAGCAAGTTAAGCATCATTTGGCTGTGACAGATTTTGAATAAATTTTGAACTAGACCACGAATTAATACAGCATCAGCTGGGGTCATTCTGAAGAATACCAATACAATCAAAACTGCAAGCACAAACAGCTGTGGTAAGAGGAGCCTATCACTGGGCAGCAAGTGGCTCATAAAAGCTCAGGATGCTTTGTTGGCACTGTTAATCAGGGCTTAGTACCCAAAAATATATCTGCAGGCATAACGCACCTACTATATCCACCTGTATATGAGTTTTCAGAGGCAAAATAGTAGGAAAAATCAAAGTAAAATGCATGGAGCAATTTTTTTTGTCAAAACAGGTTTCAGGTTCACTGGATGTCAGTTTCAACCACTGTTTCTTGGGTCTTCAAAACCCCAGCTCATCACATTGACTTACTTAGAAATGAAGGAATACAGTCTTGTTCTTTCTAAATCTTTGACATAGACAGTGTGAAAGAAAAACAAAATGTCTTGTTTCAGTGAACATACTAGGGCTACAGTTCATTTTCACCCCATACACAATACGCACATGTTAATAAATTTTCTCAACAAACCATACTACTCACAGTGGAAATAGAGTTGCCATCTGCCTGTGGCCACAAAGGTGCTGATTTTGGATTTTTCACAGCAAATCTAAGCAATACAAGCCAACACAACTATTCATATGCAGCAAATCCCTCTCCTCACCCCTATAGCTTGACAGAGGTAAGACTGAAAGACCTGAATGCAGACAATGACAGCACTTCCTAGCTTGTTGGTGCAGGCTTGAAGGTAAATAAAACGTTTGGCATGAATGGTGATCACCGCAGCAAGACCAACAGCACCAGTGTACTGCTGTTGTACTAGTGTCATGTCTGAAATACAGATTGCAGATAACACTCATGAAAGTATAGTAATTGAGTAGTAATATTTTGAGTAATAGTTTAATTCCATCTCAGTATAGTTTCTTACTGAGCCTCACATGATGACTCTCATTCTGAGGCAGGTGATACAGTTTACATTAAAAAATGCAGAAGTTAAACATATAAGACCAAATGAGAGGCAAACAAGCTAAAACAGCACAGTAAAGCCAGGCATAATCATGTTTTCTGAGTAAATCTTTGGATCTCATTGTACAAATAGATATATTTTCTTTCATAGACTGTGTCTAAGTAACAGTTTAGCTCTGATTGGGCCTTCAAATTAATTCTTACAAGTGTAGCCAGAATTAATTGCTGATACAGTATCAGTCACTCCGTGTGATAAAAGGTTCATCCATACATTTTTAAATCGCTTGATCTAGTTTAAATCTCCCGTCTGCTTTCATTCTTCTGCCTTCTAATATGTCTGTCTTTTGCAGGGATCTAGTAGCTGAAATCATTTGTGTTCTCCTTTCTACACTGTATATCCTGGTGGTTATAGCTGATACTTTCTGCAGCTTCAGGTCTGGAGGTGCGTGGCAGACTTAATTCTTCAGCCTACCAGTAAATCTTGATTGGTTGTGGAACCTATGAATCACAAAAAATATTGCCTAAACTTTGGGTGTTTGCATCCTGTAATGAAGTTTTTGCAACATGAAGTAATCAAGAACAAGAGATGCAGAAATCCAATGTCCTTAAGTGTGGGGCGATTGCTGATAGAAACAAAACGTTTCCAGATGCACGCTTTTGACACCTTTCATTCCCTTTATTTTCCAGCACCATTAAGTACCAAAGAATATTTACAAATGCACTTTTGCCACCAGGAAACTAAGGTAATATAGCAATATTTTAGTGAGATTTGTTGACAAAGGCTGGACTTAAACACAAAGAAAGCTCCTTTAATAGATTATCCCCTAGTGTTAGTGTCTTGATGCTTATTGCTTCCAAAAGTAAACAGAGAAATCTTTGTTTAGTCTCAGTGAGGATCAAAAGATTTATTTTGCAGGGGAAAAGGACAGGTTTTGTTAATTGTAGTCACTGGGAGAGTGCAGTGATATCCTCCTGTCTTCTTGCAGATAGTATAAAATGCGAGGCTTTCAATTTCTTTTTACACAGGAACAGAAAAGAAGGTTAGAAACTAAAACCTTTCTGTCTTTTTCATTCTGTGAAAATGCTATCAAAACATGCTGTTGTTAACTTCTTGTGCTTGAAAAACTAGCTGACCTCTGAGATCACCACCTTATTTATGCTACATACAAGATAGATTCAAAAATGTGATAACAGACAAAGCACTACGTCTTCAACATTCCTGAGACTGGCCTAAAATCACAAAACTTTAAGAGAAGTGCCCTTTGAATTCTGCTGCTTTTTTTCTAGTGCCTAAAAAGTACGATGGCACACTTCAGACCAGAAGCTTATTCAGCCTGTTGCCCAGATAGATGTGAAGAGGAGATACTTTAGGAGGGACATGAGTCCAGAGCAAAAACCAAATCATGCTTCCCATTACACCTTCCTGCTACAGTGCAGTTTATTGACCTGGTTATTGCTCGATTAAAAATCTTATTCCCCCTGCACTTGCACTGATTCACCAGCTGTCTTAGAAATCTGCTTGTACTTGCCCCTGTAACAACAGGGACAACAAATTCAACAATGTATCACATAAGAAAAGACAAAAAATAAAATAAAATTAAAAAGTGTCACTTGATTTGTTTTGTCTTAAAACCCAAAGCCTGATAGTGGAATTAGCTTCTTGATCTGACCATTCGTATGACTTCATGGATGCTAATCCTGGCTCGAGGGAGTGAGTGGGACAGCATAGTCAGGGTCAGCTTGGGAAGGCAAGGACTGCCTCTTTTGGAAGCAGCATGGATTTAAATCCACTTAAGCCTATCACGAAACCTCAACTGGAGGGAGCTGCTATGTCTCATCTGCTGTGAGAAACTCCCTCAGCTTTTCCTCTGTGAGCATTGATACTAACAATTAATTTAGCTTTGTGCTGGTCCTTATCTCCTCCAAGCGCTTCCATTATCCTTTCATCTTCCATTGGCCAGACTATTTGGAAGATAGATGTGTTTGTAAAAAGAGGTTGTTATTAAATTTTTGCCTTTAAAAGTTCTTCCTTAAGACCTTTTTGTTCTTTTATTTCTTCCCCCTTCTTTTTCATCTTTTTCTTTTTTCTTCCCTTTTTTTTTTTTTTTTTTCCTAAATATTTCCAGTTAGCCTTGAAAACCCTGGTTACACTTGCCTGTTTTCCATGTTCAGGCACAAATTCCACTCCTTGAAGAAAGTTATTTTTTTTCTGGTAGCTACCCTCACCAAACAGTCTCATTTCTACATTGCTTAATTGGCTTTTTTCTTTGAGTTTCCTCTCAAAGTTGTTTGTTCATATGTTGATTTGCAGCTACACACCACACTGAAAAAAAAAAAAGTATTCTACTCTTTTGGCTGATGCTTTCTTTTTAAGAAAATTTCTCATTTTAATTAAGCCTCTTTTCCTGCAGCATTTCTCCTTGGAAAAAATGCAATTTGAGTATGCTGTGATTGCTATTAAACATAGCTGTTCAAGAGCACTATTTTGAGTCAGATTCTCTGCAATGTATATACATACAGCAAAACCAATTATTCTCACCTGACTGTGCAAGAAATCTTATTGCATCTAGACTTCTTTCTCGCACTTGGCTATGACATCATGTAAAATATTTCCTATTCCTCATGTTAAAATATACAGACAATGTATTCAGCTCTTCTCCACTGCTTTGGTATTTTTTGCAGTACCAAAGCATGACAAGGAGTCAAGGAACTACTGAAAGAAAATTAAACATATTGAATAGTATAAACAAGTTATGGATGCTTGTAATATTTCAACCTCTGTTATTAAGGACTTAACAGAATTAACTTAATTACAGAATGCCAGGCTTTAGAGAGAAGGAGAAGTGATTAGGGTGCTTTATCTGAGGATGTATAGTAGCAGTAAAATAGAAAGTGATTGACAAGGTAGATAGATTGCTTCTATCTCTAGAAGTACGCAAGATATCAGTGCACAGGATTTTGCTTTGCATCAAACCTAAGGAGAGCAGATAACTTGAAATCAGCAGATATACAAAGAAATACCAACAGGTTTAAGGAGGTATCTCAGGCAAGTGATAGATTTCAGTGAAGATTCATCTGTGCCTGCAGAAGGGAAATGAATCTAAATGAAACCTGGAAACAATAGCAGGAGATAGCAGAATGAGATGGGTGAGCAAAACAAGCATTACAAGACATTTAGAAGATTCATTTGCCCTGTTTACATGAGGAGACATAAATATTTTCTCATGATTATACCATTTTGGTTAGACCAAACAAATACCTCTTTCTGCTGCTGTCCTCACAACCTCACTGTTTTCTGAACATCAAGAAACATTCAGTGTTGACATCACATAACATTTTTTTTTGTCCAAACTCTCCCTTACTTACAATTTTTCTGTTGAACCTTGTTATTCTCTTGTATGCTGGTCTCCCATTCTTTCTTCTCCTATTCCACTTGATGCCCACAAGCTTCGACAAGCAGTCAAAGGGAAGAAATGTGGAGCTCTTATATATATAACTAGCATTTTTACAAGCAGGCAGAATATAAAACAGCAAAGGAGATGTGTAGGTGGAACTTATAAACATCCCACAGAAATCTACTGGCCTTTATGGAAAAGAAAAGTGGTTGGGCATCAAACTTTATCTGAAAATTCAGTGTACTTAGACTGGATGTGATCAGTGCCAGCTTTCCTTGTGGGCAGATTCAACTTGCATCCTGCCTTTTCTTCCTTCCTCCCTCCCTGTCCCTCATTGTGAGCACCCAGACAGCTATTCACCTTTGTCAGATCTAAAAACTTTGGCCTAAGTTTTAAAACCCTGTGCCACTGAGAAGAGAAAAATGCTATGTGCTGAGACATGAGCAATGTAATGGGAAGGAAAGGATCATGGCAGCTAGTATGTCCACTAGCAAACCATTATAAGCATCAGAGTCAGACCTTTTCCACACCATTATATTTAGATCACCTACTGTGCCTTTAATAACAAATTCAATAGAAAATGACATTTCCTTTGAAGAAGGTGCTCTGTATTCAGAGGTAGCTTATGTATCATGTGATGTGTGAGCTGCTGTTGTAAAGGTCTCCTTTTTTTATTGAACAGTAATGCATTGTAAACTCAGCATAAAACTCCAGCTGTCCCTTTACACACTTGGCTATTTGGCAATCATTCCAATTTTTTTCCGTTGAATAGTCATAATTCATATATAGAGCCAGACACAAGCAGTCTTCTTTTTTCATTGGCTTTGTTCAGTTTTTGGCTGCGTGCTCCTTTTGGTAAAATGGGTAAAGTTGGCTTTATAAGCAATAAAACTGCAGGATGTAAGGATTCACTTGTTTTTGATGTTAGTAGTATTTTATGGATAAAGTGTGAAGAAAGCCGTATAATTGGTTTTCTGGGAATAGCGCGTATGCCTGCAAAGGAGGAAATAGACCTTTAGTTTAGCATTCCTTCATGTGTCGGGTATGGCACTACAGTGCCAGAACTGCTTCAGCTGATGTGCTAATATCCAATTAAATGAGCAGTGAGATCTCTGCTCCCTGCCTCCCAAGTACTGACAGCTAATCAGCATCAGCAATAATCAAGTCATAAACAATAAGTTTAATTCAATCATTTCAGACAAACAGAGCCAGACACTCTGACCCTTCTTGTCAGTGTCACAATTCTCCAGCTGCCCTGCTAACATGGGGAATCATTTTGCTGCAGCAAAACTGGAAGAAAGAACAAGCATGCAAAAATGTGACTGAAAAACTGGGGCTTTTCTTACCCTCTCCTCTTGAAAGTCTCAATTCATTGTGAAGTGTTTTATACTTCATAATTTGCCATAGGCAAAGCAGTCAAGACAGATTTTTGGCAAAACCTTTATATGTTTCTTACTTATGATGTTTCAGTAGGATTTTTTTTGTCTGTGAAAATAAAAAAGTTAATCCAATGATCTGTGAATTAATAAATTAGCCTCGCTACTCCCAGCCTTCCCAAATAATTCTACCAAAGGCTAAAAACTAAGTCAGTTAAAACCTCATAGTACCTCCCAGAGTAAATTCTTGCTATTAAAGAGCAGAAGTTAGACTTAAGAAGGTTTTTAGGCTACTTTATTTTGCATTTGTTGTCTTCCTGAGTGGTTACTGTAGTATGTCCCTATACTAACTCAAAAAACAGAAACCATGCACAGAAGACCATCTGACATAAAAATGATATGCTGTGGCCCCTGCAGCTATAACTCCAGCACATTTACTTGGGAGGAAGAGAGTTTAGCACTGCAGTATGCTTCCAACAGTATCAACATGTGGCTGGTTACAGACATTTAGCCAAAACAAACAGCCCTCAGATCTGGACAGAAGCCCTCTTTTTGCCCCTTTACCCATCTGGGGAAATCGGGCAATGCAAACAACATGTCCCCCAGGGGTTTTCTGTCAGGGACTTAAAGACTCAGTTATGCTTTGTGTTTCTGCATGAATCAGAAGAATTTTTCTCCTCCTTTTTTGTACTAATTTACTGTTGCCAGTATCTGGGGCACTGGGATGAGCTGACAGTGCAGAGCTGCAAGGACACCAGCTCAATCTACAGAACAGGGCAGCCTCATTCATACAGTGCTCTCCTTGAGCCAGCAAGTCCCGCAAGGTTGTTGTCTAATGCTGCTGTCCCTGGACCAGCCATTGGGACCATGCAGCTGTGTGTCATCATTATGGACCCATCGGTTCAGATTCAATCCCAATGATATTGTCATGCCCACATAATCCCGATCTGTTATCAATGTCAAACAGAGAACAGAACTAGTTTCCCACTACTTTAACAGCTGCTCTCACTTATTCTTACAACCATAGCATCACTGTGTATAATTTACATTCCTGCATATATCCGTCTATTTTTTGGCATCACTGAATCACTTCCAAATTTCTCTATTTAGTCTAATAGATGTAAAACATGATTTAGACTTTCTCTCATAAAAATGACCAAAAGCAGCTGTATCTTCACAGACTATTGGATGAAAACCAAAGCAAAAGGTCAGTCTTACATACAGTAATGGGAGTAAATTTCAGAATACAATCCACATTAAAAAAAAGAACTGCATTTCATCTTACCTGAAAGACCTACAAATATCTCTATTTTCTCTATTTTCCCTATTGCAACCCTGGGAACTACAGGCCAGTGAGTCTCACCTCTGTGCCTGGCAAGATCTTGGAACAGATCATCCTGAATGGCATGCTTGATTACATGAGGAATGAGCGTGTGATCAGAGACAGCCAGCACGGCTTCACCAGGGGAAGTGCATGCTTGACCAATGTGGTGGCCTTCTATGATGGAGTGATGGCGTCGGTGAACAAGGGCAAGGTGACCGATGTCATTCACCTGGACCTGAGCAAGGCCTTTGACATGGTCCACCACCACATCCTCATCTCCAAATTGGAGGGAAGTGGATTTGATGGGTGCACCACCTGATGGATAAGAAACTGGTTGAAAGGCTGCAGGCAGAGGGTGGTCATCAATGGCTCCATGTCCAGGTGGAGGCCGGTAACAAGTGGTGTCCCCCAGGGGTCTGTCTTGGGACCGGTGCTCTTTAACATCTTTATTAATGACATCGATGATGGAATCAAGTGCACCCTCAGCAAGTTTGCTGATGACACCAAGCTGAGTGGTGAGGTTGACACGGTAGAAGGAAGGGATGCCATTCAGAGGGACCTTGACAGGCTGGAAAGGTGGGCCCGGGTGAACCTGATGAGGTTCAACATGGCAAAGTGCAGAGTTCTGCACTTGGGCCGGAGGAATGCCAGGCATCCGTACAGACTGGAAGGAGTGGTCCTTGAGAGCAGCCCTGTGGAGAAGGACCTGGGGGTCTTGATAGATGAAAATCTGAACATGAGCCAGCAGTGTGCCCTTGCGGCTCGGAAGGCAAATGGTATCCTGGGCTCCATCAGAAGAGGGGTGGCCAGCAGGGACAGGGAGGTGATTGTCCCCCTCTACTCTGCCCTTGTGAGGCTCCATCTGGAGTACTGGGTCCAGGTCTGGGTCTCCCAGTACAAAACAGACAGGGAGCTGTTGGAGAGGGTCCAGACGAGGGCCACGAAGATGATCAGGGGACTTGAGCACCTCCCCTACAAAGACAGGCTGAGGGAGCTGGGCTTGTTCAGCCTGGAGAAAAGAAGGCTGCGGGGTGACCTCATTGCAGCCTTTCAGTACCTAAAGGGAGCCTACAAACAGGAGGGGAATCAACTCTTTGAAAGGGTAGATAACTGCAGGACAAGGGGAAATGGTTTTAAGTTGAGGGTTATGGTTAGGTTGGATGTCAGGGGGAAATTCTTTACAGAGAGAATGGAGAGGTACTGGAACAGGCTGCCCAGAGAGGCTGTGGATGCCTCATCCCTGGAAGTGTTCAAGGCCAGATTGGATGGGGCCAATATCTACTGCTATGCATTTAAGATTTTAAAAAGTTCAAGAAATTATTAATCTGAAAAAAAAAAAAAAAAAAAAAGAAGTCCATTCTTTCAAACTCTTGTACGGAGAAAACCAGCACAGTGGAGAAATCTATCTAGAAATTTTCCTGGCTCCTTCCGCACATGAGACTGAAAATGTGTGGGACTTCACGTTGAATCACTACAAAGGGATTAGAGGAAAGGAACAAAGATCAGCTTTTCTCTGATAACTGACACCCTAAAGCAATGCTGTAACCCCACTGCCATCTTAGTCCCAGAGCCAGAAAATCTGCAGGACCCCTGAGTCCTAATACCTAGGCACGTACTTTTACAAGATACCCAACGCAAGGTCTTAGTGTTGCTTACGCATTGAATCGAAAATTTCACATTTATGATGTTTTCCTCCATGTATTCAATTGCCTTCAAGGAGATGTTTCTTCTAAATCAGTCAACAAGTGAAAGATCCCATTAAAGGATTTTAATGTGCCATTACGTTCTCCATCTGTATCTCCCAGGATCCCGGGGTCTCCCACATAAAACTGCATCCCAGTAGTACTATGGCCATACATCAAGTTTGTTTTCTGAAATAAACAGAGCAATCTGAAATGGAGTACAGTCCCACTGCATGTGTCCTTTCCTAGTCTCAAGCTCCCAGCTGATATAAAACTATTCATAGAGAACTCCTGTGTGAAGAAGGTTTGGGAAAAGCTACCGTGACTGCACTAGTGCTGTTTCTTTGCAGAAGAAAAAAGACTGTGTAAAAAGCCACTTCATTTGCAATTCTCTGAGGCACAGTTGGAACTATGCGAGGATGTTAAGACTGAGCCATCTGCAGTTTTTTTAACTATTTCTTTTTTAGAGGTGAGATATAGTTTCCCAACAACACAGCCCTTAATAAGAACCAATGCTGTTCCAAAATGTTGTAGCTTTTTCTTCCTTTCTTTATTTTTACTGGAAAATGTTGCCAATGTTTAGGTTTCCTAAGCTTCTGGATTATCATTTCCTATTTCTCTCACTTTCCCAAGAGCCACTAATGGGGAAAAATGGAAAAGAGAGAAAAGTGGTGAAGAACAGGAGAAAAAATCCAGGTTTTCTGAGCAGATTTTTTGAAATATAATGTATTAATTCTCAGCAATAGTCATGTTATTGACAGGTGAAAATGTTTGATTATTCATAAGTGGAGAAATACTGTTTCCATATTAAACAATTTAGCATTTTTGTGGTTAATTATATCATTAATTTTTTGGTTGGAAAGGATTCCAATTTATACACCACAGCTAATTCAACTCAAAACTTCAAACACAGTATCTGAAGTATCTGAAAAAAATGCTACATTTTTTATGATGTTAATAAATCCAGAATTTTCTTGTTCAGGAAAAAAAAAATAAACAGGAAAAAATATAGTTCAAATTCAGTAGGTATTGAATATGCATGGGCTTCTCTTTCCCCACATTTCAAGTCTATAACTGAGCTGGGAATGGAGACAAAGCAGGATATCTATGTATTATCTCAAACAACTTTCAAAATCATTTTTTAATTTATCTTTTCTGTAATGACTCTCATTTCAGTGGGTTTGAAACTTGACAGATTTCCATTTAGGGTTGTACATCATGAGGCAGACCCCAGCTAGAAATTCTTAGACTGCACAACACACTTCCTGCTAGACCCCTTCCAGTTGTGGCTGCAACTGCTTCAGGAACATGTGGCAAAGGGATATGCTAGACAAAAACTATGAACTCAGGAAATAGTCAATTTCCATCCAGATAAGTCATCTTTTTAGACTAGTGGTTTATGTATTTCTCTGGGACACAGGCTCACAAGAAATGTGAAGAACAGATAAATAAATGACTAAAAATAAATAAATAAATGTGTATATATATGTATGTATATATTTATATAAAATAATCAAGCACTGAGTATTATCTTTTCTGGCATACCCTCCCTTGTCTCCAGCAGTCAGCACAGTCAGCTTTTTCAAGGCTGGGGTGCGAGTTTCCTAGGTGCAGCAGTACAAAACAACCTTTAACTGTATGTGTCCCATGAATTGTTACATCTGACATCCATTACATTCTCCATCAATAAGTTCACATTTTAGAGAGCTACCCAGAATAATTCCCAAATCTTGGGTATTTTGAGTGAAAATGACTCTGTTAAGAATCTGTCTTTACTGTATTTATAAGAGAGTTTTTCTATAGGCTGATTTTCATCAGATTACTATCCAGTCAATGTTGCAAAATCTTTTCAAAACTATCTTTGCAAGTAGCTCTAGGTTCGGCTGTCCTAAAGTTTGCATTATCAGCAAACATATTATGTAAATGCTTGCTTCCTTTTCAGAACATTTGTGAACTCAATTATCACTCTAGTTCTTCTAATTGTACTTCAGTTGATGTACTTCAGTTGATGACCTTGAAGTTTTTTTTCAACTTAGATCATTCTATCTTAGAATCATAGAATGGCTTTGGTTGAAAGGGACCTTAAAAATCAACCAGCAGGCATGCTCCCACCAGATCAAGCTGCTTAAGACCCTATCCAACCTGACCTTGAACCCAGAACCTTCCAGGGATAGGGTTCTGGGCAGTCTGTGCCAGTACTTCACCACTCTCTGTGTAAAAATTTTCCACCCAACATTTAACCCAAATCTCCCCTCTTTTAGTTTAAATCTAAACTGTTAATTAAAACCATTCCCTCTTGTCCTACCACTATCAGACTGTGTAAAAAGTCTGTTTCTCTCCTGATAATGAGCTCCTTTCAAGTACTGGAAGACCAGAGTGAGGTCTCCCTAGAGACTTCTCCAAGCTTCACTCTAGAATAGTCCAGTTTCTTCAGATTTCCTTCACAGAGAGATGCTCCAGATCTCTAATCATCCTTGTGGCTTTCCTCTGGTCCTGTTCTATCATTTCCACAACTTTCCTGAGCTGGAAGACCCAGGCCTGGGTACAGTACCCCAGATAGATCTTTCAGAGGACAGAGCAGAGGGGAACATTTACCTCCGTTGCCCTGCTGACCACCTCTCTTTTCATTTAGCCCAAGATAGAGTTGAGCTTCTGGAATGCAAACTCACAATGTTGGCTTGCTTCTAGCTTTTCATCAAAAACTGCAAGTCCTTCTATGTAGGGGTGCTCTCAAAGAGTTCTACCAGTGTGTACACACACAGGGAAATTCTGTGACCAAAGTTGAACACTCATGAAGAAGTCCCAGGCACGTGCCCACTCTGTAAAGAGTCCGTCCCTTTCTTTCTTATAACCCCTCTTTAGATACTGAAATGCCACACTCAGGTCTCCCTGGAGCCTTCCCTTCTCCATGCTAAACAGCCCCAGCACTCTCAGCCTGTTCCCATGAGAGAGCTGTTCCATTACTTGTGTCATTTTTGTGAGCCTGCTCTGAACACACTCCAACAGGTCCATGACTCTTGTACTGAGGACTCCACATCTGGATGCAGTATTCCATGTGAGGTCTCACCAGCACAGAGCAGAGGGTCAGGATCATCTCCCTCACCCTGCTAGCCACAATTCTTTTGATGCAGCTCAGGATACAGTTGGCTTTCTGGACTGTAGGGGCACATTGCTAGCTCGTGTCCAGTTCGCCATCTGCCAGTAGCATCAAGTCCTTTTTGGCAGGGCTGTGTTATTCTTTCATCCCCTGGCTTGTACTGATAGTAGGAGTTGCCTCTACCCAGGTGCAATACCTTGCACCTGGCTTTGTTGAACCTTATGAGGTTCTCCTAGGCCCACTGCTCAGCCTGTCTAGGTCTCTCTGGATGGCATTCTGTCCCTTTGGTGTATCAACCACTGCACAGAGTTTGGGGTTTCAAGATTGACCCCCTAAAAATCATCAGTTTACATTTGTGAGACCATTTTCAGTTGATATAAATACATGACCTGTAAATTTTCAAGTGGAATGTGTGGAGTTGCAATCAGATATTCAAGTCAAAAATCTAATGATGTTTCTTTACTGGACTTTCATATTAATACAAAACAGTATGCTTTGCTATACAATCACACCTCATTCATGTCATTGTTTTTTGGCAGTACACATATTTTGAACAATGATTGTCAATGATGAAGTACAGCAAGAGTAAAATGTCATCAAAAATTTCTGATGAACACCTTGAGACCTCACTGAGAACTGCAACCATTGTCATCAAAACAGACTGGTGTGTTACTGTCACAAAAACATCGTCAAATATTCCACTAGTTTTATGTTTTTGTTCCTCTCTCTCTTTTTTTTAAGAGTTTAAGAAAAATACTTAGAACTACAATGTTTTTGTTGCTTATATTTTAATAACATTGTGTATTTTGCAAGGGCTGCTCTGAAAGTAATGCCTCCTTTTTATTTACACAATTTTTTTGTGTTGTTTCATAACATCAGATCTGGATATTAGTGTGGCAGCTGAGGTTGAACCTTCCCATCAGTATTCCATTACATATTCTTGCTGAATGACTGATGGCAGCAGAGAAGCAGTCTGACAAAACTGTGTCTGACATAGATGTATATAGGAAGTGAAGGTATGTCACTGAATTGCACCCACTGACATTTACAAACACTCACCGAATGTTTATAGAGACAATACAGTGACTGTGAGAGCAATAAGGCAGTGAGTGGTGTGTTTCAACTGTGGTAACAGGGGATCACCTCTGCTAGTGTAAATTGTTGTGAATGAGGCATGCAAACTGTAGTTCATGGCTGTTGAAAACGCATAGCTAGTGGTAGTGACTATGTTGAAAAATAGTGCTTTGTAGCTGAGAACTTGCTCTATCAAATGTTTTGCTCTTCGCGCATGATGCTACTTTCGTGGAAATAAATACAAGGCATTACATTTGGAACAACTGTAAGTGTGGTCCAAGATGATTCTATTCACTAAATGTGGCCCAGGCACGCTAAAAGGTTGGACACTGCTGGATAAAGATGTTGAAAATCACTGATACCTGGAGGACACTACTCATTACTGGCCTCCACTTGGACATGGAGCCATTGACCACAACTTTCTGGCTGCAACCATCCAAACAAAAGCTCAACATATAAATACATGTCTTTCCAGTCTGAAGATAAGGATGTGATGTGGGACCACAACAAAGGCCATGCACAAGTCCAGGTACACAGAATCAGTTCCTCTTCCTCTGTCTACTGCAGCCGTCACTCCATCATAGATGGCCACCAGGTTGTTCAGACATGTTTGCTGTGTGCTAGCCCAGTCATCATATTAATATGATACATAATTTCTTCAAAAGTGAAAGCTTTTTCCAAAAAGTTTTTCAGACTATCCTTTCTTTCTTTGGCTAGTTTTCCATATTTAAAAATATATATGTATATATAATCATTTTCATCTTCTTCCTAAACTCAGATTTAATCCATGAATGCATAATATTATTCTAATTTGCAGGTAACATTACCATGACAGTAGCCTGGTCCTGTTCTGATAGTAAAAATTAAATAAATCATATCCCCAAATTACCGGTTTGTTTACTGAAAGGCAAGATATCTGCTAAAAGTTTGGGGTACATACGCAAAGGCAATATCTCTAGTGACCGCAGGAGCTTTAAAAACTGAAATCTTAGAATATGTTGAAAGAGGAATAAGCAGTTTTCCTCATAGTTTTTTTTGTGCTGCCTGGCCTACAAAGGTAGTGAATGCTCTCAGCTGTGCCTTGAATAGTCCTTGTGTTTTCATAGCAATTGTCCACAGAGCTAATCACATTAAAAATGTCAAATGTGCAAGTGAGTTTGACCAAGTCCAAAGAAGCTCACCTCAGGACAGTAAAATATTAGGTCAATTCAAACTGAGTGCTCTTTTCCCAACTCAGACCATTGTGGCAACAGACATATTCAATGAAATAATAAAAGTGTGGAAATATGAGCCTCAGATAATAGTAGAAGTACTCTTAATAACACAGATCAGCCTCTAAACTATAGCCAGGAAAAATACCACAAGCTCTCACTCAATTTCACTTAACATACGAATTTGAAGAGAGATGCATTTCACACCAGCTCCTCCATGAATCCTTTGGACTAACTTTGAGGCACAAGCAAAACAAGCATTTCACAACTTGCTGCCATGAGGATGCAGGATGCTGATGGCCCCACTGTTCTTAGGGCCAACACTGCAGGGAAGAGCCAAGCACAGGGAACGGGACTGTGCTGGAGGAAAGGGGATCCCACCTAGTAGCCAAAAGCCCAGATGATGAAGCTGCAAAAGCAGCAGGCTTGCCCCCATGGAGCAGAGTGCTCTGTTCCCATGGTCCATTCCCCTGCACTCTTGGCCTCTGCCAGTCTCCTGCTTCACAGCCCTTGGTCAGAAAAAATCGTTTTTGTGGTGGTGCTGAGAAGCCTTGAGTTGTCTCTGCATGCACTTACATACAAGTGGAGTTATTAGTGCAGCTGTGCTCCAGACACCTCTGGTGGTTCGCCTTTCTCTGATCACACAGTGTGTGAGGTGATTTCTCCAGCATTCATGCTTGGCCAACTCCAGAAATGAAGTTGGAAGACATGTTGGGTCTGAACGGGGAGCTCTGGAAGGAGTGAAAAGCAGTGTGCGATCATTCATTCTGTCATAAAATACTTCCTCCACTGAAGCATGACCTATCATCAGTCTGTGCAGCTCCTCCTAACTGTTAGCTGTTGGAAACTTTCTTTCCTCTCTGTAGTCCATTCAGCTCAAAAATGCTAGGGAGAAAATTCTTCATTGTCTTCATTGTACTACCAAACATTCAACAGAA
Source organism: Centrocercus urophasianus (assembly GCF_019232065.1). Lineage (NCBI taxonomy): Eukaryota > Metazoa > Chordata > Aves > Galliformes > Phasianidae > Centrocercus > Centrocercus urophasianus. The sequence continues at coordinate 2,055,992 of NW_024884767.1, read as the reverse complement.
AAAAAACCTCCTGTTTGGCATTGGAAGAGGGAAAGAGAAATAGATGAAAGGAAAGAAAAAGCATATGTGGATGCTCTGGAGAAGGACCAGTTTGCTAAATAAATTATATTGATAAATTAAATAAATTACTATAATGCATACTTAGTACTAAATTATCATTATATACCATGTGTATCTTTCATTCCAAGTATTACAAATGCTTTACAGCTATCAAGTAAAGACACACAATCAAATACAGAAGCATTTGTGTGGAGTTTGGCAGTATTTGGTATTACTATTATCATCTGTACATTAACCAGTGGAAAAGGGTGTCTTCATTACATTTGCAGATTACATCAGACAGTATCTGTGCCAGATTGTAAGGAAGGATTTAAATTTTAGAAGATCTCTACAACCAGGTTCATTGTCTGAAATATAGAGAAGGCAGAATAAATAAACAATAAAAAGTATCAGACAGATTAAAAAAAAAAAAAATGTGTAAACAGAAGACAGGGAGTGACTGGCTGTAGATCAGTTGTGCAGATAGGAGCTGTGGGTTGCCCTGGATCACAACCACACATGAGTCCACACTGCCAAACTGCTGGGGGACACTCTTGGAGGATGTCCAGGAGGACTGCCAAAGTCAGGACACATGAAATAATCCCCCAAACGCACTGTGCCCTGATAAATATTCATATGAGGTAGTGTGTCAATATCTGAGCACAGCACTTCACATGAGATCAGTCAGAGAGAGGTTGGTTGGAGGACGACCCCGCATGATTTATAATGCATAGTCTGCAGAAAAAGCTTGGAGAATTAATGCTGTAAGATAATGCTGACAGAAAACAAGGTAAAATGGGTTTGACTTTGTACCATAGGAAAGTCCCCTATACATGTGAAAAAGACTCAAGGAAACTGTAGGCTAGGAAATGAGAAATATACTAAAAGATAGACTGTCAAAGAGACTTACAAGACAAAATGATAGATTAACTATGTTAACAGATTGATTAATGATGCTGCTTAAGATTCATCTCGTAAGGATATTAAAATCTCTTTAGATTAATATTACTGGACAGATTCAAATATTGCTTGGATAGGAAGTTCTATTTTCTTCTACCAAACTTTCTGAAAAAAAATTCACACTTCTAATTCCTCTGACTGAGGCTGCAAGGGTAAGTGAGAATAGCTGCAAAACATCTCCCAGAATGTCTCAGATAAACGTTGCCTTGCATTCATATCAATATGTAGGTAAAGAATGAATTCTTCCCATATAATTATGAAAAAATAAACACCATTTGAGTAGGTTTCTGTGTGAGTGGTGGAAAATGAGCAGGTCAGAATGATAACAGGAAATGAAGATTTAGAATATTTTTCATTACTGTCTTGCAGCATTTGTGTGGCTGTCTTTACTGTTTCTTGAGCTGTTTCTACATGGTTTAGAAAACTCAAAAACGGAGAGTTACACCATGCATGACATAAAGATGCATATTCCTAGGCTGTTTGTTCTTTTCAGTGCCTAAAGAGAACCAGTCTCTGTGACTCCCTTCACCCCAAGAACAAACAAAGCTGTAATAACTCACAGCTTAATGAAAGCAAACTGTGTATACTACACACATACCCTGAAACTTGCAGGGTCTTTCAAGAGAAAATTTTAGCTCAGCCAAAACATTCAGACAAAAGGAGAGGTTTAAATCCTTTCCAGACACGGAGGCCTGAGACACAAGGATATGTTCTATTTATTTAACAAGCCAGAGCTGGAGTAAGAGCCCTCACAATACAATACAGTGGTAACAATAAAAATACAGCAAACCAAGTATTATAGCCTATGAAAGATGAAGCCAATAGTAGGATTATGGAACGAGCGTGCTCAGACATTTTAATACCTATGCCAGACATAAATGCTTCATGATAATATGAACACAATGAAACACTAGAAATCAAACTACAAGGAACAGATGGAAAGGCAAAGCTTCTCCTGTGAAAATGCATTTCACTGAAGGCTTAAATCCCAGCTTCATGTAGAGCTGTCATCCATTAGAAGTCACCCTCAGGTCATACTCCACAGCACTTTGGAAATAGTGCGTTTTCCTATTTTATGTGTGTGGAAATGAAACTTCAGATCACTCTCTCATAGAGGGGGTGCTGTATTCTTTGGGTAACCTGGAGGCACACTCTTAACTATGCAAGGAAGAGCTGGCTGAATTGTATAGAATCACAGAATGAGTTGGGCTGGAAGGGACTTCAAGGATCATCAAGTTCCAATCACCCTGCCACAGCCAGAGTTGCCAGCTGCTAGATCAAGCATTAGATCAGATTGCCCAGGGCACCATCCAACTTGGCCATGAACATCTCCAGAGACAGGGCATCCAGAACCTCAGTGGGCAACCTGCTCCAGCATCTAACCACTCTCTCAGTAAAAAACTTCCCCCTGATATCCAATCTAAATCTCTCTTCCCTTAGTTTAACACTGTTCCCCCTTGTCCTCTCATTATCTACTCATGTAAAAAGTTGCTCCCTCATGTTTATAAATTCCCTTTAAATATCTTCCCACAGCCTTCTGTTTTCCAGCCTGACAAAGCCCAGTTCCTTCAGTATGTCTTCATAGGAGAGGTGCTCAAACCCTCCAATCACCATCATGGCCTTCCTCTGAACCCCCTCCAAATGTTCCACATCTTTTCTGTGTTGGGAGCACCAGATCTGGATGCAATATTCCACATGGGGAGAAGGCAGAATAGAGACAGAATAGAGGGAGACAATTGCCTCCCTTGTGCTGGTGGACACCTCCCTTCTGATGTAGCCAAGGAAACCATTGGCCTTTTGAGCTGCAAGCTCACACTGCTGGCTCATGTTCAATTTTTATCAACCACAACCCTTAAGTCCTTCTCAGTAGGACTACTCTCAAGGAGTTAATCTCTCAGTTTGTATACATATCTGGGATTACCATAACCAAAGTGCAAAACCTTGTACTTTGCTTTGTTGAACCTCTTTAGGTTCGCAAGGGCCCTGCTTTTGAGTTTATCAAGGTCCCTCTAAATGGCATCCCTTCCTTCTGCTGTATCTGCATCACTCAGCTTGGTGTCATCAGCAAACTTGCTGAATGTGCTCTCAATTCCATCATCTATGTCACTGATAAAGATGTTAAAGACAGACCCCTGGGAAACACCCCTCACCACGAGCTTCCATCTTTAAATAGTGCCACTGACAACAACCCTTTGGCTGCAGCCTTCCATCCAATTCCTTATCCATCTAATAGCTAACCCTTCAAATCCACATCTCTCCAATTTGGAGATAAAGATATGGTGGAAGACCATGTTAAAGGCCTTGCACAAGTCCAGGTAGATGACGTCAGTTGCCTTCCCTTTGTCTACGAATGCCACCACTCCATCGTAGAAAGCCACCAGATTGGTCAGATACAACCTTCCCTTGGTGAAGCTGTACTGCCATGGATCACTCATTTGTCCCTCATGTGCCTTAATATCTCTTCTAGGATGATCATTTAATGATCTTCCCAGGCACAGAGGTGAGTATGTAAAGTCACTGCCCAAAAATATCATCAAGACAACAGCAAAGACGCTGAGACAAAAACAAGCCTGATGCTGAGATACAGGATTTTATCCACATGCTTTTCAGCTCTACAAAATCCAGAATTGAAAATGCAGAATAACTACAAGGGTGGATAGAAATATAATCAGGCATAACACCCCCCTAAGGACAGCTAATAGAAATTAGTAATGGTCCTGTCTGGTAGCTAAGCAATATCTGAAGTACAAAACTCTGATGGAAAAATTATGTTTTAAATGTCAGATTTTGCTTTGTAGTAGAATGCAAGGAGGATATTTTACCTAGGTAAAGAGATAACACCAAAACAGCAACTGACAGCTAGGGAACTCCCCTAGGGTTGCTTTGAAATCTTGTTTAAAAGGCAAATGTCATAATCCCTAGGAGTTTCTCATTTTGTCCTGTTCTCTCTTTTTCCTTATATCACAAAAGAAATAGAGACTTAATGGGTGCATTATGAGAAGCTGACTGGTACCATCTTCTGATTGAGAAGGAAATATTTGAAAGATATATTTTTAAACAGAATATTGAAAAAAAAGAAAAAAAAGAAAGAAACAGAAATATATTTCCAGTTGAGACAATTGTTCCAGGAACCGTTTCCTTGACAACAGTGACAACTTAAGAGCATTTTAATACTATGCATACAGATATGTGCTATAAATCGGATGTGTCCATGAATCAGCCAGCACAGAAGACGTAGCAAAAAAGACAAATTGTTTGATTCAGAGTCAGTAGAAGCCAATAGTAATAGTAAGTAGTGTTCACAATGGTCTTCACAATGGACTGATGACTGAAGCCGAGAAAATGAGATACACAGTCATAGCATTTTCATGTCTCAGCTGATGGCTGGGTTAAGAAAACATTACAGAGATGGAAATTTGGAGATTAAATGAATCTTGACTTGAGTGGTAGCTGATTCCATGACTGCTTCTTCTGAAAAGCAGTGTGAAAAATCAGAGTACTAGTTTAGGAATTGATGCAATGGAAATAGATGAATATTCACAGTACAGAAGTTCTCTGCTATGCTTACACATCTACTTTCTAAAGACCATGTAAAATTGTACACTGACATCCCTCCATGACTTCTGTTGATTCTTTGTCTTCAGTCACTTGGCATGTTTCTTGTTCACTTACTAAGGGTGACGGTTCCTGTGGAAGCAAATGGGACATAGCATGAAATGGAGCTCCCACAGAAATTTGTGTTTGGAGGATCAAGACCTCTGCTGGCTCTGATTTAATCAAAGGGGAGAATTTCCTTTTTTCTACCGGTCAGTACCGGACCGGAGGAAGATCTAACCTCCTTGTATTCCAGACATCAAAAGAGCTCTTTCAAGAGGAAAAAACATGGATAACTGTAAAGGAAGTTACAGCTGTTTGCGATTTAATGAAGTTAAATGCATGTGTAAATGTTTATAGACTCCAAGCTGAACTTAATTTTTTTGGAAGCAAAACTTTTGCAACTTAATCACATACTCCCCTATTTTTTCCTAGTGGGTTGCTAGCTATGCGTAATTCCTTGTGATAATCTGCAAAAGTTTCATGCACTGGAACAAACTGGAACACTGTATTATCTTCAGGCTTTCACAAGAGTACCACAGAGCTTTATTGCTGAAATAGCCTTTATGCAATTCATCTATATAAACATGATTGGCTTGGGTTTTAATCTCAGATTTTCCTCCACTTTCTTCAATATACAATTAGATATTTGAAAACAGTAACAGTAACAACAAGAAATCCACTCAGAGTTCTGGATTGGCGCCAGGCACTCCTTACGGATTGAATGAATGGTTTCCTCTAAGCAAGGCAAACTTTCAGTCTCTCATCTGGAAAATATTATGTGAGCAGAAGCTCAGAATCAGCTATTACTTGCCTTCAGCTGAGTCTGAAGCTGTTATCAGTTTAATTTTACTCTTTTAGGTAAGGAAGGAAGGAACATAAACATCTGAAAAGAGGTTAAAACTGACTTTGCCATCAGGTGATCAGAAAAAAAAAAATAAATTTACAAAACATTATAGAAAATAAATTTATTTTGTTAAATTTAGGAAAAAGTACTTTCATTTCACTGAGCTGACTTACATTATTCAATCCCCAAACATTCTTGTTTAGCCTGGAGTATTGACTTCATGTATATTGTATCTAATCCTCCTTGGAAGAAACATCTCAAAAAAACAGCCACAGGCTGGCCTGCATCACAGCTTGCTGATTTTCCTGCAGACATGCAACTAGGATAATTTACATAATAGCTTTGAAATTGCAGGCATTTTATGCTTGAGAAGAGATTGCAAGCAGTGCCTGGTTAAACTGTAATCAAGTAATGATGATGTATGGGATATGAGCAAAGATCACAGTAAATTTCTTTCTGTAAATGACTGATCAATCCCAGTTAGAGCTACTATGGAAAAATCAGACATATGTCTGTTTTTTCCATTATGTCTCACACTTGGCTTCTCTCTTAAAGCTTTTCTCCTTTCTACTTTCTTGCGATTCCTTTACCACTGTGTCAAGCCCAAGAACTCTGTTTCTGGGTGAGGAAAACTGTCCACCATTTATCTCCTCTGCCTCTAGCAATGAAGAATTGCTAGCTACTACAGTGACATTTGATTTTAATGGCATCCTTGTAATAGAGAAGGAGAAGCAATTGACTTGCAACACAAGCTGCACTGAAAGGACTGCTGCAACATTTGCTTCTCAACGGATGAAACATCACTGAATGTCAATGGACCCCATGCAGCCTCCACCTCTGTCTCATCAACCTCCGGACAAGACAGCCGGCACAGAAGTGAAAGCATTACACAGCTCACAGACCTGGCAGACTTCCACATCCAGGCTCAGCACGGCAAGCTGTCAGACCAATAAAATGTTTTCATCTTGAATACTTTGCCTGAAGGCAAGAAAGTGGCACCACTGCTACCAGCCTCTCTCTCCTCTAGGCTGAAGGCACAAGCCTTCTCATGGCTTACCAGCACTCACACAGTAATGTGCCAGTCTCACTGCAATTTACTGAGCCCTGCAATGAAACGTTTTCCCGGTCCCTCCCCCTTTCCTTCTTGCTTAACCCGTGAAACAAAACACTCCTGTTTCCCTTTCTGTCAGACTTGGAGACTACAAGAGCCATATTTAAACTCAGATAAAATAAGGGCATGTCCCGTATGGCCAGAGTGTAAGATGTCATTTAAATAAACTTTCACAAAAATCACAAAGTGCCCTGCTATAAAAGAGTGATTCTTAAAGCAGCCAGTGATCAACAAACTCACTTCCTAATTAAGTGTAGGAGTGTAATGAGGAACAGGGCATCCTTTGTTTTGCCAGTTTGTGTGAACTCCAGCCACAGGTCCCCAGACTCTCCTAACTCTTGCATTCAGAGCTTGTAATTAGTACATAAGGAACCAGGTACTACAACAGCAGCCCCCTTTGACAGTGGGTCCATTCACTGCCAGCCAGATGTGAAGAGTGTTCAAAGGGGACCGACCAACTCACATATTGCGTGGTGTTGTATGACACTATAATCTCTGGTTTTCAGCCCTACAATCAACAGGCACTGTCATTTTTAATGCATTCTAATTAGCTGGTAAGGTTTACAGAAAAGTTCATTGATGCAAGTGGAGCTACTGAGGTGTCTGAGAGCAGGTTGGTCAGTGACCCTACTATTTCTTAAGCCAGCTCCAGAAATATTAGCTGCAGAGACTCATGTTAGTAGAATAAAAAATGTATTGGGGCTGTGTAATTGATTTTGGGAGCTTCCAAATGTGCCTTCTCTAAATGCAAAACAAAAATGAATAGGAAAAACAGAGAAATCCACACAAAAGCATTATCAAAGAACAGTGAGACAAACAAAAGTGAACCTCTGCCTGAGGCATCAGGAGCACTTCAGTAGGATCGTGCACAAACCTCCCCATCAGCTGCCACCTTTACACTGCCAGAGGGTGACCTAAGGGAACAGCGGCTTTGCTATGTGCTCTCTATTGAAGGACATCCAACCTCTGAGAGAGCAGACCACATTCAGAGAGCAGGAATGTTTCTACCTGCTTTGCAGAGGCTCTTTGCTCACAAGCTCCATGGCCTCTGCTTGACAGTCAGTAGCAAAGGGACACATTCAGTCCATGACTCAGTACAATCAGTGTGACAGAAGGTAAAAAGTGAGAATGAAGTATTTAGTTCTAAAGAAAACGATTATATTAGCACTCCTGAATGCTCCTCTGATAGAAGAGAAATGAATTCCTTCTCTATTTTATCAGATTTACTATCCCACAGGCAAGACAAGATGGAGGATGAATCAAAATTTTCACACAACTCTGTGATGTAGAATTTAATGAACAGACCAATTTTGTTCAAGTGATTTGCATGAGTGTCCATACAGTACATGTTTAGTCATGGGCTAACAGACAGCACAGAAAGGTTTGTGAGACCAGCTTGTATTCATGAGCTCTGGCCTGGGGCCTATGTGGGCACAGCGTATAAAAGAATAGCAGGTGAGCTAATGATAATTAGTGAGTTCCATTAACGAATTATGAACTGCAAATGAATCAACCTAACAAAACAAGCAGGGAGCACACAGGCTATTGTATGCTCACATTAATCATACACTGAATTACTGTAAATGTAACAGTAAACACTTTCAAACAGAAATATTTATTTGTAAAACAGGACAATGAATCAAACTAAATATGTCAAATATAAATTGTGTCTTTGAATTTTATTCTAATTTATGGTGAAACAAAGAAGCAGGAGAAATATTTTTCAAAACCATATGCCCAAGCTAGATGTCCTCAAATAAATCCTTTTTGGATAAAAAAGTTCTCTATTTTTAAAGAGAAGCAGCCTCATATCCTTGCAAATAAGTAAGTCATTCTTCTAGAAGCTATCTTCATGATGTGAGACATTATCAAGTTGTTTGTTCTCTTTGTTTCTTTTGTAGATGAATGAGTTCGGGCTATCTCTGGAGTAATGTGGTGATGAAATCCTTCTCCATCTGCTTCATGACTCTTAGCCACTCAGAGATAATTTACCCTACACTGCATGAAGTTATCTTAGGTTAGGCACAGAGAATCAGAAACAAGAGACTTTTACAGGAGCTGTTTCTGAAACCCACAGCTGATGAACTCTCAGCAGGAAAGTATTGCAAAAGACTTTGCAAGTCCCAGCCCACAGTAAAACTGATTTATCTTCTTAACTGGGCGTGCCCACACCTTTAGTGGCTTTGCTCCAGTGGTGGCCTAATGATTAATAACACAAATATAAAGGAGAAAAACACAGTGAAGAGGAAGATACCATTTCAAGTGACACCTCACTTTCGGTGTAGTCCTTGATTATGTGTTCTCTGTGACATGAATATGCTTTTTATGCACTAGGTAACATTAGACACAACTTGGATTATTCATCTGTTTATCCAAATAAAAACCAATGTGAGAAAAAGTGATGTGACACATGCATTATAGGCTTTTTAACAACACTGTTACTGAGGATTTACTAACAACCCAGACTACGCTGTTTTGTAACATCCAAGCCAGTTCATTTGCTCTCAAGACACAGTACACTTGCTGGATGTATAAGAGGAGGTGGACTACAGACACTCATACACATCTTTTTAGGATTTGGTCCATATTTTCAGAAACTTTTTTGTTATCATGGCCATCATGGCATGAAGTCATCCAGGATCAACTGATGGCTGCTGAAAATATTGTGTCCATCCGTGAAGCTCACCTAAGTTAGCGCAACACACAAGCAGGAATTTCTGTACTTTTAACATTTCAAAATCTAGAAAAGTCTGTGTTCAATACATAGTAGAAGGGGGGAGATGGGACAAGACAAGGAATTTATAAACCATGAGACAGGAGCAGGTTTGTTTAAGTCAATGGATCTCCGTCACAGAGATTACTGGATCTTTTTCTTGTCTCTTTGCATTTTTTTTCCACATCCCTCGTATTTGTATTTCACACAGAATTGCTTTCTTTACATTCTTTCTCAAATTCTTTTCCACTGTCTGCTGAGGTAGATTTTGAACTCAGAAATGTTGGCAGACAGGACATGCATTGAAAAGCTAAGAGAAGATAAATGATAAATAAAATTTCCTTCATGCCAACACCAGCACAGAAATCAAAGACTTCTGCCAAGCAGCAACTGATTTTTGTTATCTTCAGTGCTACTGTTTAAGATTACAGTTCATTTATTGTGTTTTCTGCAGGGTCATATTTCCCTAACAAAGAACACTTGCTGAAAGAAGAAGGCTCTGTCCAAACTGCTTGTCTTGTAAATATCACCCTCAAACACCTGTCCATCTGCTCCTCTCCAGACACACATAGCAAACTCCCAGATACAGTCAGCAGACATCAGCTCACAGCTCAATTTACGTACATCAGACAGCAGATCTCAAAGCACGGCTGTGCAAAAGTCAGGCTTTGTGATAGAAGGGGGAGATGTTACTTAACCTGATTCATCTCGCCCTGGTTCAGTGTGTGTGCTGACAGGCAGTAGCTGGGAGAGAAGCTGCGGTTATTGCAATGTTAACAAGTCTCTCTGTAAATCCATCACATTAGGAGAGTCCTTATGTGACATGTGGGAATTAAGATAGGTGAAAAACAGGAAATACATACCAACAATAAAACAGGGCTTTAATCAAAAACACACCTGGTGAAGGAAAGATTTCAGCTTGAAGAACTCCTTGCAATTCCAACCTAGGACTGTCCAGATGAGCTACAAGAAACTTCAGTGATCAGATCAAGATATGATCTCACCATGTGAAGACATAATTCATTTCACAAGATTGACAGTCATAAATGTAAAGAAAATCCTTACTTTTCAAAATAAAGATTGCAACCTAAATCTCTTAGTGCAAGATGAAAATACAACTGTTAGTAATTATTTCATTTAATTAATTCAATATTGCATTATATAAATATCTTTTGTATAAAAGACTTAAAAAATAATCCAGAATGGGTTAGGTGAATTAAATATTATCTGTGGAATATCATGGTGAGCATTTGTTGAGCTGATTTCACAAATGTCACTAGCAGGGAAAAATTCCACTGAATTTTGATTTATGCAAATCATCACCATGAAACCATACTCCAAAAAAAACCCTAGCATGCACATGTTTTTTTTTTGCTAGCAAGTTCCTCAGCACAACTTCAGGAACATACATTTCTCTTCTAATGTAACGTCACATCTTCCACAAACCTAGGTCTTTTTCTGTATCTCCTGACCTGTTTCCAAACCAGCTTATAGGACATAGTCCTATCCCCACGCTGCTGAGTAAGGATGCTATCACAGCTCTCAGAAGTTCTCACCAATTTTACCAACACAGTAGTTCTTCCTATCACACTTCTCCCATCCTTCATTTCTTTCTTAATTCTGCTGACCTCATAGTTCTTGTGTAGGCTACCTCAATCTATCCTATCAAAACTTTTTTAAAAATGTGGGCATCCAGGGAAAATAACTCCACAAGACTCCTTTCTTAATTTCCATGATGTTTCAGGTATAGGTACTAATAACTTTGGAGCAAAATAGAAACAAAAGAGGCAGAAAGGAAGGAAGAGATATAGCCAAGGAATAGGAAAGGATGATTTCTGATACAACAGAATATGATTCAGGCAAGAGAAAAGAAAGTTAATCCATCCAGTGCTTTTCTGATTGAAAGTTTCTTGGAGTAAATGCTGTAGAAAGAGAAAAAATTGGTTCCTGATACTGAAGATAATTGTTAATTAAAACAAAGTATTCTTATTTTTCAATATCTCTAAGTAAGCTCCTTTTAATATAGAAAGTCAGGTTAATAAATCACACTGAAGACACCAGTCTTTACAGCACTTGGACAGAAAAATCAGTGTCCTTCAATGGATGTTTTGCTGCTACTCTGCACATCAAATCTGTCTTACAGGTAATGGAGGGAGCACAGGATACTTTTCAGGCAACAGAATCACTTCAAAAGGAACTGCTGAAAATTAGCCAAAAACAAAAGTATAAAGTCGTACAAATAATTTGGAGATCGTGGAAATTAAGTATGTAGTTTTGTGATTAGTGTGCAGATATTGCAGAATTTTCTTAGAATAATCAAAAAAGATGGCTTGCTACCATAGAGGGGGCAAGAAAGAAGAATCTGCTTTATCCAGACAGATTATTCCTCTACTTATCATTAGTCTAATTGTTGGATTGATATTTGCTTTACCCTTGGTTTTCAGAGAGTCTTTCTTCTAAGAAAAAATAAATTACAGCATTTAATAACATTTCAAGTTGTAGTGCAAACATAAGGCAACAACATCTGTGAAAACCATTCGGGTGCAAAAAACACAGAAGCAGTAGAGGTAGGAAAATGTAAAATGAAGTTTTGATCTTACAGCATCACTTTGAACATTTATGTCCAAAAATAAATCACCTAATATACCCAAGACATATTAAAACCAGGGCACAGTGCAAAATGTAAATCCTAACAGTGACTGAGGTTAATGATCTTAACCATTAAATACTTTTATTTCATTTCTCATAGAGTGTAGTATAACTGAAGTTGATGGTGATAGTGAACACCGTTGTGAAAACCACAGGTAAATTATCCAAGTAGCTAGACACATAACAGCATAGCTAGTAGAAATAGATCTGAGCAGTTCTTCAAAGCATAAAACTCCATGTAGCTTCTGCCCTACTGTCCACCTCACAGTCAAAGATCTTTTGGTAGTTGGATAGTCTGATTACCTATTACAGATATGACGATAGAGGAGAGATTTCTGAGGAAGGATAATGACCTTATTTGGTAAAAAAAAATAGTTTGTAGGAGCTTTCAAGTTTCTACATTTGGAATTTTCTTATGTTGTTTTGTGCTTTAAAGTACTCAAAGTGAATGGGATTGGAGATGAGCACTGTCCTGGTAAGGAAGCCAAGAAAAATTTTGTTGCTGTTAGGAGTAGGGATAGCAGAACATTTTTTTCTTGTGATTTTGTTTTTAATGCTAAAATCTAGTGGTAGGGAGGGACATGTGGTATTAGAAGTTTCATCTTACACCTGGTGCATAAATCTAAGGCCTTAACCACAGGTGATTATCAAATAACTTACATATCTTTATGCAGGAACTGCAATATTAAACTGTCTTGATCTATTTCATTCACAAATAATTAAAAAATCACCAAGTCCTTGATGTTCTACTTCTCTGCCTCTTCTGTTAAAGAGCACTTGAGTAATTCCTACCATGACCCGCGCACACCCTGGAGCACAGCAAGATGCCATGTGGACTCAAGCCATAGTGCATGACCATGGCCTCAGTCCATCACAAGCTTGGCATGTGTGGGCTGTCACATTTCATACTGCTTGAGTTAGCATGTTGCCCAGTTGTGAGACATTTTTGAGTGTGTCAAGTCAAATAGGCCTCTGAGTAAACCCTGACACAAGACCTCTCCTTGTAGATGCTTCATGAAGATATCTGTGAGGTGGTCTGCAGGGTCATGTGGGCAAGTGCCAACTTCTCATTCTTGTCCAACAGTAATAATTTTCAACTCTCTGCATATATGGTAACATTTTGTTTGTATACTTTTATAAACATAGTTGGAGAACAATGAAGAGGCGGAAAAAAAGCATCAACTTGCAAATCTGAATGTAACATTCTGAAACCTTAGATGCATGAAAAAGCATTTGCACAACATTCATGAGCCTCTCTTTTGTAACAATGACCATGACATATGGCATCTACATTACATGTTTGTTCCCAGTTTGCATTTTATTCACATCCTTGAGTAGGAGCGGGTGGAAGCTCCATGCATGCCTCAGGGTCTTCTGAGTACAGCCGGTGGGAAGGAGATTCCTCAGGCTGCAGGAAAGAGCAGCACAGTACCCAGCTCCAACAGCTCAGAGGATGGAGATTTCTGGGAGCAGAGGAAGCAGACCAGCAGGGCTTCAGTGGGATGGATAGTCCTGAAGGCCAACAGCAATCTCTTGGAGTGCCATGGAGCTGCCTATGAGATGGGGCTTGCCAGGAGACTAAGAGTGTTAGCAGCTTTATTTATAAAGCCTTTTGCTTCTGTGCTGTTTACCCTATCTGGTTTAAAAGGTAGGTTTTACCTTTTTTTTTCTCTTTCTTTTTACATTAAAATAAACTTTGCATTTTTGTACATAAAAGTCTTTTTAAAGGAGCTTAGTACAAGGGAATGCCCTAAGCAAAGCCATCTCAAGCCAGAGATGCAACTGTCATATGGCACCTGGAAAGAAACAAAGAATCTTAAATCTAATTCAAAGTGGATTCAAATTAGCAAATACAACTGTCCCCCTCTTTATTTAACCTGATTAAATCTATGGCTCAAGGAAACAAAAAACAGAAATCTGTCCATAAAACATTATAAATAGGACTTGCATGTAGCTTCACACTCACAATTTGTATCTGTAGCTAGAACACTTAAAGAAAATAATAACAACATGAACCTTCTCCTTTCAAAGTCCCATGTTGATCAATCTATGCCATATCATTCCATTCATTTGACATCATTATTTTAACAATCTTATCCTGCAGCTCCCTCTGGTCTTTTAAAACCCAGCTTAAACTTAAAAATCTTTAGATCTTTTCCTATTTGAAGACTTTATTTTTTCTAAGGAAAGAATTCAGGACAGACATTTGATTATTTCAGTATAAACATTTCCACGTCTACATCCTTCCTTTTTGCTCCTTGTATGAATATTCACAGGTGTAGTTTAGGGTTGCAATATTATGGTTATGATGAAAACACTTTGATCCCACTCAGGCATCTCTAAAGCAGCTCTTCTCTCTAGGAAATAAATACTCTGTATGTCTCTAGGGCAACTGCAATGCAGTGTCCACTCAGGCTGCATGGACCAGTTGCTTCTTGGATTCTGAGCCGCACAGAAATAAAGACCCTGAGATGTGAACTTAAGTCCTTCAGGTGATTTGTCAGATCATCTCAATCCTTCCCCAAGCAGTATTTCACATCTCTCAATTAAAGTCTTCTTTAGAGTTGTTAATGGATTTATTTGCATGTTCTGAAAAAGAAATGCTTATTGTACTGGGAGTGGAGTTGAAAAGAGATAAAAAACTGTTTACACAGTTTTTCGAAATAATAGTGAGAAGTAGAACAGAAGGTGGCATAATTCTGAAAGAGAACTTTGGACTCCACAGCAGTTTGCTCAGTATCATTGGTGAACACAAAATAAGTTATTAGCCTGTGCCAGAGAAGGGCCCTAACTTCAGACCTGCATACCGTCACTGCCTTTTTGCCCCAGCAGGCATGGTGTACAGTCAGCCACATTTACCAAACTGCTCCAGGCCTATTCTGCATAATTGCATTTCTAAAGCCCTTGCCTTTGTGTTTTCTGATCTCCAACACAAGATTACAGAATATAGTAAGTTATGCCAAAGATTCACCTTCATTGTCATTCATAAATAACACTCCTGGAATGATTCTCTTCCAGTACCTGAAAGGTGCTTACAATGAGAGCAGGGTAGGTCTCTTCTTACTGGTGACAGGTGACAAGACAAGGGGGAATGGCCTCAAGTTGCGCCAAGGTAAGTTTAGGTTGGATGTTAGGAAACACTTCTTTACAGAAAGGGTGGTTAAACATTGCAATAGGCTCCCAAGAGAGGTGGTTGAGTTATCGTCCCTGGATGTGTTTAAAAGCTGTCTAGATGTGCTGCTCGGATATATGATTTAGCACACGGTTATTAGAGTTAGGGTACTATGGTTAGGCTGCGGTTGGACTTGATGATCCTTGAGGTCCTTTCCAACCTGAGTAATTCTATGATTCTATGACTGATCCAGTGTTAATATTCAGACATTTGCATTATTTCACTTATTAGCTACTGAAAGAAGTTTCATCCTCATCCACAATCATGCTCTATTTGGATGAGGAAACAAGACCTGAACATTGCATTATTTTAGCTCTCCTTGAACAAGTGGTAATTGCACAGTACATGAAGTTGCAAGTTACCTTGTAGTCACTGATGAGTTACTTAAATTGATTGTTTACACAGACCTATACATTCAATTTGCACCAGTAACCAGGGCCCATAATTCCATTGTCTGCCACTGAGGAAATATAATCTGGCTAAGAAAGTAGCAAAAGATTCTCAACTTTTTATAGCAAGTGTAATTGTTGCATGAGGAAGACAAGATACTTTGAGTATCAATAGGCAGCACAAGTTGAATGAGACACTTTTTGAAATTAAAACTGGAGCAGAATTATATCAGTGCTGCCAGAAGAGACTTCACAGACTCATCAGTCAGCAGTGTCTTGTGGCTGAGGTGTGAAACTGGCAAAACTGAGCTCCCACATGACCAAGTCTGTCTGAAGGGAGTAGAAAAACAAACAAACATTTCAGTGAAAACAAATAAGTGTTAAAAAATGTTGACTACATAAGGGTATTCCAGCACTGAATTTTTGAGGACGCTCACTTTTGAGCATTGACTATAAATATAAAAAGCAGGCTAATGAGAAAGATGAGAAAAAATTCAACAGACAGCAACTAGTAGCTTAGCTTACTGTGAATTCTGCTTTCCTGAATCTCATGAAAGGATAAAGATGTCATACATCTCCTTCTGCTGTAGTCTTGCCTTCCTACTGCTGCAGGAGAGGAGTTCCCCTTGCCCTTTGGAGTGGTACAGCAGAGAATGAGCACCCAAAGGAAAAGGAGGTAGTCAATACAAAAAGCAACAGGCAGGACAGCTTGTTTTTAGGCAAAATTTCCTCTTATTTTCCTAGAGAGAGACTATTATTTGTATCAGCTAGAGTGGGGCTCTCATTCTCAGCAAGAACAGAGGAAGGGTTACTGAGACCAAGTCCAAGACCAATGAAAAGATTAATTCTAAAGCGGGACTCTAAAACAAAACGAATAACAAGATAAATATAAATGAATAGGTTTGGGGTTTTGTTTTGTTTCGTCTTGTTCTCAGTGGAAAAAACACAATAGTGTCTCCTAATGAAACACTGATGTTTTTCCACCCTTTACTGTGTTTCAAGATCCTGGGATATTCTGGCTGCAGACAAACATCTGCTTTAGAGGGTAAACATTAGATCAAGGTTGCAGTCAAAGCAAACTATAGTCATTCCATATTCGGTTTTTCTTATGAAGACCATGCATCTTCATAAGACCAGACTTCTTCATAGAAACAGCTGAAGTGCACTTCCAGAGGACTGCTGTACAGGGCCACCAGTTCTGCCACAGAGCTCATTTGCGTAGCATCATAAACTATGGATGTGCAGCCAATTCCCCCTTCTCTGGACAAACACTTATCATTCTACTATACAGTATTTAGGCTTCTCCAGGCAGAGTGGCTTCGGACCATTTTGAGGACCAACTCAACACCGAGCTGTGGTGGTTGCTCTTCATTCTCCAGCAGATGCCTTCAGCTATTTGTTGGTGTTGCTAGAGTGCAGCACACATGGGAGGCAGACTTGGACCTCTGCCACTCAAGCCAGACCACACGTTATGCACCAATGAGAATGGCACATGCAGCACAGCCAGCATCACATACGAGCACTCCCGCCTCAGCAACAGCAGTAAATCATTTTGCTGAACCTCTAGTTCAAAGCAAGTGTTGGTCCCTGCCACTCTTGTGATTTTAATTGCTTTGGTGAAGCAAAGATTTTTTTCTAACTGGGACATGCAATTGGAACAAAGCAACAAAAAGCTGGGAAATGGGGTATTAATTGTGTCACAGCCACTGAAAGAAAGCAGAGGAGCAATGACAGCAGGGTGATTTTAAAGCCTTATGTCTCTGCCTCTGGCTTTGGTCATTCTGCCACACAGTGACCCTGGCTTTTGATCAGGCTTTCCAAAATAAATAAAATCAACGTTGGCATTGCAGCCAGAGCTGATGAGGTAGAAGTTGTTAATGATTTTGATTGTTCCCACCTGTACCTGTGTCCCACAGAGTCACAGCTAGATGGAACTGTCCCTAACACTAAGATGCAAATGAAGCCTTTGCTGCCTTCACTTTGGAGGGCAGCAAGGTTCTGACATGCTAGTCTGGCTGCAGAGAGAGCATCTAGCTAATGCACAGCATGTGGTACCTGTCTTGTGAGCAAGGTAAAGAGATAAATGGCCTATCTGCACCTTCCACATAAATCTAACTAGTAGTAATAATCACAGAATCACAGAATCAAAGGGATTGGAAAGACCTCTGGCGATCATCCTGCCCAATTCCCAAAAATACAAAGAGTGAATACTCCAACCATTATTCCAACCTACCAACTTGCCCACATTTCATCACTGATCACAAAGTTACCTTCACAGGCAGGTTTTGCAAAGAGCAGAGCAGGAACTTTGCAGCTCACAGCTAAGCTATCCCAAAGCTCTGATGACTAACACCTGCCTATTCATTTGGTCAGGTTACAGAGGTAACACAGAGGGCGAAGGTTCCTCCTCATACTGGAGGAAGAGACATCATGAGATAGATCAAGTCAGTAGCATCCTATGGGACTGCTAGATCTGGCAGTGGGTTTTATTATATAGACCACTGCGTTGTGAGCTGGACCAGGCCCAAACAGATACAGATGGAAATGCCTTTTTTTCTGTCATGGACTTGTTCCAAGCCAGAGCAAGGTCCCAGTATATATCCTCTTACCAGCAGGTTCCCAAAGAAGAAGAATGGCTTACAACTGTTTTATAAAATCCAGCTGTTCAGAAAATCAGATAATTCACCCTACTCCCCATATCTAGGGATCACTGCTCAAATCACACTTTTTTTTTCACTACATTCTCAAGACATAGAAGTCAGAAGTACCCAGGAATATACAGAGTGGCTTGAAAACTAACTTCTAAATCTGATTCTCCACTTTGTTTCACAAGATAAACACAGATTTTACAATCCAGTGTTATCTGATATTATTCTTTCAATGACAACTAGCATTGGAGGGAAGACAAACATGTTTTTTCATAAGAAAAGTCTTACGTGAAACAACAATAACTGTTAACTCCTTGGCTACTGAAGCTCTTTCCCAAGCTCTAACAAACAAGGAAATTGCTACCAGCAAGTGGAATCCAGAAACAATTCTTGTTTGTTTTACTTCATTTCTAACCTTTTATTTTTATTTTGGAGAAGTTACCTACTTCTCTGTTAGAGTCATGTGCTTGTTTAAAACTCCTTCTACCTGCAGGATAAGAAATACATTCAAGGCTATAAGTACTAAGAGAGAAGAGTAGACTCATTCCACAAGATGACCTCACACTTAAATGAGGTTTTTCCATGTCAGTAAAAGTCAAGATTGAGTCTTCTTACACAGCCCACCAAATGATTAAATTGAAAAAAGAAAGAAAGAAAATGATGGATTTGTCAATCCCTTGACATGAAGCTGATTGGACATGCAGAACAGATATGAAGCTGAAAGGTTCATTAAACACATTTCTTCAGAGAAAACTGCAAATACATTACAAGCACCAGAGTTTCAAGATAATTATGTGTCTTTTTTTTTTTTTCTCAAATCTCAGCCTAATATTTAAATGCTCAGCAAGTGCACACAGTATACAGCATGCTTCTATGACTCTTTCTGCAGTGACTGGAGAGCACCAGCTATTACCCAGCTGCATGTGTTCTCTTGTGTACTGTGAAAAGGTTTAATGAGCCACAAAGTATATTTTGCCCTCTTCATGGATCATAGAAGCAGAAGTCCTGAGGGTAAACTGGCTTGTGTTGTTTCTGCTCCTGTGAATTAGGCCCTCAGGGGTACATTTTCAGCACAATGCGTGCAGATTTGGCTGCTTGACTCCCACTGATGGTGATGGGACTCAAGCAGCTGAAGCCCCAGGAAGTGCATGAAAATGTGACCACTGATGTCTGTAAAACACTATTATCTTTCCAAACAAAATCAACCATACCAGCCTGATTGTGGTGATCCTCTTCTGCAAGATCTGCTGCACTTCTGCAGATTTGCAAGCAACACTGTGTGGAAATGCATGAAGATTCATATCATAAGTCTTTCTCAATGCATGTTTTTCAAGAACTGAATTGATAAGGATTTTGTATCAATGTAGTAACAAACAGCACAAGAAATGCCAGGGGTGATGGTCTTCCAAGTTCCTTCATACAGTCCAAATTTCTGTGTTTGGTCAGCACAAGTGCCACTAACAGTGAGTATGGCATGAGTTTGTGTCATTCCAAAGAACCATAAAAGTTGTAGGATGAGATATAATATTACCACATTTCTCCATATCATGGAGGAGAACAATGGTAAAATCTTTCTCTCTGCAACAGAATCAGCACAACTGAAATGACTGTCAGTAACCTGAATTTGAAATACCCAGTTCTATTTATATTCCCAAAATGTCTGCCCTATTAGTCTTCTCAACTTAGGAATTCATGACCAACTCTTTGGCAGCTTTTCATGATGCCATCTAATATCCAGGAAATAAGATGGGTAAGAAATATTTCAGTACTGATTTTGTGTGTATTCCTCCAAAGCGCAGACTATTTAAGAGAACAGAGAAATTTATAACTGCTTAATATGATCCCAGCTTTGTAAACTGTGCTTTAGATCAGTACAAAATTTGCTCAGTGCTAAAGCATTTCAAAGAATCACAGAATGGTTTGGGATGGAAGGGACCTTTAAGATCATGTAGTTTCAACTCACTGCTATAGGCAGGGACACCTCCCTCTAGACCAGGTTGCTCACAGCCCCTTCCAGCCTGGCCTCGAACGCTTCCAGGGAGGGGGCATCCACAGCATCACTGGGCAACTTGTTCCAGTGTCTCACCGGTCTCACAGTAAAGAAGTAAAGAAGTTAAGTGTTTGGAAACATAAAGACTCAAAAAAATCACATTTGAGGGAATAGTAAGAAGGATTGGGAAGGAAGAAGAGGCAATGATGCAAGTATTAGGGATTTTTATCTTTCAATCTCCGCACTTGTTAAAGTAAATTGCATGGAAATAGCCATGCAGGGTACAAACAGTATGGAAGTGGCTACTTAACCTGAAGTGAGGCAATTCACTAGTAAACCACCATCTGTAATGGTTATGATGTCTGGTGCCTGCACCCACTGGAGTAATATATTAGATATTAAAGATAAAAGGGTCTTCTAGCAAAGCATGGGTATCTGAAAGAGAAATATCTTAGGCTGATCAGGGGTCAAAGGTGGGGATCCTGGTTCCCTGTGGTATTGAAGGAGAAGAGGAAAATGTGGTAGAGGAGAAAGGCTGAGGTACTGGAAAACACACAGAAGTCTCAGCTCAGTTTCAAATTTCACATGAAACTTTGAGAGGTTTTCTACCACCCTCTTTTTGCTTTCTTCAGTTTTATCTTAATTGGACTTCCCTTATAACAGAAGACACACAGAAGAGCATCCAAGAGTTTAGCCTCTAGTTTCTGAGCAAGGCTCAGAGCATATGTGTAACATGTCATTCAGAGTGAGGGAAAACCCATTTCTCGTCTAGACAGACATGCATGCTTTCATTTTAGAATGTAGTTATCTAACTTCAGCTCTTAGTAAATTCAGCTTGACACATTTGATCTGTCATATTATGTAGTCCAGTTCTACCAAAATCATCTGTGTGCCCTGATTTAGCCAGGGCTTAGCTCTTCAGCTATTTTTGTTGTAGTGAATAGGTTGATCTTTTTATACTTTTCACTTTAAATCAGGGTCACACATCCCTCAAATACGTCATGAGCGATGCCCAGGTATGCACAGAGCATAGTGCAGTTCTCACTGAACGCACTAACTTCAATAACAAAGAAAATTAGACACAGATGCACATGCAAGATCACTTTGCTTTTCCCAGTTTTATCCATTCTGACTCTTGGCAGTACATTCAGGCACGGTTTTCTACTTTTTCCTGTTCTTGATATTCACACTAGCTCAGGTAACTGCAGCTTTACAAACTAACAAATGTCTAAATGTCTATAGAAACACTGATTGTTACCTGATAAAAAGATAGAAATAAAAAAAAAAAAAATTAAAAAAAAAAAAAGCAAATCTTTCCAATATTGCAATACTTCCTCTTTCTAGACAGAGAGTATGGCAGAGCAATTTTATGGATATGAATTCAGTCACTCAAAATTTGGGAAATGTACTAACAGATACTGTAAAAAATAATTTGCTCAGATAGCATAGAATTTGCTTGTCTGCATTAATGCATTAAGCTACAAGCAATAAGAGAGTAATAGTAGGTTACACATGTGGGTCTGATTCTCTACAACTCTACAATGTTTTCAAAAGGTAAAAGGGTCTTCAAAGGGGTAGGTGACTAATATGCACCAATTTTAATGGCCCTTTTTAAAGCCATTGCAATGGAAAGATAGTGCAGTGGAGGCCAGAGTTGAACTCAAAGTCTGTAGCAATATGTAAAACTCTTTTTATTTAAAATAATATACTGCAGACTTTCCTATAACTAAAGGCACTTTTAATCTGCAAACAAGCTTTACTTCCAAACTTCTCTAGCACTAAGTGGATAACTGTACAAGTTTATCACTGTGTGAAAGTTTCCATTTCAGATTTCTAAATAAGCTAGCCATTTCATATTGTAGAAAAATATTGGTATCTTTACCCTTTTGTGTCTCTACAAACACTTATTTCAGTGGAGGATCTATGCTCATTTATTTTGGCTGAGGAATTGCCCCATAAAATTACTTCTGTAAAAGGAAAGATTATCTCCATATAACACAAATGATTCCACTCTATACACTGCAGAGCTTAAAATACACTAACTTTAAGTAGATAGGTAGGTAGGTAGGTAGGTAGGTAGATAGGTAGGTAGGTAGCTAGATAGGTAAGTAAAAAATAAAGATGAAAAAAATACCAGCCTGTTCTCAGTGGCAATTCACACAATGGTTCCTTGAACAAAAACAACCTAACTATGGAAATCTGATTCCCACAAACATTTTATATTTTTAAAAAACAAGACTTTAAAGAAATCATTGTTAGTACACTTGAACTGGTTAATTGTGTCTTAATTTGCTAATTGAAGACAGATACCCAGTATCTTAGCTTCTCTACAAGAACAGTAAATACAATGCAAAAAGGGATGTACTCCTAAACTCCAAATGTAGGTCTGAGGGAACTCTCCAATTATTTCCCGGAAAGATGCTCAATTTAGATAATGTAAATGAATATTTGTCCTTCCAAAACAATGACTCATTTATCTAGCTGTGGCAGTAGTAATTCTTCAGGTAGTTCTGAATGAAATCTATCACTGTTTGACTTTAGTTAGAAACCTGAGGTTCAGAATAGCAAAGCCAAAATCTAGCCAGAGCTCCAAAACCCTTGCAATGCACTTGAGAGAAATGGTTAGAATACCTGTGATGAGCTGCAGAGTTGCAGAAAATTCATCCAGTATTTATATTTTGCTGTGGTGTCAGCAAAAGAAGTAGACCAAATTGAGCAATTTCCAAGAGATTTTCATTTGCTTAGATCTAAATTGAAAGGCATACATGGGACTAAATCCAAGGAGAAAGTCTTATACAAAGTCTTGTTAAATGAAACTTTCAAGAGTGGCTTTTCTGACGTAAGTTTGGAATATATCCCTGTGTGCGATTTCCACCACTCCACAGAAAAAGTACATGGACTACAGCTCAAAGGCTTTTGTTTGTTTATTTAAAGCATTAGGGAGGAAGACAGAATATGACCAAGGTTTACTTTCAAAAAATACAAACCAAAATTAATTATTTTTCAAAGAGCCAGATAGTGGTAATACGACCCAGCAGTAAAGCATATGGCACATGGGTGGAATAAGACTCCTCCTACACTGCTGAAGCTGTTCTTTTGAACAAAAGATACTTCACTAACGGCACGCTTTCTGAAGTCATGGATATTTCACCTCTGAAAAGAAAAATGTGAGTCTTCCTCCTCTCTGACAAGGACCTGGTCAAAAATTGAGGCTGAGAAGAGTACCAGGGGAGCAGCCCATTCTCATCTCCTCCCTAAAACAAGGAGCCATAATCTCCTCAATATCTTCCTTTCCTATGCCTCAATCTAGCTCCGAATAAAGACTACAGTAAAAAGCAATTCACTGTGACTTGTGTTTTGTAAACAGATTATTTATTTGTGGTTGTACCCACCTACCAGTATGGACAAAACAGTTTCATCAAGCTGGCACTTCTATTTTTACTTCTATTTCTTCCAAAACTTTACAAGCTCTTGCAGAGTGACTAAAGCACTTGGAAACCTTGTGTGACTCTTCTGGAACTGGTAAAAGAACACTATTATTCTTGGGCTGGCACAATAGTCCTACAGTTTGTTTGTCCTCCACCAAATTGAGAGAATTAATTTTACATTCCAAAAGTTCATCTTTCAGCCCAATCCAGAAACACTGTAGATGGGACTCCTTCAGTCATTTCAAAAGCTGAAGAAATTTCCCACTGGGTATTTCTAGCCATGAAAGACAGAGGTTGTTCCTCCTAACTTAGATAACAGATTAGCTGTTGTAAGATCTTGACTGAAACTGGGAAGGCAAAGCTTTCGGTAGTGTCTACTTTTGAAATACATTTTTTGCCTTACTACTTCATGAGTTGACTAGTCTATGTAGCCAACTGTTGCTCTGGCTCCTATCCTGGGATGCATCCACGCTCTACCATTGTTCTTCAGGATGCTCAGGGTCAGTAGATAAAATATTTGGCAGATTTTCACTTTCAGATCAGAAAATATGGCTGAAGCAACTCACTGACTAAAAAGACATGAACCAAATGAATTCTCCTACACAAACCATGCGCTTACAATTGAAATATGGCTGTCTTACAGGAAAGAGAAATACTCTGTGGATGTTGTTTTTTACTATGGATCTCAAAGTCCTACCCTTTTTTTTTTTTTTTAATCAGCTTTTTTAAAAAAAGTATGTAAAGCTATTTAACAAATTATTAGTATTTCCATTGCTCATCCAGTTCAAGATGATTATAAAAGTTCATTCTGACCATTAAATCTCCAGTCTCTTCACACTCGAGTCCAGATTTGTCAGAAATGCTGTAAATTTTAAAAACACTAACTCACAGTCCATGTCTTTAATCAAATCTTTAAATAGACAT
This sequence comes from Centrocercus urophasianus, assembly GCF_019232065.1. NCBI lineage: Eukaryota > Metazoa > Chordata > Aves > Galliformes > Phasianidae > Centrocercus > Centrocercus urophasianus. Next base: position 2,031,528 of record NW_024884767.1, on the reverse strand, counting down.
GTTTTATCCGAGGGCAGATATGACTAAACCTTTCATCTCCTGTCAAAAGCAGCTAACTAGGGACGCATGTATTGGATCTTCAAACACTCTGACTTTACCGGTCAGATTATTTCAGCATTACTGCTAGATATGATTCTAACTGAAGACAGAATGGTCTGTGACCATGGGATTAATTTCATAAGTAATTTAAAAAATATTAAAAATGTTTCCAAAAGAGATGATACCCAGAAAACCACAGCCAGTTTGGAGAGCTGACCATGGATACATGTAGAAAACTGAGGTGCAAATAACCACTTTTAGCTGCACAGCTCTTCCTAAAGCAGATGCTGGTTTACATCCATACCTTCTCCATACAAAAACAAAGGAGTATATGTATTGTCATGCCACTTTTCTCCCCCATCCCCTTATTACAGAAGGTCCTAAAATTGTTTGAGGATGAAGGAAGGAGCCCCCTTTTCTTCCCCTCTTCCTTCTTTCCTTCCTTTCTTTCTTCTTTTCTCTTTTTCTTTCCTTCTTTTTTTCTTACCTTCTTTATTTCTATTTCTTTCTTTTCTTCTTTCTGGTCACACAGCACCACTTCCCTTATGGTTTTATGAGTGAATATCTAGGTTGGATTGCTTCTAAAAGATAAACAATAATAACAAGACTAAATTCAGTTCACTTTTGAGTGACCTGGAAGATACAGAAGAATTTTGAAAATATTTTCCATTTTTTTCCCCCTCCAGTTCTAATAAAGAGACAAAATATGCCAAAATTGAAATACATATGTGCACTGAAAGAGTCAAGAGAGTAAAAGAGGTGTGTGTTTCTTTCTGAGTAGAGAAAGTGAAACTTATAGCATACATTTGCTAAATAAAATGCTAACAATTCTCTTGAAGCTTTGTGAAAGGACTCTTTCTACCGTCTCCTTTGGATCTTTTTCAATGAACACTGATTGGAGAGAAGAAGTTTTTTTCTCCAACAGCATATGCAGAAGAAGAATTTGTGATTAAGGTACAGTCTCCGAGGCCTTCTCCAGATGTCTCACCGGAAAAATTATGTTTGTACATAGTTTTATTCATTAAAGAGAGTTTCAATGCCTACTCGCACCTTTTTGGTAACTGATATGTAAAGCAGATGAACAGAAAGGCCACACCTTGGCTTTTACCCACTTCACGATTTGGATTGTGTGTGTAGTTCATCTTGAGCTCAGAGAGCTTTGTGGACAGAATAAGAGAAAAGCTGGGCATGGAGCAGCAATAGAAATCTCCAGTGTTCAGACATTAGCTTTGTCTTTATTTCTCTGTTCCAACAAACCCACTGTAATTCAGCTCAAAAGTGTCAGGCCTGCAGCTTTCCAGCTCATTGTGAGTGGTTGTAGCTACACATATCTCATTTGTTTCAAGTGCAAGAGTGGAAACAAAACTCAGCAGGCTTTGTAGGGAAGTGCAACGCCACCCAATGAAAAGCCTAATCAACTATATAAGAGAGAAGACATGTAAGGGATTTGTTTGTGATAGAACATTTTTTCTGTTTGCTTTTGTAAATTCTTTCAATGCCTTCAAGGAAGAAAGCTGTACTACGGTTGCTCTCAAGGCCAGCTCCCATTGGATTTATTTTCTAACAGCCATGGAAACTCCCTTACCAAAGAAGATAAAAGGCTATGTTATTATGTGTATATCAATGAGGAAATACAGATATTTGCACACTGACACATAAAAGACCGCAGATGCTTAGCTTCCCTGCTGGTCTGAGAGATAAGGTTCATCAGGCATAACACGGGTCATTTCACATAGTCAAGATTTAAAGATAAACTTCATTTGAAATCCAAAACTTCGCATTTTAGTCCAGAATGGACTACTCTGTAGAGCCTTTGCACTGAAACATGTCTTTCTCATTTTCCATGTCCACGAGGAGAAATGATAACATACCTGGCACCAGCACAATCCACATGGCAAATCTAAAACTACCTAGCCAAAAAGCCCTCTTCTACTTGAATGTAATTGTGCCCTGAGATCAAATAACTTCAATTCATGCTTACAGACTCAGCCTGAGTTGTTGTTTACAGCAAGAGCCCTATTTCTATGCAGATACTGAGCTGCAGCTTCATTTCACCTCCAGGTGAATCTCATTGCCTCCAGGGTCTGTTCTGGTCTCTCTTGTCATATTCTTCTCTGTACAGTCTCATACAAAACCACGGACAATTAATGCAGCCAGGAACAGAGCCTTTTTATTCTTAACAAAAATATATGATACCTGGTGACTTTTTCAGTGATACAGTTCTAGGTCTTAGAGCAGCCATCCCTCTAGAAAGGAAGAGCCTTGGTTCTACCTCATAGTATAAACATCTGGGCTTCAGCACAGGCCAGGGGCTGCTTCTCTGGGGGCTCTCCATGGGCTGTACCTCCTCCAAGCCTTATCTGTGTCAGTCATGGGTCAGCTCTGGCAGAAGAGAGTCCTTTTTGAATCAGCTGGAGCTGGATCTGATCTGACCTGGGGAGTTCCTTGATTCCTCACAATGGTTAGCCACTCCTGCATCCCATCTGGAAACTTGCATTGTAAGCTCAAAACAAATGTTCTGCAGGAGACTTTCTTGTTGGGCCTGTATGATCCTGCCCCAGTAACTAGGCAATCCAGTAATGATGATGTCCCATATCATCACCTCTGAAACTAGGCTGCAGCATTTAGTAAAGATCTCACCATTTTTGGGACAGGAAGGAGTGCAAAAAGTCTTCTGCCAGTCAAAATGCTGATGTTCCATTCCTACAGAAAGTCTATCCAAGAGAACAAAGTTTAAAATACACTGTCCTTGTGTAGGAGTCAGAATATGAAGCTTGCAGTTATACACCAGTGTTGAGGACCAGAGTACTTAGGCCTGCATGCAAATACTTTCTGAATTTGTTCCCCCTGAGAGCACGAGTGTTAGGTATCTCCAGCCGTAAATGTTTACCTCTCATTTCTCTTTTTGCACTCTTAAATGACGCATGTAGGAGACAGAAAATCCCCAGTTGAATTTCCTCAGTCATTTCTTGGCTTTTTTTGTCCCATCAAGCTAAATTGTCTTGAGCAATGTCTCCTGTGAATGATTATTTTCATTCTATCCAACTTATTAGGAAGATTTTTTTGTTGATATCCATCCCAGAACCTTCATTTCCTAATTAAATTCCATTATGCCTACTTAACCCCTTACATAAGCAACTTTTTGTTCCCTAATTGTGCATCTCAAATCCATGTGCCCATTTACCAGTCTCATGCATAATAGTACACATTCCATATACTTTTTATCTTTCACGGAAATCTTTCTACCCAGAGATTGCTTATGGAAATTCTACTGGAATAAATACAAAAACGTCCTAAACCTGCAACACTTCAGCTGTAACAAAGCAAAGGTCCTGCAGCAGTTACCGCAAAGTTAGAAAAAATCAATCAGGACTCTGCAATTACATTAAAAAGAAGAAGAAAAACACCAGTAATTTACTTAGAAATTATCTGCAGCTTTGTTTAATTTCTAACCTATTCAAGTAAACAGCATTATTATCCTCCCAAATTTCTGACAGATATGCTGTGACCCAAGAAAAAAAAAACACTTCCTCATCACTGTGATATTTCTTGATGCAGCTAGAACAAATTCTACCAAAGGAAACCCTCTACCATATGTAAAGTTGGAAGTTTTCATCAGTTGAACTATTCACAATAGCTTTTCATAGTACATAAGCCACATCCCTTGAGAACTATTTGTATACATCTCAGCTTCCTCTCATCCATGACCCAGCTGATGGAAGGCATCACTAAAGTTTCCTGAAGCAATAGCTGTAATTTGAGTTCAATGCATGTTAACATAAAATATCCATTAAATGAATTTTACAAATCAAATGCTAAGCCTGAATGGTTATGCCTGAATGGATATGATGTGCACACACTTTGTCAACAGACTGATTTCCACAATGCTATAACCTTCAAATTAACTTTCAAATTTAGCCCTCTAACCTTTTAAAATAAGCTGTTGTAGAAAATATTTGATAAACATTACAATAACGTCCAAAAAATGTCATACATTTTTTCTTACCTTAGGTAAATGAAATAAACAAACTCACTACTTGTCATCAGAAGGAAATAGATAAAGATTCTGTATTTCTTTAATGCATTTGCTAATGATAAATTCTTCCATTAACACTATGCAAGATTACTCTCCATTTTCTGCAAAATATTAACTTGAATCTTAGTGAACTTTCTTTCAGAGAGTTGCTTTCGGAAAGAATGAAATCACTTCAAAATTTTGGCAGTTTTACCTTGTTTCATTTAGAGGTTTAGTGTAAAACAATGTGGAGGTTTGATTTTCCCTTGGTCAAGTTAAATTTACACTGATGTCACCTGGATTGCATCATCAGTGGACTTAAGAAAAAATGTCCTAAGAGCTGTAAATATTCACAGTCATGTCAGGCAAGTAATCATTAGAACAAGTGGAAAACATCCACTGGAGTACTCATCAGTAAGGTCCTTTCAGTCTAAAACTTACCCAGGGTAGAAAGAAGACTTAACACCATGCTTTTATAATTTAGTGGTGTGAGAAAGTTCATCATCAAAACATCACCTGTCTCCCTTCAGCTTTTGTTGCTTTTGAAAGCCCTCTCTAACTTGTCAACTCCCTGTTCAGCCAAGTTAAAAGGACACTTAAGGAATTTAAGAAAAACTGATGTCATCCTTTCTAAAGTGGCCCTTTCTCTTATGGCTGCATGTGGTTTAAACAAGAATAACCATGGATACTGGATATACCCTGCTCAGACATATTAATCACGGAAAGAGCTGTCCTTGAAGCTGAATGCTCCCAAAAAAGCGGATCCATATATGCTCTCCTCTACCCTAAATTTAGAGTTGTCTGTAAGTCAAGAAAGAAATAAACCAGATCTCCCCAGCCTTTCACTATCAGTACTGTAGATAATCCCATTTTGGTAACAAACCATATGGGTAATAATCAATCAAAGAGAGGGGATTAACAACAGTCAGAAAAGTCACCACAGCAAAAGATCTTCCCTTGCACCCTGGCTCCTGATCAGAAAATTGTCAGGACAAGCACCTTCTTAAGCTAATTGCTGACAAATGTAAGATAAACACCCTGTTATCATAGCCACCTCCCCATGCTTTTGAGAGAGGGAATGCAATTAAAGCCTTAAGTATAACACAAAATGTGACATCCATTTATTGTTCTTGTTCCACACAAACAGTGATTTATCTTATTCATAGAAGTAGATGCTATTATGAAAAGCCCGCCTTTGGAGTGGAGGCAAGCATAGGCAACCTCTGAATAAAGAAGTAATAGGAAGGCTACAGAAGAAAGATTTGCCTCTGCCTGTACTTGCAAGCTGGCAGCTGCAGGGGCAGAGCCTGGTTGGGACAAGAGTCATAGGATAGGACAAGTCTAAGGCCAAGATGTGATCAGGGGCTCTCCTGATAGACCACTACCTGCAGCCAGCAGGATTTACTCCCAAATGTTGCAGGATAAAATACACTCAGCTGGGAAGGAATGAGTGAGGAGACAGGCAGTAACGTGTTGGATGAGAACAAATGCCAAGGCATCTGCCCTCCTTCTGCCACTACTGTCAGAAAATTTTCATGGTGAAATCATGAGGTGCAACTTGCCTAGAGGATGCTTCTCCATATCACTTAATATGCCTCTATTTTACCATCACTCCTTTTTTCAAGAGGACAAACTATTCAAAGTCACTTCACAGCTCTGATCATACTTGTCACCTTTGTACAGCTGCAAGATCTCAGTTTAGATCAAGTAACTACACAATCATAGAATCATAGCATGGTTTACATTGAAGAGCACCTTAAGGCCCACCCAAATCCTTCCTCCTGCTGTGGGCTAGTTGCTGCTGATCAGATGTGTCTGCCCCACCCAATCTGGTCTGGAGTGCCTCCAGGGATGGGGCATCCACAACTTCTCTGGGCAGCTGTTCCCTGATAAATTTTGACATTCTGATTGCTTTTTTAACTTCCTCACCACATCAAGGTCGTATTTTCACAAAAGTATCCACTGTGATCTCAATCTCCCTTTTCTGAACAATAGAAGGCAATGAGAGCCCGTACCTTTGTATGTGCATGGAATGGTACATAGATTGGAGGTCATTTTTTCCAGTGAGCATTATGATAAAAAGAGGAATTCTGCTAAGAAGGATTTGAAGGGTCACAGCCAGATGCCAATTATCTGAATAAAGATTTGGAATACCTTCCAAGAGCCATATATTCATCCACTGGTGGCCAGTCCTCATTGCACAGTCATTTCCTGTGTGTTTACATTCAAGCACACAAATTCTGAAAAGGGATCATCAGATGAACAGTTTGATGGAAAATTTCTAGCCAATTGTGGCTGGCCACTCCCTAAACTGCCAGCACTGCTATTACACTATGAACAGATGCATCAGTAGCCAGACTGAACTAATGAAATCTCAGCACTTTGCTAACCATCCTACATAGCTTCAGGGTTTTGCAGTTATCCCTCCTACGCCAGAAAGTCAGACAGATAAGTAAGAAATCGTACACATGAGTACAGATCTCTTTTGAATGGATCACCAGACTGATTTAAATAACTCAGAATAGTAAAGAGGGAAACTTTTTATAGCTGTTTTAGTGGCTTTTAAAATAAGCAGTGTGCTCTTATGCCTCAGAAGAAATTAATCAGAAATAATATCCTTATTTCTCACAGTGGGACATATTATTACCCTTATTTTCACATTTTACTAAATAAGACATTCAGAAGCATGGTATCCTTGTTTCTCTCTCTGCTTTCACAATTTCAACTTTCAGAACAACTTCAGTACAGAGAGAGATAACTAATTACAACTGAAAAGATCTATGAAACAGGAATAACATGATGATTGTCAGACAATATGATTTAGTTGGTTTTAATGAAGAACTAAATAATCAGTTCTGTTTGTGTTAGATTTTTGCAAGTTGAATGTACATATAAGCAATTTATACATTTGCTAAATAAGAAAGTAGAATGAGGAGAGTGCAACTCTTGAAGAAATACACAGAAATCTTTAACACCAATGTAGGTGAAAAATTATATTTTATGGTATCCTTCCCTTGAGGTAAGAAGTAGACTCAGAAAGTGCAAAATTATAAACCGTAACTCAAAGCAGAGATTCTGCAAAACAAGCAAAGGTATGTTTTGAGAAGATTAAAAAAAAAAAAAAAAAAAAAAAAAAAAAAAAGAAGGTGTTTGAAAGAGGTTAAAATGGTTGGAAGGGATCCACTGGGAAACTGTCCTTATGGACACAGGAACAGAACAAGGCTGACAAATCTTTAAGGACACTTTTCTGAGATTGGAAGAACATCCCCCAGCATAAGAAATCAAGCAGAGTAGTCAGGAAACCAGCATGGCTGAGCAAGAATCTGTTGGTCAGACTGAGGGATAAGAAGGAAATGCATAGGCAATATAAGCAGGAACATGTATTCTTTGGAGAATACAGAAATACAAGAATTCCATCTGGACATGCAGAGATGGAAACAGAAAAGCCATAGTACATTGGTCAGAAGAGAAAAGCAAAGGAGAGTGCACATCCTCTGATAAATGAAAAGCCAGAAATAACAACAGATGTGGACAGTGCTGAAGTACTTAACAAGTTTTTTGCCTCAACCTTTGCTGGCAGTCAGGTTTCCTGTCTTTCATATCAGTGAACTTCTAGGCAGGGATAGGCAAAGCAAAATCCTTTCCAATGTAAAAACAGAATACTTCCAAGACTGTCTCATTAGACTGAATGTGTACAAGTCTAAGTAGCTGGATAACATGCATCTGAGGGTCCTGAAGGAACTGGCTGATGTACTTGCCAAGCTTCTCTTCACCATATTTGAAAAGTTGTGGCTGTCAGATGAAGTCAGTAGTGACTGGAAAAAGGGAAAAAATCTTTTGTTTTCAAGAATGGAAGAAAGAAAGACTCAGAGAAATACAGGCTAGTGAGCCTCACCTCTGTGCTGGGGGAGATCATGGGACACACCCTTCTGAAAGAGATGGTAAGGTACATGTGAGTTGCCTACCCAGTCTGATAGTTTTCTGTGGTGGAGAGTTAGCATTACTGATAAAAGGAAGGGCAACTGATGTCATCTAACTAGATCTATGCTAGGTCTTTGAGTTGGTCCCACAGTACGTCCTTATCTCTAAATTGAAGAAATATATGAATTTGAACAGTTGGACTTTTCAGAGGATAAAGAAATGGTTGGTTGGTTGCAGCCAGAGGATTGTGATCTGTGGATCCATGTCCAGTTGAAGGCTGCTAATGAGTGATGTCCCCAAGGGGTCCGTACTAGGACACGTGTTCTTCAAAATAGACAATGGGATTGAATGTATTCTTAGCAAGCTCAGTAATGACACAAGGTAAGCAGTGCAATTGACACAATAAAAGAAAGGATTGCCAACCTGAAGCACCTGGACAGTCCTGAGAAGCGAGCCCAGAAGAAAATAAAGAAGTTCAACAAGGCAAAGTGCAGATTGTTGCACTTGGGTCAGAGCAATTCTAGATATGTGTATGGACTCATAAGATCTCATTGAGAGTAGCCCTTTGGAAAAGGACTTGAGCTGCCCAGTGGAAAAAAAAGCTGACCTTGAGCCAGCACTGTGTGCTTTCAGCCCAGAAGACCAACTGCATCCTGGGCTGCATCAATAGAGATGTGGCCAGCAGGGAGAAGGAGGTGCTGCACTTCTGAGCTCCATCTTGAGTGCATCCAGGCCTGGATGTTGGAGCAGCTGCAGAGGAGGGCTGTGAAAACGATCATAGGACTGATGTGCCTGTGAAGAAAGGCTAAGGGAGCTGGGCTTGTTTAGCTTGGAAAAGAGAAAGCTTCAAGGAGACCACACTGCGGCCTTCCAGCACTAGAGAAGAACTTCTAAACAGGAGGAAGACAGACATTTTACAAAAGTAGAAAGTGATTAGACAAGGAGGAATGGCTTTAAACTAAAAGAGGGGACAATTCTGAGTAAAGAAATTCCCTGGGCAGCTTCATCTCATGGGAGGCAACCTGCCTGAAGCAGAGGGGTTGGAGCTGGATGGGCTTTAATGTGCCCTTCAACCTAGGCCATTCTGTGATTTTATGTAAGTACTGAAACTGTCTAATGTATTGTGAATGCAACCATGTATGGGAGAGAGATCATGTATATGTAACTGTCTCATTCAGCTTTTAAAAAACCCTCAAAAATATAGTAGTAAACGAGAAGAATATATGAGAAAATACATCCAGTACTACTTTTCTTCGTATTCAGACCTAAGTCTCAGAATGAATGATTTCGTTCCAGTTAATCACTTTTCACAGTGACACTTGCACAAAGAAGAGCAAAAGACAGCAAAAGCTGAAGAGATTAGTAGGAACTAGAACAGAATAGTCTATCCTCATAACCTTTCTTCTAACTATCAGTAATTGTTGTATTGACTTCACTATGCGTCAGATGGACAGAAGTGTCCTTGCTAAGGGAAATAGTCAGTTTTGCTGTAAACATTTAATCTGAAAGAAGATCCTCCCAGCACTTGGGAAGCAATTTCATCAGTTGTTAATTGAATAGGTGTTTTTCTTTCCTTTTGACATCCTAAGATAAAATGTGTTAGAAGCTTCCATAACAAAACACCGATAGCTGTATAATGTTATTTTGAGAAATACACACAGAGCTTCACAACTCATCAGCCATTCCCAAAAGCTGACTAGCAGTTATCTAAAGATACATAGCTGTACTCTTTATGATTTTGTTTTACAATCAGTGTGAATAACTATGGTGTCATTGTGGGAATGGGAAGTCATGCGCTCATCTCCTTTGCAGGTCTGTATTTTCTACAAAAAACAGATTACCTTCCCATTGTCGTACAAAAGAACAGATACAGGGACTTAAATTTATATCAAGCGCAGTTGAGTGTGGTGTCCACCTCATGAAAGCAATACACATCAGGACTAAGGCTCCTCTGAGTCACCATGACTACGTGAGCAGATGTGGATAAAACTCACAGTGAAATACCTTGATATTTCCAAATACAAACATTTTTAATGCTTTTTTCTTTTTTTTTTTTTCTTTTTTTTTTCCCTTCAGTACCCTTCCCTCTTAATGACTCTTTTGGGAGGTTTATTCACAGCAGGTTTTGTTCTGGGTCTGATCTTTCAGCCTTCAACAGGAAGGAGTTCCTGAAGAGAAAGAGCAATGATCTTACACAGATAAAGCTACCTTCCTAATACATAGCCAGCAGCAGTGCTTCATCCTGTTGCCTGCAGGTCACCACACATTAGACATGTATGCTTTCTCCCTTTTCTGCAGGCGGGGCCCACAGCAAGGCAATGGTCTGTGGAGATAAGTATTTTCCCTTTCTCTGACAAGCAGTTTCTCTTCGCCCCACTTCCTTCGTTCAAGACTTTCATAAATTGTAAATCCTTTGTTCACACACAACCTCACCTCCCTGTGCTCAGGGCAAGAATCAGACATCTGATGCTATCTCCAGCCAGAGCTCTAAAATGAAGCACTATTATGGAAAAAAATATAGTTTATAGCTATGTGATTTAACTAATTCTGAAAACTCCTTGGATAACACTGTTTCCAATTTAGTGAAAGAATTTCTTGCAGCTTTCGTTTATTTATTTTAACAAAGACAATAGCTCTCTTTGCACCTCCTGTTGTCAGCATGTAGTTCCAGCCTGTCCCAAGCTAACCTGCTTTCTCCTGTACCATCCTCTTTAAAAATTACACACAGATGTCCCTGTGTACATATTTGACTCAAAAAAAAAAAAAAAAAAAAAAAAAAAAAACCCTCTTAAAAAAGGAGTTTTTTTGCTTCTTTAAGGGCAAAGGCTTTAAAAACAAATCTGGACTAAGTCTTAGGATGTTATAAAAAGAAAATAAACAAATAATCAAGAAATGATGCAAGGCTTGCTAAGATTGCTGGGAGCACCACTTAATTTTTCATTACAGGAGGTGGTTGGTGACTTTATTTTTCTTGGCCTTGAGAAAGACCAAGCATTCCAAAATCATGTAAATATCCATCTACATCCCACTTAGTGCAAGATGAGCACATACATTAGTGGCTCTTAATCAGACATATGCTAGCAGCTCAGACTTACATTTCGGGGGGTGGCAGGAATGGAGAAAGTAACAAAGTTCATGAGAATGTCTCCAGACCCCTCCCAGAGGGGTTCCTGTGAAACGCTGTTAGCAAGGTATTCATAATGCCTTCAGAGTAAAACATTAGGATGGTTTATGAGCACAGAAACCGCTGCTGCATCTAACATTTTGTCACCAACTGTGGCCAATATGGTGTACTTCAAAGAACAATACAGCTTGCCCAGGCCACCCACTGAGAAAGTTTATCCCTAATTCTTTCTGGTTAAGGATGAGTCCAAGGCCTGAAGCACTGGGAATTTTCTCTTAGAGGCCAAAAGTCTACTCACCTTACTTATGGCAGCGAGTCCTGTCAGACAGACAGAAACTACAAGCAGATTGAACAAGCAGGATGTGACCTTAAATCATTATTTCAGAAAACAGTTGCAAATAAGGCATTGAAAACACATGGTGCACTTACAAACCAGAGAGCTGTCATTGTTAAATGATATCACAGCTGGTGAAGAGGAATTCTTCTCTGGTGGGCAGAAATGCCCTTCCTGACTACTTCTGTGGATGCATTCCCCCTCACTGTTGTTCACTGTCTGAATTGACTTAGTTGTCTTTCCAGTTTGTGGAGCAAGCTTCAGATTTTCACTCCCCTACAAAATGTATAAAACAAATGAAAAAGTAATAACGGTTAGCAGCACCACACTCTTGTCTAACACTCTGTATACATAAAATGTTCTTGTTTAAAAGAACTTAAGAATATTTTCTCTGAGGATTTCAAGGTAATGACCTTTCTTTTTTTTTTTTTTTTTTTTTTTTTTTTGGAAAAGAAGTGTCTACATTATTTACACATTCCTGAAAATCTCAGATTTTACTTAAATGAAATTGTAAAATCTAAGTGCATGGCATTCTTATCTGAATGTGGAACAGAAGTGAGAACACATGGTTGAGAGTCTACACCCAAATTTTACCAAGTAGAGAAACTTCAACATTCTCTTTGAACTCATTCAAGGTACAAAATAATGCATAATTTCTCCCACTTTCTTCTGCACTGTATTGTTTAATTCAGCAAAAAAACTATTTGTTCTGCATTTGTTGTGCTTTTGGTCAGGAACACAGTTTTTAGGGTGAACAACATAGGAAATTCTAATTAGGCCTGGGGTAGAATAATGTTCTTTCAATTAAAAAAAAAAAATTGAAAAACTAGGTAGCCATTATGCTCAGGTGGTTATGTTTTATTGTTTTTAAAAAGAGTACTCCAAAGAAATTACATTTTGAAACAAGCTGCATCTTCCATTTAAGTTTCAATAAGGGTCTCATTTTATTTCTTGCCTTTTTCATTTTCCTAACTTAGTTTTAAAAGAGACAATATAAAGCTCCTTAGCTTTCAAAAAAGAACAGAATGTTTTGGCAGCTAGAAAAATACATTTTACCTTCTCTTCGAATTCTTGAAATCTGCTTTCAACTGAAGCTATTCACTGCATTTGAGCACAAACCCATTCCCTGAAAATCCACGTTTGGCATACAGTTTGCTAGAAGACATTTTTTTCCCCACAAGCACAGAGATCACAGGTTCTGAAGTACACTCTTAAGCTAAGAGTAACTCTGGTGATTATTTAACACAGTTTGGGAGACTTTTTATATAGGCAGATAGTGATAAGACAGGGGATAATGGTTTTAAACTAAAAGAGGGAAGAAGACTGGGTATTAAGAGGAAATGTTTACTCAGAGGATGGTGAGATCCTGGCTGCCCAGAAGAGTTGTGGGTGCCCCATCCCTGAATGAACCCAAAACTAGGTTAGATGGGACCACGGACAGCCTGAGCTGGAGGGGGGGAACCTGCCAAGGGCAGGGGGCTGGAACTGGGTGGGCTTTAATACCCCTTCCAACCTAAGCCATTCAATGAATCTGTGATTCTTTGATTACTTGATTACTCTACCCAGAGTCTGATTGGTGCCCTCAGGAGATGATGCATGTGACATGCCTGGAATAGAGAGCAAGCTCTTACACAATGTGACTGATGCTCAGCAGGGCTGAAAGCCACAGTTCTCCCTTCAGAAATTAAGTGCAGTCCCTGTCCATGCACACACTGATTGAATCATTGGTGGCTGCAGGGAACTCCTGGTACCATGACCTGTCTTACACTGCTAGGGCTGCTTGCAGAAAGGTCCTACACTGTTATTGAGAAGTCCCAGCCCCCAGGCAGTGAAAACATGTATTTTGCTTGAAGTGAGCCTAAAAATAAAAATTCCCCAGCATGACAGGTAAGAAGGAACAATAATCTAAATACACTACTTGTTGGGATTTTTGCAATCCTACACCAGAAGTTTCTTTACAAATCAACCTATTTCATAATGTCTTGATGTGAATTCAGCATCCTTGTGACTACTGCTGCAAGAAAATGTATTTTGAGTGACTAACACACACCAAAAAAAATTGCTGTTACCAAATTCTTTGTCTTTTCCCAACAATAATTCCACTCACCTGTGCACGTAGCAATACAGATTGAACTATACAGATTGAACTTGAAATTACAAGATGAGAATCTTTCATAAAGAACAGAAAAACATGACGACGTAAGAAGCAAAGGGGGAGGATCCACAACTGAAATGACAGTACCAACAGCAGAGCCTTTTAACAGCGTTGACAATGTAATATCAATAGTAATAAAATAAATATTAGCACTGCATTCTCATTTCCCTTTCCCGATTGTAAAACTCTTTCTCTGCCTTGGCATTTGATAGCTGGACTGTTTTGTTAGTAATCAGTAGAATGGTGAGAACTTAAACAAACCTGTTTAGCAAGAAAGTTCACTTCGAAAAAAAATATAATAAAAACAAAGCAACTTACCAAGCAGAGAGAGGAAGAGAGAAGTCTCCAAGGAAGGAAAGAAAAAAGAGAAAGAAACGTAGGGAAGGAAGGAAAGAAAGAAGGGAGGAAGCGAGGGAGGGAGAGAGGAAGGAAAGAAAGAAGGAAAGAAGGAAGGAAACAGGAGAGGCAAGGAAAAAAAAAAAAGGAAAGAGAAGAGAAGGAAAGGGAAAAGAAGGGAAGGGAAAAAGGATTTAATTATGCAATGTGTTGTTTTGTTGGTTTTTTTTTTTTCTCTAGCATTTTTCTTGACTTGGCACAACTGAGGATTGGAAGTTTACTGCCAAAATATCAAATTTACTTCATGTGGGCTCAGCACTCCTAAAATTCTATGTGTATTTTTCTCTCACTTTGTGTGATTGCACACTAAGATAAAAATAATGGGCTTGTCCAGATAAGTACTGGCAGCTGTCCGGATTTTCAGCCTTGTGCACAGGGTCTTTGCAAGGAACCACAAGAGCCTTTTTCCAAATAAGCTGTATCTTTTTGCAAACAATAAGCAGCGACTTCTGAAACAAGCTCCTTCTTAAAGACACCACAGTGGTTTGCCAGGTCCACTTATCATTTTGAAGTGACAAATCATCATTCTGAGAATCTGCTTCTGCTGAAGGATGTCCAACAGAGTTCAAAATGGTTTTGTTTTATGAACTAATAGACATGTCTTTGTAGCTCACAAACAATGAACTTTATGTATAGTCAGCTCTCTAATAGGACTGTAAAAGGATTTGAAGTTTAGAACAGAAATAAGCCCTAGGCTATGTGGAACAATTCATCCATAAAGATACTCATCTCATTCATGCTAATATTAAATAGGATTTACATTTTAAAATCAGAAATGGACACCATCTTTGAAAAACTGGAGAACTATGTATGATAAAACTGCCAGATTTCTAGTCATTGAGATTTAAGACAGTATTTTGATGCCCAATTAGTACATATTTCATAAGCAGATGCAACTCACATGCAACTTCATTTGGCTTGTGACTTCATTTCCTTATTGCTAAGTTTTTTCTGATTATGACAGTGAGTCTTTTAGACTGTCACACTTAAAAGTAAAAATAAAAATCCTCCTACATATATATATTTAGACTTGCAAAGACATTCATATATCATTGTGACACTACGATATAAATAAAAGTACAATTTCTAGCTAGTAAAAACTAACATTTCCCTTATCATATCAACACAGGTCTTAACATGATGGAATGCTTCAGGGATATGCAAACCAGTCCTAGGTCCCTCATAAGTAGCTCTTTGATGTTTTGAGGCAGATATCCTATTGAAGAGATGTGGCACTGTCTTTGTAGAAGGTTGGACACTTTGTAGTCTGAAAACTAGTCAGAAAGTTACCCTCCTGTGTTTTTAATGGACTCCCTCAGCACCAACAGATTATTTTCATACACAGCGGTTAACAGAGTTTAATATTCAGCCAACTGAAAATTTCTTTGTCTTTTTACTCCTCATTGATTTAGATGGCATGACAAAGTAGATGCAGATGCACATGCAAATGTGTCTGCTACCTGTTTGCCAAGAGAATGGACTCGCAGTGGTCTGATAGCTAAAGCCTTGCACTGGCTTCTGATCCCAACCAGAAGAGTTAAGGATGGTCTCCATCATCCATAAAAAGCCAACTCTCTTTCTATGAGAGATGTGATGCACAAATTATGAAAGAGAGCACGGAATAGCATTCTGTGAGGTCTTCTCATGGGCTATGATGCTCGGATCAGGGAGAACACATCAGTCTAGCTCATTTTGTTCTTGGCAGGTTGATTGAAGAGTTGGAAAAAATATGCTACAATGACTGAGGCAGTGCAGGTTGGCAAGGCTGCTTTAAACATAGCTCAGGGCACAAATATGAATCATGCTTGAGTAAATTAAGATCCTCACCACTACCAAAATGCTCTTTGAGGCACAACACACAGTATGCTCCCTCCTTCTGCTAACATTTTTATAGCCTTTGCTTTTAATTGGTTGGGTGAATTGTGTATGCACTATTGGTAAACATTCTAAATCATATGAAAGGCTGGTCAAAGAGCTTTTCCCCACAATTAATAATGTCTTTGGTAATTACATTTGTTCTTGAAGTTCTTTATAGAAGACTTTCCCACCATTATTTGTGACTCTTCTTTATCCTCTATCATGTGATTGTTTTATTGCAGGAGCATGGGATTAACATATTATGCATAGCACCTCCCACCAACACTTGGCTTTAGATGGTTATTTTGTTCATATTTTCCTTTTATGTTTCTCAGTCTTCTCTGGCTTTTTTCCCTTGAACTCTGGGAACAATGATGGAACTGAAATGTGGAGAAGCCTAATGAAATATGAAATCTGGTGACAGAATAAGATGTGATAAAAAACAGTTTCAAAACTTTCAATAATCCATTCTTTTAAAACTTCACAATTCCCATGCTTTGAAATGGGACACAATATAGGCCAGGCAAAATATATTAGTCAAAAGAGCATTTAGCTTGCTTTTGATCCCCTGCAATTCAAATTAGATTAGGTACTTTACAGCCTGTTTATGTTCTGCAGTAAAACATGCATTGGTATCACTTTTTATGTTGAATGTTGAGTTACAAGTTCTTCATGGCCTTTCAGAGAACTTCATGAGGAAGAAACATATATGGACAGGCAGAATACAGTATTTAACTAGTACACATGAAGCTCTTAGGTTATAAACAAGGCAGGCTTTGCAGGGAAGAGAAATATCCTGTTTAAAATAGTTTCATAGCTACCTATCTTCTGTACTCGAAAACCTGGCTAATTTTCTGACTGAAACAGTAGATGTAACATTCTTATAAACCTGCTCTATATTTCAATTAACCTCAGTCAATAAAAAATTTGACAGAAGAATAGCAAAACTTTTTTTTAATGCTGTCACTTCTTTGTGTCCCACATCTAAACAACTTTATTAAGACAGAAACAGCCATTCTGTACACATAATTGCAGTAGAATCAGTCTTCTTTCCCTGAAATATGTTAATTCAGGGGAAGCATGAGACAAAATGGAGGGAAAATACACAAACATTTCATTTCTTTGACCAAGCCTGAAACAAATCTTCTAGAAGGCTTCTTCTACAAGCCTTGTATCCCAGTATAAGAAATGATGTGAAGGGGGCAAAAGGGACCCCTGACTTTTCTGGCTTTTCCAAGTCTAGAATTATCTAGACTTGGGAGACGCTGAAAGCCTTACAATCATAATATTATAGAGGTTAGGATCTTGGGAAGCTCCCATGATGAAGGCATTTGTAAAGTAGGAGATAAAAAAAATGCAGGAAGTGCTGATTTGAGTTTATTTGAATAATAATTATTATTATTAAAAAAAAAAAAAAACAGCAAGAATAGTTTTCCAATACTAAATAAACTTTGCATCTATCTGTCTAGTGCTGTCGATACCAGGCATTGACTTATGACAGTCTTAGCCTCTGCCTGGAAGCATAATGGAAAGACAATAATGAATCTGGCGTTTTACAGATTTCAATTAAAAATTCAGGGGTTGGTGAAGAGTTCCAGAAAAGAGACAAAGGAACTTGGGCAGTTACACAGGCTGCATCCTCATGTTTTTGTTTGATTGGGTTTTGAGTCCCATTTGGTAGGAACTTCTTGAAGTACTTATCCTGTGCAGGGTGGCTGGAGTGGTTTCCGGACTCTGTTGCCAAAGCACAAGAGTGGTGAGGTCCAGAGTTTCTAGACAAATACTGTCTCTCACTGTGGGTGAAACATGACTCCTGGCTCCATTGCAGTTAATGGGATTCTTGCCACTGGCTTTAATGGGCCAGGATTTAGCCCACAGTGTTTTCACAGTTCCCAGCATAGTGGTGTTCCCAACTCAGGTGAGTCCTTCAGACAGTAATTTAACACAGAATAGTGCATTTTAGAAAGCTGTATAGGGCCCTGTTTTAAAACTTCAGTACTTAAAATAAAAATTTCAGTCACTATGGAAACAGTATAACATGAATGAAACTAAAATAAGATTTCTTCTGGAAAACAGGAGAGAACAGGATTCTGTCACTCTTCTGGTAAAGGTGATATATCATTCTGAGAAGAAGTGGTACTTCCAAGGTCATTCTTTAATTCTGTAAGCATAAGTAAGATAATCAGGACACAGTAAAATTTACTTCTTCTTGTAATGGTGCACTTTTCTAAGGATAGCACAACATTAAGGACATAACACATAAAAATACGTTACCAGTACTAACAACTGTGACTATAGAGGAAGAGGTTTGTTTGTGTTTGTTGTTTTATGAGGAAAAAATGTTATTTCCACTCTGTTACAGACAATAGTAAAAAAAAAATATTGTCACTTTCTGTAAAACTTTAAGTATAAAACATGGCTCGTATTAAAAATGATAGCATTCCGAGTATTTAGAACTTCTACAGATCTTGTTTGTTAAAAATTTTGACAACAAAATGTCCACTCTTCCTTTTGGGAGAAAATAATAAGTGCAGCTTTACTTTGTATTTAAAAATATGTTTGCTATGACACCAGTTCCCTTCATTAAATACCATTCTTTGATTAAACACTGCAGACAGATCTATTCATTCATCCAAGATTGCTTTGTTAGCGTTAACCTCTTTTTAACAGAAGGACTGTTGCTTACAGTGATCAAAAGTTAATTATACTTGAGATAATTATATTTCTGATCCGTACCAGTGACATCTATAAGAGGTCTGGGGCACTGCTGAAGCATCATGTAGA
This sequence comes from Centrocercus urophasianus, assembly GCF_019232065.1. Classification (NCBI taxonomy): domain Eukaryota; kingdom Metazoa; phylum Chordata; class Aves; order Galliformes; family Phasianidae; genus Centrocercus; species Centrocercus urophasianus. Next base: position 2,012,903 of record NW_024884767.1, on the reverse strand, counting down.
AAGTGCACAAACTGCCTTGGTTAGTCTGTGCTTGAAACTTCATGTTGCCAAATTTATAAACGGTAGAAGTTCAATTTAGTTTGAGTTCGTGCTAATCGAATCATACTATATATGGCATTATCACATATCCCACCTGGAGTGCTGTGCTGTCCTCACACTGGTCCCTCAGATGAAGCATTGGTGTCATCTTTAGAAGGAGGTCTCACTTGGCTTCCTCACTAGCTGCCCAGCTCGCACACAATCAGAATGTGTGGAGATAAGCTATTGTAAAACTATTGAACACATACTTATAACAATCACTCATATTCTATGTTACACATCTGTTGGGACAAGTCTTTACCCTGAGATTCCCTCTTTTGTGTATCTTAGTGAGGGTGAGTAATTTTTTCTAAAATCAAAGCCATCACTTTCCAGACTAGCTCCTGAATCAATCAATATTTCAGCAACATCTCAATGGAAGGTCAGCTGCTCTTCTTCAGCCTTGAATTAACTTCTGTCCTAAAGAAAATCATCCATAGAAGTACAGAAGTACACATTTTATATTTACTCTATGATATTCTGTTTAACCAGCTTGCTTCAAATCACTCAGTTCATAATTCATACTCATTTTGGAAAATATGGTCCAAACTTACAATCCTATACCAGGGACGTTATCTGATTTTCCTACATGGAAATATTCACTAAAAATAAGTATATATAATAGAAATCAACCTTGTAAAATAAGTGTTATGTAAACGTATATTTTAAGGAATGAAGTTAAATGTCCTGTGGTTTAACTTCATGAGTAATTTTGACATCAAAGATGTAATTTTAACTTTCCAGAGAAATCAGACTCTAGATGGTGAGATGAATTTATGAGTGTATAATTCACATATAACTTGTGTGCATTAGGTTAAATTCCCTGAACAAAAGACACTTCTTCATCCTGAATGATTGTATTCATATCAAAAAGAAAAAGAATTACAAGATTGAATAACTGTACAGGAACTGAAGTCAACCAGACCTATTCACCACAACCCTATTCACATATTTATTTCCTTATTATTTCTTTGTGAGAGGGGGGATATTGACTCAATATTCTAAACACTTGTAAAGTATATTTCAGTGAAATCCATACATGCTTTTAGACTAGTTAGAATTTGGAAAACTAATCCAAAAAATAACTTTCATAACATAAAATGAAAGGGATAAAATATAGACAACATGATTTATACTACTTATATACATATAGTATTTATTACATACTATATTGTATGGAGTATGAGCTTGTTCAACATTATATATTCTCACAAACACTCTAATGTTCCAGTGCTGTAAAGAATATATTCAATTCAGCAACACAAGGATGAGGTTGACTTTCATTAAAAATGGCCAGTTAAGCAGACTCCTAAATGGTTCATTGAAAGGAATGTTACCTTTAAATACAAATGTGGGGCTTTACAGAAGAATTTCAGTATGATTCAAAAATGACATAACCATCACTGTATATTAAACCAACAAAACAGCCTTTGCCTCCAGCATTTCTACTGGCCCTGGGCTTTTTTTTTCTTTTTCTTTTTTTTTTTTTAAGCAATGTAAAACTAAACTCTTGGTTTTGAGATGGGCTAAAATTCATTAGATGAGGGTAAAACTCAGCTAAGGATGAAATTTTCAGGATTTTTGATCCTTCATACTTATAGATGCAGGTCTGTCCAATGTTAGGCCCTCAAATATATAGGCCCTAAATAGGACTATTTAAGTCCTACACCTTAAGTCATAGAACCCCAGAACCCTAAAATTATAGAATCACAGAATTATTAAGGTTGGGAAAGAGCTCTAAGATCATCCAGTCAAAGCATCAGCCCATCCACACCACACTTGCTAACCACATCCCTCAGTGCTTTATCTACCCATTTCCTGAACATCTTCAGAGACGATAGAAATTCTTCCTCATATCCAACTTGTCCCTCACAGTGTTGTGGCTATAAACTCTAGTGCCATTCATTAAGTCCAGCCTATTCTTTTGCATTCATATGCCATGACAGTGAGAGCTTCATCCCTGTTGACTGAAACAACAAAAAAGTGCATGCCACTCTGTCCACAAAGGAAATCATACAGATTAGATGGTTACTACAAATCTACCATAAGATCCTTGAGGCAACTGGCTAGGACAAAATTCCTCTTTCTGATGCAACAAAGAAAATAAATGCAGTGGTCAGCTGTCCCATCCAGCACTCAAGTCTTGTGACAGAGTAAGTCTGGGCAGAAGTAGCTCACAAATGGGCTGATGATCACAATTTGTGCCTTTGAGGCCAGATCCAAAAGCAATAGACACATTTACACAACTTCCAAGGAACTACCACATGTGCTCTCTATACTTCTTTTGAATCTTTATTTCTATAGCTAACACATTCTTCTAACAAAATTCTGTTTATCCTGGGAACTCAGGATTTGTTCTACCCAAAAGGAAAATTCCGAAGAAGTGAAACTTAGAGAGTGATGATTCCTTTCATTTTATTCAAACTGTCACTACTGTGATGGAGAAGACAATGTAGTTCACTGCACTTCTCAGAATATGGGCACTTATTAGGCTTTATACAAGTTTGTTAATATTGCTTGCCACCATGTAAATTGTTATGCTTTTATATGGGAAAAGTGAAAAGGATGTTGGTAGTCTAGTTGCACTGAGTAACACTAGGAAATTCTGCAATGCAAACCATAAAAAATCAGGTAATACACTTTGAAACTACTACTACTACTGCCATAACTACTACTACTACTACTACTACACTACTATTGCTACAACTACTAGTACTACTAGTACTACTAATAATAACAACAATAATAGTACAGAGCACTTCTACACTGACCAAAGATCAGACAGGTTCAATAATTTATGATATACTAGGGATAAACTTTGCCTCAATTGGCCTGGAAGAAATCTATAAGTGAAAGGCATTTGTGAATTGGTAATGTGCTGAGAAGACCAAGGAATTATCAAAATTGCCTAAAACAACTCCTACACAGTTAGTGTGTGTTGTTTTCAAAATATGCATAAGCATACCATTAACAAGCTTAAAATTTCCTTGGTAATTTGATGTGTATGGTTAACCTGAGTGTTGAGTAATAAGAAGTGAAGAAAATATTTGAGAGCTAACAAAAGCACATATACCCATCAAAACTCAAATCTGTGACTCTTGTGTGAACTGCTGCAGGACTCATTAATTCATTCCCCTATTTTATCCCAGTCGACAGCTCTGTGCCACCAGGCTGAGCTGCTTCACCCTGAACAGAGCACTCCAATGAATGGTCACATAGAGGAAAGTGATCAAATCATGTCACCAGGAATGACCTTGGGATGGGTCAGTGGGTTCTGCAGAACTGAGGAACTGGCAGCAGTTCCTTGCAGAGGAAGGATATGATGCCTTGGCTCTGCAGCCCCCCAGTCTGAATATTTCCTCTTTCTGCCTCTTTCTGCTCAGTGCAGAAAGACCAGAAGTAAGCAAGATTCCAGAATTAGGAAAACTCATTTATAGCACAAGTAGTGTGTTCTACAAATTTTGAATCTGTAGAATAAAATCACCTGTAGATACCACTAGATCATGTGGGAGTCAGATGTAAATTTACCCAAGCATACAGTAAGGAAGTTAAACAGGTTTTCTAAGCAATAGCATAAATTTCAGTCATCAGTGTGAACCCTTCCAGCTCCCTTAAAGGGATAGCAGACCAATGAAGAAACAAGACCATGGAACCAGAGCAGGCCAGAGCGCAGGGAGGGTGCACTGATTCCTCTGAAGCAGACAAGGGCCACCAGCAACGGCACTGGGCGGAAAGGGGAGCTGACACAATGAGAGCAGCTTGGACAGAGCAGGGCTGCATGTAGCTGTGCCTCAACTCCGCTTCCTGACACAGCTCTTTATTGCGTGCAACAGAAAATAAGGCTTCCCAATGAAAGCAAAAAATATTACTTGTGAAGTTGCCTAATTTCTGTTAAAGGTTTTAGGCACAGTGTGAGGCATTCTTTCTTCTAAATCATATTTCTGGGTAAAACTGCAAATTTCTTAATTACTTTTATTTCTCACTGTGGGGCAGATGAGGTGGGAGGGGGGAATATCAAGGCTAGCCTGCCCTCTAGTGCTCTCTGGAGTCAAGCATCTGGCTCCGACAAGAACGCTAGAAGAAATGTTGGCACGTCAAAGGCTATGTGGTGCTATAGCCAGAATGTTTTGAAATTTGTATGAGCAGCAGTTTGTCACAGAAGCCCTAATCAATGTTTTGCAATATAAAATTAATTTAAAGGAAAGCAAAACTGTGTTTCTTCTACCCCAAACAGTAGAAACATTGCATTTAAATGCAACAGAATAATTATTTAGAGGAACCAGTATCTTATTTTTTATTAAGACATAGTTTTCCAAGCCTATTCTGAACATAGATCACAGCGGTGGCCTTTGTTGGCTTAATGCAAATACAAACACATAATTTTTCCCCACTCTTATTTCAATGATGCCTAAAGATGGATGTGCATCCAACCCAAACTGATAAAGATAAAAACTTTGTATACTGTTATGCTGGAATACGTACCAGTGACAGAAAGATCTTGATTTACAATTCCTTGAGATTTCAGTGGCAAGACTGTGGATGTCTATGGCATCACAAAGATTAGTTATTTTGATGAGAAAAATGATAATTAGGTTGATTGCAGAAAGAATTTTTTAAAACCTGGGGACACAAAAGTACACATAAATATGTCCAATTTTCAGGTGAGCATCTCAGATGAAAAAAAATTTTCCTTCACAAAAACCTTTGTTTTTATATTGCGTAAGCATTTTCACTAACTTAAGCATATATTTTTCTCTTTCATTAACAATACCTTTACAAATTACTTAAATAATAAGTAGTTTCAGTGCACTGAAATTACCTTGATCTTTTTAGTGCAGTCACAAATGTACTGTCAGCGCACTAAATGAACTCTCTCACTAGTTCAGTTGTAGTTTCATTTTCATTGGTGGTTTTATTATTTTATGTAATACTAGTCAAAAAGCCATATATACACATAGGTCACTCCAAAAGTAATCCCTCCTATTTATTTTCCTAGAAACTACAACAGATATAAAGAGCACAATAATGCTATTTGATAGAAAAAATTCTCAACTACAAAGCAGTATCTTTCAATGTAGTCACCACAACTAGCTGTGCATTGTCACCAACAATGAAAAAAGCCGCACACAGCGCTTGTAACAACCTGTATGGCCATCCAAAATGTGGCTCGTCTTTTACATTGCTATCACTACTGCTCAAACACACCTCCTACTGTCTCACTGTGCTCACATCCACTGTTTGGTTTCCATAAATGTTCAGCAAGCGCTGATGAATATCATTAGGTGCCATTTTTTCCACATGGAGGAATTCACTTCATATACTCGGTACCAAATTCAGCCTCAGCATCAGTGATTTTTTTAAGTAGCTTTTGGACCTTTTTAAGAAGGACAGATTGTCTTCAGATTTTGCCAAAGAAGGAAACTAACACACCAGTCATTCACGCGGGGCCCTCTCCCTGTTCCGGTTTCTCTGCTCCTGTTTCAAGTTCTATGAAAATTGTTTCTCATTTTTACTCTGAGAACATGGAACCAACACCAACAGCTTCTATCCTACCCTCTTCTCATGTGACAAAGAGAAATCCCTAGAAACAATACTGATCATTCTCAGCTTTTTTTCCCTGTGTCATTGGTAGACATTGTTCCACTGACAGGGCCTGTGTTGTCGCTGCTGCCTCAGGGTAGCCCTGCGCCCTGGTCACAGGTCCTGTCTCCACAAGAACAGTCTTGACCCTGGCTCTCCCTTAGATTCTTGGCATCCACCTCAGTGGGTCCCAGACTTCTCCCATGCAAAGCAGCTCATACACTCCACTGCCTTTCAAGAAAAAAAAAAAAAAAAAAAAAGCTAGGGTATTTTTTTCAAATGCATTTAGCCTGAAATGCATTTAGTGTCCATTGCAGTAGCAAATTTCAAGTGAAAAAGAAGAGGGGAGCCCCAGCAGCAGAACAGCACTGCCTTTGCATAACACAGCCATGCCGAGGAAAGACAGGCATGCCCATAGCCAGAAGCAGGATTGACAGGGGAAATTCAGCCTTCTTGAGTCATTACATAAAAAAAATCTACATCTGAACTTATAACCTGAACTTTCTTCCCTATCCACAGGGAGAAATTAGTCCTTGTTTTAGAGAAATGAGCCTCATCCCACCATGTCTGTACTTGCACACTATTTCTGCTGGCCAGAGGAATCCCCTTCTTCTGGAAAGGGAGAAAAATATTGGAAGGTGGGAGCTGTGTGTTACCCTGTGTTTAAGAGTATTTTTTTGTTCAGAATAGAAAGCCATACAAATGAGCCTTCAGTAGACAAGATTTAGGTTTTCTGAGTACTTAAGCTGTTGCAGTCCTTTCATAGGAAACATCAATTTTCTCAGTCACTTTTCTGTTTAGAGGAACTGAGATATAGTACTTAAGATATAATGTGTATTAGACATAATATATAATTCAGACACTGTTGTGTCTGAACAGCAGAAGAATAAGGTTTTCTTTCTTCCTGTAAACATCTCTTTGAATATAAGTAACAGTCAGTACTCAGCTCCTCTTGAGGAAGGCTTATACATTTGCAGAAAATATATGTAATAGTCCCTCATCCTCGCTTCTTGCACATGCATTGCTTGTGCTGCTGACTCTTGACTCTCTTGAAGGAGTACAAGTCCTTGCTAGCCACTAACACTGCTATGCAAAATGCTACCGAGTGACAGCAAATCTGAGGACAGTCTAATCTCTTACCTGCAAATTTCTCTCTCCCAGAGCTGACACCAATATACTGCTGATTCTTTTCCTTTACCTTAGATGTTTCTCCACCTCATGCATTTTTCCCCATGGAAACCTCTACCCCTTCCTTTAAAGAGACACACATCTATAATTGTGTACTTCTGAACACCGGGGATTTGCAGCCACTTGCAAGAGGGAAGAGAGGAAAATCCTAACTAGTTCAAAATGCAATTATCTAGTGCTGTTAACTGATTCATCACTTGAGGTCTAATTCTAACTGTCTTCAGCTGAGCTAGTGATGTGATGGAAAGAGCCTGCCACAAGCTTGGAAGTTTTAAGTCAAAATGGCCAAAATCACCACTTCCAGGTGAAGTATTATTTCTGCTTCTGAAACTCGAGTTTCAAGTATGAGCTTTTGGATTTATCAATACATCAATACAAAAAAAATGCAATTTTTTTTACTTGATTAGTATGTTGCCTTTGGCTTTTGGAGTGGGCTAAACTGTTTCAAGTGGCAAAGCAAATATAAGCTGTGTGACAGTACTCCAGCTTGGCCCTTTCTACATAGACTATCACTTCACTCCATTTTCATTACTTCAGATGAAAGACATGAGCTAATTCTGCTTCATATTTCCATCTGGAGAATATGTCTGTCCCATATTTTGGACAAGCAGTGAAGAAGACCTCACAAAAACTTGTCTGTTTGTGCTCTAGACTGAAAATACTCTCCTGCAGAAATGAGAGCTGCTGTAGCACAGGCCACTATAAAATCACAGAATGGCTGAAGTTGGCAGAGACTTCTGGATCTACTGGACTCAGACACTTCTTAGGGGAGACCATATTGCTCTCCACAACTCCCTGAAAGGAGGTTAAAGCAAGGTGATGTTGGCCTCTTCTTCCAGGTAACAGCTATAGGACAAGAGGTACTTAAGTTGTGCCAGAAGAGGTTCAGGTTTGTTTATTAGGAAAAATTTCTTCTTGGGAATGGTGGTCAAGTATAGGAATAGGCTGCCTGGGGTGGTGGTGGAGTCAGTGTCCCTCAAGGTTTTCAAGAAACATTTAGATGTGGCACTGAGGAACATGATTATTCGGCATAGTTGGGGTGGGTCAGTGGTTGGACTAGCTGATCTTAGAGATCTTTTCCAGCCTTTGTGATTCTATGATTCTATGATTGGGATATCAACCATGACTTGGGATATCAACACATAAGAAATTGGCTGAAATTGCATGATCCTTCTAATCTAGCTATGATATTTTTATCATTTTCTTATTGTCATTTTTCATATCTGAAACATACCCTTGCTGGACACACAAGCTGAGTTTCTGGCCAAAGCATATGGTTTTGGAGCTGAGTCTTCAATCCTCAAACTTACTACAGTTTTGAAATCACTGGCAAAGCTTTTGCTTTGTCTTTTGCTTCCTTTTTATAGTCTATATATCCCATCAGAGTGTTAGGCTGCTGTTTACAGAGACACACATTCAATATGGATTCTGTCTATGAGAACGTTTCTGTACTATGATTTTCTTTTTTAATTAGGTATAGCTCCCCAAATATTTAATTCCTTTTCACTATCCTTTTATTTCTCCTTTCTAGAACAATTCTCAAAGATTATTTTTTTACTTCTCTGCGTATTTGTTTTCTTGAATCTAAGATCATTATTTTCATTTTTCTGCTTTCTTTGGACAAGAGACAGATCTGAAGGCAGATTTTAAAAGCTTGAGGATGATATCAAGCTCAAATTTCCATATGAATGCTAAATACCATGTTGAAACAACTTATGGGCTAATACGAACCTCATAATGAATTAATGAAAATCAGCCAAAACACAGAGGAGATAGGAAAAAAGTCTATTAGTATTATCTTTATCTTGAAATCTAACCACAGATCCTGTCCTTTTGTCAGATTAGTGAAATCAGATAAGGCTGTGAAAAAAAAAAACAGATTGTAATTAGCATCTTTAACTTGGGATGAATGAACAAGTAATTCACTGCTGGAAATATATTCAGGTTTGTCTTTATTTATGCAGAATATGACAAAAAATTAACTACCTCCTAGGTTTCATTGTTGTAACTGAGAACTATTTATAACAATGGAAAGATATTACCATTTTCTCTGAGAGAAAACAGTTGTGCTATGTCTCCTATGCTGGGAACAGAGATATTACAAGTATAAAGAGTCCCCAGCCTATAAACCATGAAGCAAAACAGATATATCATATTGTTTGTTCATTTGTTTAAATGCAGACATGCTCAAAGGAGCAGGTTAATACATTTGACCACAAAAATACTATACACATTTAATAAATGTCCACCGTGGTAAATACAAGGTCACAACACTGACTTTTACGTACCTTAGGAAAAAGAGTGGTGCTTTGTACTGAGAATCCTATACATTAAAAATTCTCAATTGAAACTCAGGCAGCTTTTTGTACCTTTTGAACGCTCATTACTCACACAAATTCAACTTCTGTCTCTATGCAGGCTCCTCAAAGATCCTCTCTGCTTCAATCTGTCTCTTTTAGTCTAATTAGGCAAACATAAATTGTTTTGTCTCATCTCAGGCTACATCCTTGATATTTCGTTGTATAGCAGCACTTTCCAACCTGAACACACAGCTATAACACAAACTGTGTTATACACACAGCGCACCTCAATTCTTCAGTCTCCCTATCACGCTGATTGATTATTAATGTTCAAGCTCAAGATCTTCAAGACAGACATCCTTCAGCATCCTCTGATGAAGAGGCATATATTGTACACCACAAAACATTTTTCTGTCTACCAAAATTTCTTCAGATTAGTCTTGATTATTACAAAGCGATATTCTCCTACCTGAACTTCTATGTTCTTGCCTCTGCATCAGTTATGTAGGACTGGATGTGGAGTGGTTCCTTCTCACAGCAATCATTTCTGTACTCATAGTTTTAACAGTCTCTAAAACTCCAGCTCCTTTCTCTCCACCATTTTTCACTTATGATCTCCTGAAATAAGATTTATGATTATAAAGCTCTTTGGGGGCAGATACTGTTTTCTTCCTCTGTGGCTGTAAGACATCAAGTACTACGGGTACCTAGTGCTTGGTTAGATCTTCCCAGTACCACGAAGGTACCAACATTAGTAAGGCCAGTATCTTTCCAGATATTTCAATAATGGAGAGACTACATTGATAGACAGAGTGGCTGATATCATCTATCTGAAATTTTGTAAGGTTTTTTACACAGTCCTGCACAATATCCTAGTATCCAAATTAGGGAGAAATTTATTTGATAGATGGAGTATTAGTAGATCAGAAATTGTCTGGATGACCAGATCGAGTGAGTTGCACTCAATGTCTAACATCCTGGTGATGAATGGTGTTCCTCAGGAGACCTATAGTGGAACAAGTACTGTTTAATATATTTATTAATGACATAGTCAGTTGGGTTGAGTGCACCCTCAGCAAGTTTGCAGATGATACAAAGCTGAGTGCTGCTGATGTGACAGAAAGAAGGGATGTTTCCTAGGGAGACATGGATAGGCTTGAGAAGTGGGCTCACATATACCTGGAGGATGAATGGATTGAGAGCAGACTTGTAAAAACTGTCTGAGGAATACCAGTGGATGAATAATTGGATGTGAGCCAGAAATGTTCATTTGCAACTCAGAAAGCCACCTAGGTCCCAGGCTGCATCAAAATAAACACAATCAGCTGGTCAAGGTAGGTGATTGTTCATGTCTACTCCGTTTTCATGAGACCTCAGTATTACCTGCATGATACCATGATACCATGATACCTGCAGTATTACATTCAGCTCTGTGGCTCTCAGAACAGAAGGGACAAAGATCCGTTGAAGTGGGTCCAGAGGAGGGCCACAGGAATGATCAGAGGGCTGGAGCTCTCTTGTGAAGACAGGGATTGTTCAGACTGGAGAAAAGGAGGCACCAGAGAGACCTCACTGTGGACTTTCAGGACTCAAAAAAGGAAGAAAGAGATTTTTTACAAGATCATAGTCATATAACAAGGGGTAACAGTTTGAAGTTAGGAGAGGGTAGAATTAAATTCTTCACTACAAGGTGAGGTGGTAGCACAGGCTGCCTAGAGATGCTGTGGATGCCCCATCACTGGACACACTTAAGGCCAAAGTGTATGGGTCCCTGAGCAGCCTGATGTGGTGGGTGGCAGCTTTACCCATGGCAGAGGGCTTAGAATTAGATGGTCTCTAAAATCTCTTCCAACTCAAGCCATTCTATGATTATGTGAACCAGAAATAGCAGCAGCAGCAATGAATCCCAAGCAAGATGGCTTTCTGATTTCCAGACTACCAGTATAGCTGGTTAATCACACCTGTCTAACAAGGGAAGATTCTTAATGGTATGAGAGTTTCATCTTGCCTGGGCTGGCACCACCACAGAAGAAGGCAGCACTGGTTCCTCACAGGTCCTTGCTGTACCCATACCACCACTCTAGCCATAGGAAGCTAGTCTGAGAGGAAGAACTGGGGGAGAATGATCTGATGGCAGTCATGGATCCTTTCAACCTCAGTCTGACCCTGCTTTGTGGCTACCTGGGCATTTTTGGTGGTAAGGAGTGGGAGGAATCATCAGGGAACAGGGGATAAGTGGCACTTTCTCCTTCTGCTGCATTTTGAAAGGCTGTGGTCCAAGGAATGCTGGAAGCACATGCAAGACCAGACTGTTTTCTCATTTCTGTTTCTCTTACATTATGTACTGTTTCATGATGCTAAAATCTGTTAATGCCAATTAACACGTTTAATTAACATGAGTCTTTTTAGCTGCCAGTAATAAATATGCGGACTTCTACATTTGTGAAACAGTTGTTATGATCTCTCTACCCTTGGATCCTCTTCCTGAATTTAAAAAAAAACAAAGGAAAATATCTGCTAAAGTGATTGTACTTGAGGTTTCCTTCAAAGTTGCTGTTCATTACTGACATACTCCATATCAGGTTTGGCTCCACTCCACTTCATTTTCCTGATAAGACAGTCAAAGACCTTGGGAGAATTAAAGGGCTGGATTTTATTTTATGTTTTTGAAAGTAAATTTTGAGGTAACTCTCTTGAGCCAGTAGAAAGCACAGAAGTAAAAAGCTCACATCAAAACATTTAAAGAACTATACATCTTGTTTTGCTTAATTCTACTCTGCCCTTAAAGTGACCTTAAAGAACCTTTTGTATCTCATGGAAAAGCATTGCACATGTAGAAGTGTGATCTATGGAGAGAAATCAAAGTGTCAATAAATCATTAGTGTCAATATGATACACTAAAATCAAACAAATGTAGAAAATGCTGGTCCTGATAACCAAGGCCTGGACAGTCAGAATCTTAAAACCATGGCGTGACCTCACCTGACAAGCTTCCTAGCACCAAAATGCTCAGCAGCAGCCACACCTCATTTATCTGTCCAGTTCCTGGTGAATCAAACAGATGTTAGAAAAAGAGAGCCTGCAGAATTGCAGATGGTGGAATTGAAACCGACAGATCTCAGGCAATCTTGCAGGCAAAAAGCACACTGTGAAAGAAGCCAGTTCAAAAAAAAAGCGCCATGGCACCTGTAAAACCTTGTCTGTCAGGCATTGCAGATGCACAGTCAGCCTCACAGAAGATGAAATATGCAAATCATCTTGTATAGGTGCCACATAGGCTACTATGTTCCATCAGTCCCTGTCACCATCTGCCTGTGCACATGAGCAATCTCACTCTGCCAAAGTACGTTCTGAACCATCTATGAGATTGCAAGTAATACGTATTTTCTCACTGGTATCATCGTTTGAGCTTTTCAGCCCATGGACATTTCTTTGTGCCTCTGAAGGGTGTATTTGATGTTATCTCATGTATGTTAACTCCTTCGTTGTGCACTGACACACCTGGGGCACAGCTGCATCTGAATAGCGATGGCGCAGAACCACATGGATGATCAGGAAGGCTGCGTGGAAAGAAGTTGTTTTGCTGAAAGGAAGGATGGTGAAATCTGCAATGACAGATATACCACTGCAGCAAACTATTTTCTCAGTTTCGTTACTCTGAATGGAGTTCATTTGCTTCAAGAGTTTCACCTTTCACATATATTCAGTGGTTAATAAAACCTACTTTCCCTTAAGCAACTAAATCATTCTAAGCAGCATAAAAAGCTGAAAAAAAACCACATAATGCACAGCCATAAGGTTGCAATGCACCTACTTGTTGAAACTATAATTTGAGTTAAAAAACACAAGGTCTGCTCTTTAGTTTGTGTAAAAAGACGTTGGTATAGGCAGCCAGTAAACCTTCATCTGTTCTGTCATGTAAGGAGCTGAATTACCAAGGATTGCAAGTGTAGTGTAACTGAGTCTGAAAAGCAACATGAGTACAATGATAAACTTTGCTATGTCCTTAGCTCCAGGATCCAAAAAACTCCTCCAGAAGACATCAGCCTACTTGAAAGCAAAACTCACTGTTTATGTTTTGATCCCGCTTTCCCAAAACTGTGTTGTCCAGTATAAAGCACAAGAAATAATTCCTTAGAAGCAGAAGGATTTTGCAAATGTTCTTAGAGTATATTCATAAAGCTTGCTTGTCATAAAAAGAGAAGCTGTTTAATGCAAAACACGGAGAACATTTTCTCATAGACCTCTTTAAAACAATAACACAGCTGAGAAACATAAGTAGATTAACACCTGTGCATCCTTATCCAAAAGGGAGCAGTTATGCGAAGATCACATTAAAGCTAGTGAAGTGCTCAGCATTACATTCAAATTTCCAGAAGTGACTGCTAGAAGACAGGAAACTATGTTTTAAGAGGTCTGTGAAAGGACCATTGTATTAGTGTTTCTCCACATTAAATCAAACATTTGTCAGTGAATTTGTAGACTACAAACCATCCCAAGCTTCTAAGAATTGCTGTTTGAAGTCTGTATGGTAAAATTTCAGTTTCCCCAGAGTCTACTACACAGGATACACTTTTGCTAAAACAAATACCTTTTTACATACATTTCTTCAAAAAACAAAAGCAATTGTTGTCTCCACAAGACCCATAACATTCATTTGAGTCTCCAAAAGGTACGTGACAGTAGCCAGAGTCCTTCACTACATCAAAATATGCATCTATAGAGCTAGAGTTCAATTTATTATTTTTTCTTAGCCTGTGCCATTCAATGACTCACAGTCAATTTTGCCTGAAAGCTCACGTGCAAGCCTTAATGTACTGAAGTGCTTTTTCCAGGGCAAGCTGAATGATGAAAACTGAATGAATTAATTTTCTGTACAGCAGACTGGAGTACAAGGTTACATTATTTACTTACCTGAAAGTTCAGAGGCAAGAAAAGGAATCATCTCTCCCCAGCTCCAGGGACACAGCACTCCAATTACAAGAATAAAATAAAGTGCAAATAACTACATTCCTCCCCAAAGGCATCACAATTCCCCCGCCCAACCCCCATGTTTTAAATGCAGATGGCAATAAGCCCATGCAGACGTAACCCGTTCTGTCTACTCTCCTTAAAACACCTTCTGGTTTACTGACCGTATTTAGACCCTTTGGCAGTCTATAAAAAGTGCTACATGATCTTAGTTGCACTAAAAACTGTAAGAGTTATACTCTATTTCACACTTGCGGTGAAAAAAAATATTTCCCATGAAGGAATTTTCAAAGGTGCCCAAGGGCTGGATCTACACAGTGATTTTAATATCCCAAGTCAAATTTCCAAGCACAACTGGCATTCACAAGTGGGCTGGATTCACAAAGCCAAATTAGACTTAGCATCGCAGCAGCTCACTTCAACTAAGACTCTTATGTTTGGATTTGCTGCACTTATGTATTACAGGCAGAGAGCTGTCAAAGTGAGATTGGGACCTGCAAAGGCTACCACATCGTGACAAACTTCCACAGTGGAAGAATGCTGGGGAGAGGACAGTTAAGTTCTGACACCCTCAGGACATCTGGCCAGAGCTGTGGTACGTGAATGTGATGGCTGACCTCTGCCATAGCTATGATTTCAAAAACCATGATTCTTAGACCTACTGCCTGAAATGGAATTTGGCAATGTTTTCTGTGGGAGCAACAGTGCTGAGCAGGCACAGACATCTCCAGCACCATGTCGTTTCTTATGCTGTCTTTCCTTCCTGCTTGCACTGGGCCCAGGAAATGCGCTCTGAGGATAGAAACCTTCAGCCTGTTCTGCTGAGGCTTCTGCTTTGCCTTTTTGTTTATATAAAACATTCAATGGCCACAGTTTTAAATGCCTTTATGCTCTAATTCTAGCTGGCAATTACACGCGAGAGCAAACTTGAGTAGCATCTGGAGTTGAGAGTTCAGAGAATTACAGTTTTGCAATGCAAGGATGGGAATGTGGCATAGTTGTGACAATTCCTGTGTTGCTCCCTTTGTTCATTGTCTGTAACACAGTACTGAACCAGTTGTTGACAAATAAGTGACCGAGGCCAAAGTCACATGGCTGACTCTGAGATGTCTGAGATGTCTTATTTCATTCTTCATGTATGCAATTCCTTTGCTACAAAAATGGGAGTTCTAAACTCCAGTGAAAGTGTGCTAGGGACACCAAAAGGGAAAATCCACTGTCTTTCAAATTTAGAAGACTCTTCAGATCTACTGTCTTTGGAAACAACCTTTCAAACTTCTAATTGATACAGTTCTCACAGTGCAGATTACATTCATCACGGTTTCATAGTCAGCTGACATCTTTGGAACATCCTTCCAGATGTTGTAAACTGTATTTTAAAACCCCCCAGACAAACCTGTCCACTCTGTGCAGAAAGGATTTCTTTCTATGTGATACTGAAAAAGATTTTAAAAAAAGAAAAAGAAAAAACACACCATAAAATCTACTTAGCACAACAAGATCCCATAATTTAATGCAAATAACTTGCACTACTTATTCTTGTAATATCCTCCAAGAGTTACTTTTTAAAGAAACTCAGTGTTGCCTAGTGGTACTGATTCTGGTACAGAGGAACTGTTTTAAGAATTCAGGACTAATTTGCACAGGTTCTTTCTAAATAGCAGATTTTAATAGAAACTCTTAAGTTTGACGCCCAGTCACTCCAAGATGGAATTCCTCTACCCGGTGCAGACTTCAAGCACAATCAAATGCTCAGAACTCAGACCTCTATCATATCACCCATGAGTGCACCTCCGAACATGGGATATATTTCTGAACTCTCTCTCTCACTTTGGCTGTGCAATGAATCACAGTCTGAAAGCACTTCTCTTTTTTTTCCTTAATCCTAAGGGTTTGGGCTGACACAGTCAGACACAAAAGTCCATAGTACAGCCATGAAAATTATGTACTGTGTCCTGTATCCTGGAGTCTGTTGAACTAATTAAGTTTTTGTCTATATTATGATACAGATATTGAATGGGCTTTCTTTTCTCTTTATTTTTGTTCTTTCTTTTCCCGTTATACACTATCTAAAGAGGTAGTGTATGGCAAGAGACAAAGCTGGATTGAGGTTAGATTGTCCAAATTCTGGCTTAATTATTGGTATGGATCTGTATGTCCACAAGGCAAGAAGGCCCCAAAGGTTTTGCAGACCACGGTTAGCTGGGGTTTATGAGGTAGGCTGGTCAAAAGAAGACACGATGAATGCTTTTTTGAAACGTGAACAGTGTCCTGGTGTGGCACTACAGAGCCAACCAGCATTCCACAACAGACAACTAAAAAGTATCAGATTTGATATTAAACAGCACTGTGGGAAGTCATAGATTCTAGTCAGAATGATTACATTTCATGTTTCAATCCGCAGACACTGTAAAAACAAGAGATTGAGTTTTATACAAAGCTGCTGAATAAGTTCTATTCCAAGACATTTGCAAGAGCCACTGTGCAATATCTTATAGAACGGTTATTATTTTTATGTGGCTTAAATCCACAGAGATGTGGGGCAGTTTGGAAGTATGAGAGCTTCTCAGATAAGTTCTCTTTCCCTCAGGGGATGAGTAATCAGGGTTCGCACGACATCAGATTTAAAGGGTCACGAATTTAAGGTGCAAGATTACAATTGCACTGAAAGCTCACAGCTGTTTTCACCCCAAAGCTAGCTAGGCTACACCATTCCTTGCCTTACTGGAATTGCCACCAAATGGGAGTCTTAAATAACAGAACTGCTCTAAGACATAATAGCTATGCAGCAGTTACATTTCTCCTATCTGATCATCTGAAAGATTTTTTCTATCCAGCCAGAAAGATGTCAGCCCTGCAGGGAATAAAATGGTTCCCTGAACATGTGCAAGAATTTATTTCATGCTTTGTCTGTTGCTATAAAAGGAAATGGAAGCAGCAATCAGGTCTGCATTTGTGGGTGGGCGTTCCAGAAAGCATCTGTACTGTCCTGAGCTACCAAAAATGTGATAGGTTGAACCCTGACCCATCTTATGACCAAGCAACTCAAGGGCTGTCAGAAACACCAAGCTTTCCTGTGCTGGTTTAGGGTTTCAAAATGATTTCTAAAGCATCATGTCATATAACATGTGCATCAACTCCACAAAATCAACACAAAGAAGGAAAATTCACAGATCAGAATAATTCTTGTTGTTTCATCATGTGCATCAGCCAACAAATGTATGGGACAAAGACAAAAAAAAGCATGAAAGATTGCATGCAGTCACAGGAGTGAATCCCAAGCTCTGGAAATGCCCCCTGGTTCACCTTTAAAGCTATTGAATTCCTAACTGGCCCTAGTTTGATTCTCAGCTGTAGATTGCCTTGACCTCTCAGTCACTTTGTCTCAGGCACTTTGTTTCCATTTGATGATGATGGAATTAATTTGGCATGTATGCCTGGACTTTTACTGGCTAGAACTCCAATGGCCTCAGAGAAATCCACTCACTGTATAGACTCTTGAACTCAAAGTCTATTTTCACAAGACACAACAGAAGTGCTAATCAAAATATATGTATAAAAGAGAGAAAATCAAAAGGCAATGGCATCTGCAAATCTGTCCAACAGAGGGAAGGTTTGAAGGCTCCTAAGGCTTGGCTCATCATTTGTTTATAGCATGCATGTCACCATAACACAAAACTCAGTGAAGGGATTATTCATATCTATGAAAAGATGTGGATCAGCTTCAAAGTAATTTTCTACTGTAGACATTTCAGTACCACTTTTGCATTCAGGCTCTTCCATTGAAATTTTGCATCCTTTGATATGTTGGCCAGTTAACTGTGCCAAAGAGTAGGCATGATCAGTTCTTTCCATTTGCACAGCAGCAATCAGCTGAACTATATATGCTTGCTTAGGGAATTCAAATCCAACACATTTTCTGATCCTCTCAATTGTCTTTTACAGACCCTGTTGACGTTGACCCCAGCTTTTGACAGCCACCATTCAGAATAGCAGTCATGAAGAACGAATGTGCTGCTTTACATTCAGAGGACTTCCGACTAGAATGTCCTGGTGACATGGGCTCCCTGACGTACTGGATACAAGTTAGTGCTGAGATCTGAGAGGTGTCTGTCCTAGCTTTTGATATGCCAAACAAAAGATGTAAGCAATTTGTGTCTGACAAAGGAGAAGTGTGTGAGAGTTTTCAAGCTGCATTAAGTGTAACAGCAGCTCTTCAAAAGCATGGGAAGGTATTGTTATTGGAGTTGTATGGTCTACTTGCTGCTTTGGAATAAGCAAGCGACACTAAAGTAAAGTTAATGTTAAAGCAAGGTGAGATTTGTTTGTTAGGTTCTTGAAATCAAAAAAATTGCTTCTCTCCTACTAAATATGTTGGAGAATAGCACCAAACAGCTGCATGGAGCTGTGCTGTTTGCCAGCACAGCCATGAGTTTATGCAGACTTTTTCTACTGCCTGCCTCAGGCAGGTTTCCCATGAAGTTAAAAAAAAAATAACCAAAACTGAATGGAAACTGGTGCATTTCACAGAACTTCTAAAGAAGCTCTGTGGAGTTATGACTTCCTTTCTATTTTGATACAGAATCACACCTAGTACCAATTTCTTTAGAAAATAGTCTCAAATTTGCTCAAAATGTAGCAAATGTTTTGATTGAACCAGTCTGATTTTAAAACCAAACCATAAATTCAAGAAGTATATGCAATTTCAGATCACACATAAACATTTTAATTGATTTTTAATTGAGATCTCTCTCTTACGTTAAAACAGATTATTCCATATTTTGAAAAGACAGCAAATAATCTCTCTGGGTGTTCAGAGCCATATTTTGAAAATGCAGTGTGACAAAAACATGTACAAATGTATATGCCCTGTTTATACATCTGTAATAGAGTGTATTCATTTACAGATGAGCATGTTGCATCCATGCAGTGTGATTTCGCCAGCACAAAAGTGGCAGTGCACATCTTCATCTCTGTCTCCTGGATAAAAAATAATAATATAATGATTACTACTCCACAGGCGCCTTCTGTAAGAAAAGACTTTATTTCAGTGCCTGGTACGTGGCTTGGAGACTTCTGCTGTAACAGTGCATGACATGAGTTTATTTGGTCATATATTATTCCCTATGATGTTTATGTGCTGCTGTGGTATGTGAGATATTAATCACACTACGCTTATCAGAGATAAGCTAATCCAACCAGTGTTGATAGTTTAGCAGGCAAAGAGTTTCGAAGGACAACAATAAATTATAACTGGATTTGATTAAGGGGTAATTAGCTAAACCTGTTTACCTTAACCTTTGCTGCAACTATTGTTTTTACTAGAAGAGGAGTGTCATTAGATTGTGTCTGGGATACAAGTTATGGAGCGTACACCACTTTTCACTGTCCAATTTTCATCTGTGATTCAAGGAAGAGGTAGAAAGGTCGGGATCAGATTGCTATTGTATAATTCTCCTGAGATGAGAGCAGAAAGTTTTCTTGACAGAGACAAAATAAGCCATGAAGAACAGTAGTTTATTTTTCAGTAGGATCGAGAGGGAGTCAAATGAACACGTCTAAAGCCCTAGACAGATTTTTGCAATAATTCAACTGTCTCAGTAGATTTGAGAGTTATTTGAACTCACTGAGCATTTTAGACAAATGAGTTATACCAATAGGCTATAGACTGCAAAATAATGTAGCTGATAACAGAACTGTGTGAATATTGTTTCAACTGTATCATATTTTTGTAATTTTTTTAAATATTCATTTAATATTCAAGAGAGCTAACACAACCCAGAGGAAACCAACTCTCAAATTGTCTTATAGTCATTTAATTGACTAGTTTAGATAACTTTGTTAAAAATAAGGGTTTAGACCAGTCTGTTGGCTTACTGATAGCACTCAGCCAAACTGTAAGCACATTTGAGAACTGTGTACTTGTTCAGAGAAACTTTGTAAGAGAACACAGATAAGTAGATGCCCAAGTAAATACGGTTGCTGTAGAAGAAGATATATGTTGGTTTTACACTTCTATTCCCTAGTCTCAGTACACAGAATTCTTCAAGAGTACCTACCTACTCATACTCCTAATAGCTTTTATTATAAGTATGACTCATCCTTTGGAATAATGAAATATGTTCTCTTTTTTCTTTTGTCTTGAACCCAACAGGATCCAAAGTTGAAGGTTTGGAGACTTTATTGGAAGAAAGGCAATTTCTAGATCACAACACATCAGTCCTATGTAGACTCTGTAACCTCTGTAATAAAGCTGGTGATTAGCTGTATTTCTCCATCCAATGACAATGATTATCACTAATCTTGCTTTTGTAGACTGCCCAGGTTAGGCGAAGAAGGACTTGTTTAGACATTGTGTTGAGGGACATGGTTTAATGAGAAATACTGGTGATAGGTGGACGGTTGGACTAGATGATCTTGTCATTCTTTTTCAACCTTGGTGATTCGACGTTTCTATGATTCTATGACACCTACAAAATAGCTTGATTATTACTCAATACAAGACCATGGACTTAGTCAGTTGAAAACAGCTATAGCAATACTCCCTCCCACCTGGTTTCCTGAAATTTTACTGGAACCCAAGAGGAGAATTTCTTGAAATATAGTAGCTTCACGCAAAAGGAAATCTTTGACTTACTGATCCAGTAGTTTTGAATCTTTGTAGTTCAGATTTTGTGCGGAATGAGGAGAAAGTTTCAAATTTCACATCTGCCAATTTGGGCAGTTACAAATTATCCCATTCTGCTAAATGAGGCTTTCCGTGCTTGGCAGTGTGGGCTGCCCAGTAGATAGGGGAATGTTAGTATTTCAGGCCACTGGCAGACATTTATAAAATAAAAATAATTTCCTAATATCATATTGTTAGAGCTTTTTTGGAGTAATGAAATATGTGTGTGCTCTTCCTTTTTAGATCAATAGCATTTTTGCCCTATCAATCATTGGCTAGATGTTCTTTTCAGCACAGCCTTTGGATAGACACAATTATTTTTAATTATTTCTTCCACTAATTCTGTTTAATTATAATATATATAATCTTTAATTAGATCTTTAAAGCTTTCTTAATGGTAGACTGCGCACGTAAATTAGAATAATAGACAAAATTCAAGAGGAAATTGTGTGCTTGTGCGTGCTTACATGCACAGGCAAAAGTGTGTCTATTGTGCAGATAGGAGGTTGGCTTTCTCTCTGGACTAAAACTGAAAATGAGAACAGAATAGTGTTCAGTTTATACAATGATAATGAGCCCCAATTCAACTCACAAAAGCTTTTTTCCCCCAAGAAATAGGAATTTCACTTAACCTAGGAATTATTGAACTTCAGAATATCAAATGTGTTATTCTGAGCTTTTAAAAAGAACTAGATTGTGCACAGCTCTCACAGGAGACAGATAAATTGCTAATACCTCACAGGCACTCTGTCCTCCTAAGGAAGTGACATAAAAGTCACTTGATATGAGTGCAGTTGCTGAAACATCATGATTGCAGAGATTCCTGAAAAAAAAAAACTGGCTTGTTATTTCCTTGCTGCAGAGATTTGGAGAGAGAGATCATCTTTTCATTCTTGAGCTGGAAAGCATCCAACCCAGCAGTGGTCTCACTTAGAAAGGATGACTTCTGGCCACTACAGTTGCACAAATAAAAACAATAAAAAGTTATACTGTGGAGAAGGACTTGGGGGTCCTGGTGGACAAGAAGCGGGGCACGAGCCAGTAGTGTGCTCTTGCAGCCAGGAAGGTCAACAATTTTCTGGGTTCCAACAAGAAAAGGGTGGCCAGCAGGGAGATGGAGGGGATTGTACCCCTCTATCTGTCCTAGTGAGGCCTTATCTAGACATGGACCTATTCCAGTGCATCCAGAAGAAGACCACAAAGATGATCAGAGGGCAGGAGCACCTCTTCTATGTTGAAAGGTTGAGAGAGTTGGGCTTCTTTAGCCTGGAATAGGCTGCAGGGAGACCTCAGTCTGGTCTTCTAATACTTGACGGGATCTTATAATCAGAAGGAAGATTCATATTTTATATGGTGCAATAGTGACAGGACCAGGGGGAATGGTTTTAAACAAAAAGGGAGGTGATTTAGATTAATATTAGGAGGAAATATTTTTTCAGAGGACAGTTGAGGCCCTGGTACAACTGCCCAGAGAGCTGTGGGTGTCCCATTCCTGGATGAGCTCATCTGGTGGGGGGCAACTGGAAAGTGAGTGCCCTTCCAAATTAAGCCAGCTTGTAATTCTATGATATGATGTTATATTGAAAATGATGAGCAGGGATATTATCTATTTGTTTTTTAACTTTGCTATGGCCTGATGAAAATAAATAACAGGCTTAAGTGCAAACATATCAAAAGATTAAACAAAGGACCATCTACATGTAATTTTTTTCATGAGGAAAAGTAATTAATTTTGACATCAGTAGTGCTTTTGCCTCAACCTATGTATTTTTACAATAACTTCCCCAAATTCTGGATTTGAATTCATCTTTCATGGTAAATATCAATTTTGGAGGCAGACAAGCAAACCTCCTTTGGAATTACAAAAAGTAAGAGTTTAAATGGTTTCAAAACAAACTCTTATCATTCACATAAAGAATTTACACTTTACAATTAGTACTGTTTTCACATTATGATTTGGATTGGTGGCTCCTGATTTTTCAATCTATGTGATTCAATAAAAGAGATAAAAAATTTCACCCTGAGATCAAAATTCTTACCAACTTCAATAAAATTTCAGTAGAACAATAATCAAGAAGCAAAAATTTTCTGCTATGTCAGCAAAGTAGTATAAGAAGACATTTTTTGTCTGTCAATGAATGAGGCTTTGATTTGAACTGGTAAGATATTTTGTGCCCATGGCCATTTTTTTGTGTCTCTTCAACTTCCATTTTTTTTTTAATGTCAGATTGTTAATTTTTCCTCACACTACCTGTGTAAAGTGCATTTGGTATTGTCCAAGTCCTTTGAAAGTATGTCTTTACAGATTCATGCTGAAATTATTTCGCATTTTCCCTTGCATCAGCAAGTTTGTTCTGGGTTTCAAAATCCTTGAATGCTTTTATTAGACTTTATTTTTTCTCCCCTCATTATTTATCTCTTTCCTTTATTTATCTCTTTCTTAGATCCCTTTAAGGACAATTGGTCAAGACTAAGGTTGTGACACTTGTATTAACAGTTCTTAGACAGACCTGGTCACAGATTTTATTTGCAATGTTCTTTTCGATAAAAGATTAGGAATTCCTGAGTCTTCCACCTCCTCTTAAATCTCCAGTTTGTATTTACCTTGTTTATGACAAGTCCTGTTCAGTTTATAACTGCTACTGAGTATGATCTTTAGCATCCTGACACTTCTTATGAGAAACTTAGAAAATTCCTTCTTACGTCAAGGTACAATACCAAACGCACTATTTTTTCCCTTGGTATTTTTAGAACAATAACTTCTGCCTTTTTAAGTAGTTTCAATTCCAATTTAAAAAAAATAATATAGAATAAAACTAAAATTAAGGAAACTTTGAATTAAAGCAGTTGTATTTATCTGGTATAAAGGCTTGTGACATTTTACACAAAAAAATCAGGTGCTTTAAAACATGGAAAACTGTCATATTAATCTGATTAGCCAGTACACATCTTCTTAAGATGCCACTGGGTAGTGATCCCTAAGTTCACGAAAATCAGTATTCTCATTTCAGAAAAATAAGACTGGTGTTCAGCCACCAAGAATATTATACTGAGTTGTGGTCTTCCACACAGATACACCAGGATTTTTTACATGACATAAGTACATCAAGTGGGCTAGACTGTTAGTTGTGCCATCTGTTCAGCTTAAGCCTCCAATTTGTTGTTCAATTTACCAGAGATCTTGGTGAGCCGCTCCTGCAATTAATTGTGGTGGTGATTATTCCAAGGGTAAGAGATAGTCCTGATTCACCTTGCTCTTTGAAGGGAGGATGCTCTTTGAAACTGGGCAGTGACTGAAAATGCTTTTTGGAGTCAGCAATAGCTGTGCACAGGTCTCAGAAAACAGGTAACAGTGACTCATGTAAATACTACAGAAGAAAAAGTTGTAAGTAGAATTGCTTCTCAAAACTGTAATTGCTTTGAGCCTTAATGAGCATGGTAAGAGATCCTGATTGGTCTTGTAACTTCCTTGCTTCCAAGTTAGCGCAGCACTGCTGCCACTAGCTAATTTGCTACAGCAATTGTCATGTTAAGCTGCTATGCATCTCCAGATTTGGGCTCTTCGGGTAATTGTCAGCTATTCAGATCTAAGCCGCTGAAAATGCACAAGCAGTCTCTTCTCCCACTCAGACACGAGGAAAACACTTCTCATTTCTCATGACTGATTCATCCCATCATAGACCAGGTCCGTAAGTGATAACTCACTTCCTGGAGTGTCTTTCTCTTTATGGGGTGGGAAATAAGCTTAGAGGAGCACAATCAGATCTCAAAAGATGCAGCTTCAGAAGAAGGTTTCCTTTGGCATCCAAGCTCTGTCCTGTAGGAGGAGGAAGGATAGATGAGGGTCAACTAGTGCATGTGCAATACATACAAACTCAGGGAGGAGTATTTTCTCCCAAGGCCCTCCACGTCCCCAGAAGTGTCCTCGCAAATACTGAAGAAGGGTTGGGTGTCTGCCCTGGGTTCCAGTGGGACAATTGGGAGCAATGCACAGCATTTCTGCTATGGGATCCTACCTACCATTCCATCTTAGCACATCCTTACCCATCCCCCATTTTCCTACCATTTCCATTGCCCAGAGCATTAGAGAGCGGCTGACCCATCTCACTCTGCTACTGAGCTCAGCGCCCAGGAATTCACCCAGTTGGCACAATCAATGCAGGATAAAACTATTTATCTCCTGCTGTTCATCGGTGGACAATTACTTGCCATGTTTTGCAATGGCTTGCTCTTGAAAATCACAATATTTTTCAGTAACACACTGAAAAATACAGTAAATAACTGATGAAACAAAAATAAATATTTTTTAAAATACTCATTTTTTAGCAAAAAGATAGTGCACCAAATCCTAACTCTTGTCAGACTACAGACTAGTTTTAAACTTGGTTTGAAGACAGATTGTCCATTAATTTGACTTTGTGGACAATTTCAAACAAGTATGTTTTGCAATATATCCCACTATCTCTTTCCTAGAAGGAGAACTCACAAGTGAGCAAATAAATACATTTTTAATTTCCTTGACAAAGTGATTGGATCCAGGCTAAAACTTTGTCCAGGAGTTGCACTAAACCTTATTGCACAAAAGGAATGAAGTTCAGATGTAAGTATTCATGTCTCTGAGTTTCAGAGGTGTTAGTCAAACTCTAATTTTAATTTAAATGCCGTGAAAAATTTCAAGTACGGGGATGGGAGCCACAATTTGAAGAGCTGTTTTAATCCATGTTTCCAAGGCATTCCCTATCCTAGCTTGGTCTCATGCAGAAATAAAACCACTGAATTGCTAAACACAAATACTTGTGGGATTTCAAGATTCCTTGCCTTTTAGCCCAAAACTAACAGGAGAGAAAGCTAAGCAGTGAGGTTGCAAGATTTGCTTTCTTCTTTATTTTTCACACTCAAAAAATGTAAAGACTCATCTGTAAGCATCTACCGCAATGAATGTTTGTGAAAACCAGATTTGGGTGAATAATGCAAGAAAATTACTTCTTATGCCAAAATTAGGTAGTTGAGTTCCACAACACCCAAGTCTCTAAAGACAGATTTATTTCTCTACAGCCCATTGCTTTTCCCACCATGTTCCTTCACATTCCTCTGAGCCACCAATTGCTTGCTGCAGCTGCATGAGCATATTCTTTCCTATGGGAAATATTCATGTCTCTAGGAATCACCATAGCAGATCTTACGTCTCTCTCACCCTGTCCCAAAATAATGAGAGAAAGAAAAGCAATCATCCACAAACCGTCATTGTCCATGGTCATCTTTAGTCATCACGAGAGCCCCAGTGGTCAGCAAACAGCTGGACATAAATGAGAACAACTCTGAAGAGCTTTGACTTCCATCCAAGACTATTTTTGTCCCTGCCTTGCCAAAGGGAAAACATGAACACGGTTTAAAGCATAACTCAACTAGGCTCAAGAGTTGACCAAAAAGCCATGTTGGGTTGCACTGTGTGTCTGCACTTCAAACCTGTACACTTTCCTGCAGCCAAAGATCCTCCTGGTGCAATCAGAGTAAATGCAAGGTGCAGATCTCACTGTCTCATGGAGGACACCAATTAACAGTGCCCTCCATGCTGTAACGTACACAGCCCTCTTTCCACGCAGAAAAGACAGATCTGTACAGGGACTGTTAAATTCATTCTTTCTTATGATGCTCTGATGCTTTTTGCAGCAAATTGCTTCCAGATGCTTGAATAAAGGACATTTAAAATCTTCTCTGTATTGGTTGCTAGTTCTGCAAGCAATGCCAGTTGCCTGTACCCCACACCAAATCTCAGACTATGGTCAGTTTCCTCACTGTATTTATCTAAAAATGATTTCATGATATTGTACAGCACCATGTATGCTGACATGCCCACATGCAACCCAATCAGGAAAAAGGCATTTCAGGAAAGAGCTGGCCCACTGGATCTGTGAAATATATTGCCCATTTCTGTACACAGAGAAAGTTACACATGTAGAAGTACTTGAATGATCACAAGAGAAATATTAAGAAATTAAACAGGTTTCATCAGCATCCTCCTTCAGGTCTGCTTCCCATCTCCTGTTTCTCTCAAGAACTCCTCTCTGTTTGTTCAGAGAAGGTTCAGAAGGACATCTTTGACAACATTGCTCTCACTGCATAAAATCCTGTTCCCCACTGTCTGCTAGGGCTCTCTTACCTTCTTGACAGCATCTCACAGTCCAGATCCAGCTGCCAAATTAAACTCCATAAAAATGAACTTTGATTTCTTCCTCTCTAACCTCTCTATATGCTCAACTTCCTCTGTCATTGTGGGTTATTCCTCCACCTTACTAGTCAATTGTTCAGGCCCATAAACTAAGCATGGTCTTCAATCTACCCTCTGCAATTCATGCCCTTTTTCTGCCACCTCTAGTTCCAGAAATTTTTGAAGATTAAATCTTTCCTGCCCAGGTTCTATGTAAGTGACCTATGGAAATGTCTACAGAGAGGGAAAATGTCAGGCAAGCATTGACTCTCCAAGACAGGTGGACTCAAGTCAGCCGAAGCCCAAATACCATGTAATGACATTAAAGTGAAGCTATGCCCAAGCTAGCAGAGTCTTCTGAGATGTCTGAGAAACACGTTTGTTCCAGCCAAGATCCTGTAACAGCTTTTTCTCCAGGCTTTCCATCAGTTTTGTTATTACAGCTCACACACATCACTTCCCCTCAAAATATTGCTACTAGAAATCATGTTGTGGTCCTCCAGCCATAGTATTATCCCCTACATCTTCCTCCTTGATTCCACCAGGTGCAATCACTTTCATATTGGTCATCATGCCTGATAACTCATCACACAACTCATCAGCTGGAGTTTTTGAAATCATTAATCAATCCCATCTCTCTCACCAGCATAAAATATAAGATCAGCTTGGAAAGCATGAAATTAACCATTGGTTTTATAGCCGTCTTCTTGCTGCTTTGGACCTTGCAACCGTGGAGAATCAAGGCTCATTCACTGATCTGTGCCAGACAGAGGAGTTTACAGTAGACTGCTGACTCAAAGTTTTCTACTTAAGACTAAGGTTTTGATTAATTTAGGAAGCAAAATATTCTACTTTATATATAGTTTTTCAATCTTAACACCAAAACATGCCTATAACTTTCAAGCAGACATTCTGACCACCAGAAACTTGTTAAACCACAATATCTGGAGACTTCTTAGGCCAAATTGTCAACTACACCATTTCAGTAACAAGCATGGACATTAAAAACCATGGGAAGTTCCAGTAGCTCCTTCATACCCTTCTCAAAGAAATAATGGAAACTGTTTTCTATGTTTATGAATTGCCCCCACATCTCTCCAGATTATTAGAAAGAGTTTTTCTTTTCTGTTTTTTTTTTCTTTTTCTTTCTCTTTTCCTGTTTTTTCTGCCATGTCTCTCACTCTGTGCTAGCAAGCACACAAGCAGCAGGCTGAGCAGGAGGCTATCTCTGAATCTGTGCTGTAGTATCAAGTTGCAGTGAGCTTGCAGCTTGGCTGCAAGTTCAAGCTGGAACCAGATGACTTACTTCACTACAGTTTCTCATGACATCTCAGTAATTAATGTCCCAGATCTCACTCCATCTCCTCTCTGAGGAGAGCAGCTCTTATTTAATTGCCTCATAATGTATACTCAAAATGAATACTTGCCTAATTGTCCCTAGACAGATGCTTGGATGAAAGCCTGTGAGAAAGCATATAGGCTCTAACACAGAATAGAGGCCCACAAAGAACAATAAAGGAAAAACGTATAACTCTTTGTTACCTCTCTAATCCCACCTAAACAACAAACTTGAATTTTTAAGATACTCTAAAGTCATAAATTCAAAATAAAATTTTGCTATTTACTGTGTTTCTTCACCCCTTCAACTGTAAGATCTTGAGGAAGATTTTTTAACTTAAAAGGAAAGAAAATATTTTAGAAGCACATTGTGATGCTAGAGCTGCACTACTGCATTGTGTGGAATGACGCTCTCAAAATCTCATGTTAGTCTATGTGTGGAAAACAAAACAAATTCTTGTCTTCACACCTGTCTGGGTATCATTACACTCTGCTCTGTGCTCAAAGAAACACCAGTGCAGTAAGCACATCAGGAAAGCACAGGTTGATTCTATATTATTTACTGCATCACTATTTGTGTTCTCACTCAGATTTCAGATGGTGCTGTCAGAGATAGGTGTGAAGCCTGAAACCATCAAAAAGCAACAAGATAAGCAACATCAATTCCTATTATCATACAGCTTCTTGGCATTTAATGGTTTTAACAAGCCAGTAAAAGATCAAAACCCCTCAGTGAGGTAAGCTGCTGACATTTGATACCCACAGCACCAGTGATGTTTCACCAATGACCTGCGCCACCAGCGTGGTCTCAATGTGCAAATAAAGAATTTATCCATGGAAATCACTCTATAAATGAAAACCTTGTGAACACAAAGGATTACATTTAAGTATTCAGCATTCAGTGGTGCTGAAAATTATTTGGATGTAGGACTTGACATCAGCATTCTTCTAAGTTTTGCCCTGGCTCAGAGACTGAAGACCTTCCTGTAGGGGATAGGTTGCAAGATTCATTATTACTGGCTATCTTAATTTGCTCAATCTGCTAGTGCTGCTTCCCTCATTTCAGTGCTAAAAAAGACATTCTGGACTGGTTTCTCTCTGTCTTTGGTCAGTCATGCTCAAAACAGAGATTCAATTCCATCCCTATAACATACATGTTTAATTTAAAGTGAAGAATCAGTCAAAACATCATGATCAATTTTTCATTATTTACTGCATTTCGGAAAATAAGAATAATAAAAATTTACAGTTTCATTGTAATTCTTTGAATATGTTTTCCAAACACAACAACTGAACTTTTACTTAAAAAAACATATCTTGCTTTCTTGCTTACTATTTTGGAGTGAGAGGTTTACATTAAATACTAATAAAACTGCTGTTCAAGCTAAAACAAAATTTGATTTTTCATTTCACTTCAACTATTAAGGTCAGTTCAGTCCCCAAAAGAAACATTTGGACAGCAGCTTCTCATGCCAGCTACAGAAAAAAAAAAAGTCAACCATTCTCACAGTTGTTCACAGCAGAACTCAACCCAAATTGCATTTCCATCTCACAGCCACATGTCCTGCAGAGACAGCAGGACACATACACAAAAATCACAGGATTGCCCTAGCTGATCCTGTCACATCATTAGATGGATGACATAGTTCAGCACAGCAGACGCTGAATCATAGAAATGGACAGAGTTGGGTTGTGGGGTTCCAAGTCTGTGACAACAGAGAAATACAAGCAACAGGAAAAACCATATTCAGCCCACGGCTTGATACATGGTCCAGATTCTGAAGTTTAGACATGACATGCCCAAATTGCTTCAGGACAACAGTTTAGAGTACTGCTACAGAGCAGAAATGAAACTCTTAAGCAGAAATCACTACTAAATGTCATAACAAACCTAATGGGGTTGGGTGTTTTTTTTTCCTGTTTTTACCCTGCATGAAAACCATATAAATTCCCATATCATACAGTTAAAATAAATCTGCTTAAAAGTAAGAGTTTTTTTAGCATGCCCTGGGTAACCTTTCAAGAAATAAACTCGGTGCCTAATATTTAACAAGAAAACAAAACTACTTGGCAAAGTAGCCTTTAAAAAATGGAGTAAGATACATAAATTAAAAGACTTGTTGGTCATTCAAGTGGCAGAAATATTATCCTGCCTGCAGTCTGTTATATTACATATGTTGCTGGGAGTCAAACAAATTTAAAGGACAAAGTGTGTAACTTCATTTACTTTAAAATGCAGTTCATGCAAAGTACATGTATTTTGCACTTATTGTGATGTTAAATGCTCAAAATGAGCTGTTGCTGTAACTTGAAAAGGTTGGCCAAGAGGGCTTTCTCCTCCCCAGAAGTGAATATTTAGACATACATTACTACTACAGCTATTTCTACATACACCGGACATTCACAGGAAAACCCCAACCATCTTCTTAGCAAGGAATTCTAAACAATATACAAATATCCAAACTGTACTTCCTAAGTATATGTCCTCATATGAACAAAAAGCTGCTAAGCGACATGGGCAGGAAAACACAGATGCTTTTATTTCTGGATACGGAAGGTGCAGCTGACGTAGACTCCATAATGTTTGTCTGACACTATTGTCTTTATCCCAGGATCAGGTCAGCACATCATCAAAAAAATGGCTATTGAACTTTTTTTTTTAAAGAAAATGCCATGACCAGGGAAGAGGCTCTTCTAGACAAAACCAGTTCAGATTTTTTTTTTCTCCAGAGAGTTTAGTTTTAGAACTCTACCCAAAATGCCAATTGTCTATAGGAATTTCCCTATTGGAAAAAATTATTTGCTTTGTATAGCATTAATACAATTTGGGAGGAGAAAACCTCAGACTTCCATATTGGCAGTTTGTCAATGAAGATTTTCCTAGCAAATATGAACTGGAGAAAAAAAAAATTCTAAAGAGAGAAAGAACAATTAAAATGTGGTGAAGAAATCTTGGCACTGCTGATATGTAGTAACGCATAGCCAGAATACTGCCTAAGTCACTATAAATGCACAGGAAATTTTAATGTCACTTTCCTGAACAGTAATTATGATGTTGGTTTTGTTTTCATTACAATCACTATTCAATACAAAACTTACACTTCTTCAAGAGAAAGAAAAAAGGATTTTATTTAAAGTCAGCTGTCATCTTCTGAGAAGCACCAAGAATCAAATTTTTAATCTCACTGTAAGGAGCAATAATTATGTTGTTGTATACATTAAAAATGTTGTTGCATAGTAAATTACTACAAGTATACTAACTTTTCAAATTAGGAAACAGAAATCTCTTCTAAGATAAATAAGTTGCAACTTATTGGTCTTTGGTCTTACATGTACGTAAGAACTACACTTCTTGATCTTTGATGATGCTTACAGAGAGATGGCTAGTAAAAGGTGGGGTGTTTTGGTTTTTTTAGTTAGTTCGATGTTAGATAGATAGTTTAGATATCATCAATAATCTGAAGTCTGATATAGTTGCAGATTCCTCCATTCTAAAGATCTGTAAGATCAGAGAAGTTTGAAGAGGATGGCCTAGACATACTGGCCATTTTCAATTTCTTCTGAAGAGGGTCAGTTCTGCCAACTTTCTTCCCTGCAACAAGACCTGCCTCTCATTTGAGAGGTGCTGCTGAAATCAGTGACTTGCTAGTGGTGCAGAGAGCAGCTCTCCACTCAGACCCTCAAATAAATCAAGAGACATCCATTATATAACTTAATATATAAATATATAAATAAATAAATATATCAAGGCACATCCATTTGAAACATACTTCCAGTTGAAAAGCAGCAGGGCAATCCTAGAGTTTAGGAATTCATATATGACAAGATAAGATAAATGCAGCTCGATCTTAGGGCAGTTTCAATTCACTGAAGAGGGTGGAACCATAGATTCTAGAGTTGCTGTTGGTCTGGCACCAATTCTCTGCTAAACTAAACTATTTACACTGCACAGTAGTAAGCTGCAGACATTACAGATCCCTAAAGATCTTTCTTAAAATAAAACTCCACAGCATACACAAATCATTTGCTTCACCACACAGATACTCCTGCACAATTCAACGTGGAACATTCTACAAGATTTACTTTATTTTCCAATTTAAATTATTTAACTTGGAATTTCTATAATCTCTCCCTACTTACCTCCCCGTCCAGCTATAATTTTTGTTCAGACTTTTGCTGGTAGTCTGTGCATTTTGCCAAAAGCAAATGTTTCCTGACCATTATGTTCAGTCTTTCCAATAGACCACCAAAACCAATGGGGATTTCTATGAGCATTAACACAGTACAAAATCCATACACAAACCCTCTGTAGAAGAAGATATTTTTTCATCATTACAAAGTTTTGAATGAAGCCTACCTAAAATAACTGTATGTCTTCACTCTACATAAACAGCTGTTTTTTCATTTGAAAAGCAACTCTCCTTTTCTCAAACATTGAAAACGCCGATGAGATACATATATATTTGATATTAATGGCAAGAAAGAGTGAAACAGATATTGTGAGCAAAGCCATTATTGTATTTTTTACTATTTATTATACATTGAATGTTTCAACAGATACTTCTTAGCTGCAAACACCAGACACAGTCAAGGAATAACTGTAACACAAGCAGAGGTTATGATGCAAACGTACTGCCTTTGGGAGCTAATAGCTTAAGAAAATCTCCAAACAGATGAAAGCCAGGGGGAAAAAATGGCAGAAAAGGCCAGAAGACATAAATGAATAAGTAAATAAATAATAGAGGCAAAATGATTTCAATTAGTTGAGATGTGAGAACAGCTTGAAGAATTTCAGAGGGTTTGAGAAAGCTACAGCTATACATCAACCTGGCAGATAAAAAAAAAGCTAAACAGTATGTATTGCAAGGAATGATGTCCTCTACAGAGAGAAAACCATTCATAAATAGTGCAGGGTGACACTATGTGAAAGTATCTTTTGTAATGTGCAGGAACAGATGCGGGTACTTAAGGATACATAAAGCACGTGTGCATAAAGTAATACCAAACATTATAGAGATTATAGAGTCAGATTATAGAGTCACCCAGTAAATCAGTGGGGTACTCGTATACAAATCTGGCTACTGTAAAAGAGTTGCTGTAACAATAGAATGGTCTCAGAAGAATGGTACAAAAACATGAAAAGACTTCCATAAGAAAAGAAAATGGAAATATTTAGTGGCTCACAGAAGGTATTCATGAGAGGAGAAATGATAGACACATTTCAAAGCACTGAATGAGAGACTCACTAAAACAAGAGACTTTTCAATGATTGAACTGTAGTTAATTAAAAAGTAAAACATATGGCTATAAGGAAGAAAATAATAAAACTGTAAAATCCATTGTCACAGAGTATCATCACAGACCAAGACACACGGTGTAGGGCTTCCCACTGTGTAAAGGCTGAGTAATATGGGTCTGTTCAGCCTGGGGAAAAGAAAGCTGAAGGGGGAGAGCTGATGAACATTTATAAATATCTGACCGGAGTTGGGAGGCAAACGGATGAGGCCAGGCTATTCTCAGCTGTGTGCAGCAACAGGACAAGGAGTAATAGCCTAAAACTTGAACACAGGAACTTCTGTAATAACATCTGGAAGAGTTTCTTCTCTGTGAAGGGTGAGGGAGCACTGGAATAGGTGGCCCAGGCAGGCTGTGGAGTATCCTTCTGTGGAGATATTCATGACCTGTTTGGACACCTATCGGTGCAACCTATCGTAGAGTACCTGTTTGGAACAGGAATGATAATTCCTGTTGAACTTGATAATCTTGAGGTCCCTCCCAGCCCCTCCAATTCCATAATTCAGTGATATACCAAGTGGTTCTAAACTGTAGTCTCCATTAGGCCCCGCACCATCATTAGCAGATGATGTAGTTGTTAAGAGGATAGCCAAACTCTGGTCTCTGGTAATTTTCCATGCAAAATATTAAAAATGTATTATACTTTAGAATGAATACAATAAAGGAAACATCTGTCTTCTGGTTTAAAATTAAAGACAGTAATTAATGATGCTCAACATTCACTGCAGCCAAGTGAATTTAAAATGAGTGCTATGTATGAAAATGAATTTGAGTAATACTAATGTTAGATTAATACATTTATCTCCATTTTGTGTTTATGAATTAAAAACCATCCAGATTTTACAATTTACAATTATGCAGTAAGTTATAATTTTTATTTTCTTTACATATATATAGTGAGAGAAAACTGAAGATTATTTTCAATCATGCTGCTTTACTCTTTGGAAAATCAGTGCTAAGATCTAAGCCATATTCATTTTACTGAGAATGTATACCACAAGATATTACATGTCACTTGCATATTCCAGAAATCTGACTCTAGAAAACTCTTCTTTATACATTCAAACATTATTTTACATGAATTCTCCCATAGACAGATCTCAAATTTGCTGTTTTGGCAAGATTAGTTGCCAATGTATTTATACAGCAGAAAAGTTGAGCAAACGGATGCAACACACACTCAAATAAAATCCATTTTCCACTAAAGCAAATGTGCCAGAGAAAATGTTGCAGTATTCACCCGCATGATATTGAGCTGTCACAAAAATCATGTAATTGCACTAAGTTTTGTCCAAGTGACCTCCCATTGGGAAATGCATCTGTCCATGTTAATGAAGCTCAACACAAAATATAACTTAGGCATTTGCATTTTAATAGAGTTTTGCTCATGAGAATGTTTATTCAGCAATCGAGAAATACTGAAAAGAAGGTGTTAAGAGAAACCTTTAGCCAAAATAAGACAGAGTTAATTAGGACACATGGAATGGCATCTGAGTAACAAGAGACATGAAAATTTATCCCGCTGTAGAAGGACAAGGGAGGGGGTGGGGAAAATCCCTTCCTTGACATACACAAAGGCCTTTTCTGCAGCAGGATTCAAGGGCAATATTTTCCCACTGGCACAGCTCCACCAATGGCTGGAGCATTCACATGGATAGAGTGATGAGAATCTGTCAGTTGTCTAACTTCACTCAAAATCTAAGAGTGCACTGATGCACCAAAATGGTAAGGTGAAACAACTTTATCTATAAAAGCAGCAGCAAGATATTTTCAGCAAAATAATTTGGGATTTGGGCCAAATCTAAAATTATATGACCTGATCTGCACATTTCACAGACATGTTCAACTTTAAAGCAGTTGAGTAGACCTCAAGGACATTCAAAGACTCTAGTTAAGAATCTCCATCTAGAAATGCGCCTTCCAGGAGATTAGATATTTGGAGAACTGTTACAATTAAACTAACACTAAAGTGAGATTAAACAGGCAAATGAAATGAAGAGGGCATAAGGGTTTTGTGACAGTGTATCTCAGTTTTATACCCATATGCACATTTTTACAGACCTTGATACATCTTTGTTCCAGAGTAGGATTTTAAAAATATGATTTTCTTTCTTTTGAAATAGGCTGGGTGCCAGGTGAGTTTTTGCTTATTCTATTTTTTTCATGTGTATCTTTACCAGTCTGTTCCCTGATAATATGGAACTGAAAGAAAATGGATCTTTAGCTTATCCTTTGTTCATCTGAAAATGTTCTTTTCTTTTTTTTTTCTTAAGGGGGTTCTTTTCTCTTGTCTTTTTTTCTCATGCCTATAAGTGTGTATTTTATTCAGGTTAGGCAGAACTACATTTGACTGATTAATAAGAAGCCTTTCCTTGCTCAGAGGCAACATATCTGTCATTCTGGAAGAAGCAAAAAGACAGAAGTGACAGCCAGCACGTAGAACGAAGTTATCAAGAGAACTGCTGTCTTCTTTGAGCACAATGCCACTGAAACATAAGAGCAAAAGAAAATCTGATCAAATTAAAGCATCAGTCACAAGCACCTCTCTTCTCGCCATATATGTAACTGTTCCATTGTGTTGTTTTAAAAAATTAACTACAACAAAGTCCTATTAGGAACAAATTGGTAAACATACTGCTCCTGACACTGCAATGCACAATGACAAGTTATAAGGCATTAGACTGTCATACAAAGGCTGGCTGTGGTGCAGAAATACCACTATTATCACTGCACAGAATATTTCTCGGGCTCAAGTCCATTGCAATTCAACTGAAATCACATTTCCACTGGAGAAATCTGTATTACAGTGAATTGTTACTGTTATCATTGCAATCATTATATCAGCACACATACAGTTCAGAACAGGGAGAATTTGTGGCTGAAATGTGGAAAATATAGTCTCTCTAATATTGAAAGCTGACACTGTTTTGCAGAGCATAGGATGAAAGACACAGGAACAAGATAGAATAACTGAAAGGAACAAAGCTCAGCCAACGAACACACTTCTGCTTATGCAAAACAGACTGAAAGCTGTCTGCAGCATGGTACTACCTACCAGCCACTATTTACATGGCAACTACTTCAGAGGAAGCAGAAGACCCCTCTTTTTAGAAAGCCTTCTGTTCTTCTAAGAATGAAAGGCATCTGTCATATGCTTCTCATGATGGCGAGTTCCCCTGCTTATTACTCACAGAACAAAGGAGGCATTTTACCCTGAGAAAGAAGCAACAGTAACATCGCTCCCATTTCTTCCTCTGTGAGGGAGCACATTGCTTTTTGATCTAACGAGCATAACACCAACATGAGTGAACCTCGCTCAAAACGTTTGCAATCCTAAGGCGTGTAACTGCTTGAACATCAAGAACTGTAACATTTGCAGAGAGCTCATAACTTCAGGACTGCAGTGATTTATTGGCAGCACTGACAATTGCCTGGGTTGCTTGCCATGATACAGGCCAGTTGCACTCATGATAGATTGAGGTCACTGAGGGGGAGTGGAATAGGTCCTGTCATATATCCTTCATCAGGTTTTCATTTGTCTGTGAGTTAGGGTTGTGGTAGCAGTGGGAAAAGGGTCTCATCTGAATGTTTATTTTTCTAGCCTGAAGGGCTCTGTTCATTAAACATGCATGTGTTTGATAACTGAAAAGGAGACATCAGCATGAGGGATTTGTGACTCAACTCACTGACCTGCACTGCCAGTCAAATTTCATAAGCAGTTAACAGCATAGAGGAAAAGAAGAAAGGGAGAGGAAAAGGAAGAGAAGGGAAGGAAAATACTGAATAGATCACTAAAGCTCTTTTTATAGTCACATAGATAAGTCTTTGCAAACAACCTGCCCAAAACAGTGTATATTTTGTACTGTACCCCACGTAGCATGATCCTTCCACCCACTGTTCAATCTGAGTGTTTTGTTCTGCACTGAGTACAACTAGAAGAGGTTCCACGAAAACATAGATCTGGGTTGAACCTCCTATAAACTGTCATTGATGTTAGTGAGGTTTTGCAAGATTGGGACCTTCAGTCACATGTTACTAGTAGCTGAGTTAACTCATTTCCTCCTTTGCCTCTTTCAAGCACAAGTAGGAGCTATTGGGGCCCTCACAAACAGTTTGAATTTAGAACTGTTTTCAGATCCCAAGCCACAGGATTTCCAAAATGCCATTCCATTCCAAGATTTGACATCGCAATTTTTAATCTTTCTACTCATCTTGTTCTTTTAACTCATTTAGCCACTCCACTATTCTAGAAATTAATAAAACATTTGGGTACCTTTGGGCTTATATTCTCTAAATCAGATTGAGGGGGAAAAAATATCACACAGAAGTATGAAAATAAATAAATTCAGAAATAATGAAAACAGCATACAAACACCAGATTTTCCAGTACTGGATCACACACACACACACGTTAAAAAAAAAAAAAAAAAAAAAAAATATGCAACCAGTTTCTCTGCAGCAGCCAACATCAGTTGTGCTTTTCACTCATTTACCTGTATGTCTGTGACAGGCTTCTTGCACAGAAGGCAGCTGCAATAGTGGAGAGGAGCTGTTTGCTCCCAGTGAGAGACATGTCGTTTTTTCTGAGACAAGTCCTCCAGTCTTCATGCTAGAGTCACGATTACTGAAAGAATTCCTTCCAACAGCACATACAGCCAGAGAATAACCATTGCATATCAAGCCCATATCTACTGTTAATCTGTGTGGCTTTGTTCCTTCTTGGGCCTCTGTCAGCATAATTGATGAGCATCCATTAAAACCTGTCCCTTTTCACACATCCCTAATATCCTCACAGCCAGGTGTGTTTCACTAAATATGAATGGTTTTAAACTAAGAAGATTAGATGGTGATTTTCTCTTGCTATCATCTGATGCAGGCATGATATGGTGAAGCTACCCAGGAATAGTATCCATGCTTTCTGATGCTGTCTGCCTTGTAACAAGTATTTTCCATAAAGTCATTCACAGGCTGTTGTTAATTCTTTTGGTTGAGTGATTAATATCCCTTTGTGAGAGCATTCTTAGACACCAGAGACCCTGAGCAGGATCTCCTCCTGCTCACACAGAGACAAATCTAGAATAGTGCTGTTGCAATCAACCAAGCTTCAGCAGTGCAAGTGGCAGTATCACCTGCTTACACTCCAGCTCTGGGATTTCTTTCACTACATAATTAGTCAACTAGGGAAATACAGGGAAAAAGAAATTTAAAAAAATAGCACTTGGGTATACAGGAACCCTTTTGCTGTTGAAGGAGCTAATAAGTCCTGATCCTGCTCTCATTTGAATTTTATCGGACAAACAGAAAGGAAAAGAATGACACGCTGCCTAAACATATGCTTCCAATTTTCTGAGAACTATTAAATGGAAAATTCTAGTCTGTCTTTAACCATTTTCATATTTATTCTGCAGTATTTAAGGTTAGAGGTGGGTCACGATTCTGTGGCAAATATTCTGGAAAGAAAAATTCATTGTGCTGTGGTCTTATGCTAATTAAAATCCACAGGAAAAAAAAATGCCATTTAAACACATTTTAGGTATTTATTTCAGATTCAGGATTGATTAAGTCATCCTACTCAGCAGTACTCTACAAAGCAAAAGAAAGACAAATAAGGAAACCCTCAAAGCAAGTTACCTTTCTTGATTTTCATATTATATGAGAAGCATGAGTTACAAGACTTTTTCTGCATTTAAGACTTTATTGCTATTAACCACAGTGAATATACAGTAATTTTCATGTCAGGCAGAAAGCTTCAAGTTTGTTGTCTGTTAGGTAAAGAAACTAACCACACAGTTACATATCTATTCTTCTTCATTTTAGATAAACATGAATTTCTGCTATGCCATCTATTTTCTTATGAATTCTTATGTTTTGTTCTGTTTTCCTGATTTAAATAAATGAAAATCACATGTTACAATGCAAACTTACTGTATTTTATGCAGCTTTGGTAATATTTTAATCCTTCTAATTAATGTACTGGTTTCCAGAAGTAAAAACCAGTTCCTGAACTACTTCTGTTGTCTACTCCTCTACTCAAAAAGTCACCCTTTCCTTACCTTTACTTTAGAACAGACTGTGCTGGATAATAGATTTATACGTGATGTAACTCTACAAAGTAGACTTTAATGGAGACTGTAAATATCAGTGACAACTGAGTGGAGAGAATACGACCATGATTTAGGCTATGTACTAAGGCTCTTTCCTGTTTCATTTTAGAAATGCGTCCACTTAATCTAATGAAATTTGTGTAATTATGTTGAAAAATGTATGTTTGTGTAATTTAGAGAATTTAACACTTAGCAACAGATCCATACAAGTCTCATTGCTCTTATGTATGCATTTTTTTACTTTTAACTTGCAGTGCTAAGAAATTATGGAACATACTGTATTCCATAACTGTGTGGATCTACTTGATTTAATGTCTTTTGTTAGGTTTGTCCTAATGCAATCCTCATGCAACAATATCAGCAGTTATACCATATATATGTTCATCAATTCCATATTCCTGTGTTCAAGAAGTCTCTTCTTGCTCTAGTTTGTCAGAACTAGTCATCATACCTTTCTGAGGAAAGAGCTGCACCTTGCTAAAGGGTTTATTCAACACACCCCTGATATTGTCACACAGGCATATGAAAAGCTTTTGTGGATAAGCCAGCAGCCCAGTTTTTAATATCTGCCTAATTTTTAACACTTAACTCCATTATCAAGAAAAAGGGTACACAGAGAATGCCCTGAGAATTAAATTTTCCTTTGATCTACTCTTCCTGGGAATCTTTTCCCTTTCCTTTAAAAGTCTCCTTTGAGACTGGGAAATCTATCATGTATCATTTACCAAATGGTAAATTCAGAAGTGATGTCGCTCGGGAAAAATTCAAACAGCAACAGACAATTAGGTATAAGGAGCTACCCACTTTGCTATGCAGGATAGCAAGATGTCTATGTGTGGTTGCTTTGCATCAGATATTTCATGCATTTCTTGTTTCCTAAAGTAGGTGATCATCAGTTTT
Organism: Centrocercus urophasianus; assembly: GCF_019232065.1. Lineage (NCBI taxonomy): Eukaryota > Metazoa > Chordata > Aves > Galliformes > Phasianidae > Centrocercus > Centrocercus urophasianus. Next base: position 1,972,274 of record NW_024884767.1, on the reverse strand, counting down.
CAATGGTTTGTTTTGACCTTATTCAATGGAAAATGAGGTGCTATTTCTGGCATTCTTATGAACCTACTGTTTAGTCCTAAAAGTTTTGCAAGAAAAGGGATAATAAATAGTTATTCACTTCCACTGAATAGCTTTGTAGATTGTGTGCTGAGGGCAGTAACAGCTGCTTCTCGTTAACAAAAAGGCCTCCTACCATGTGTACTGCTAACACACCGAGCTAAGGTCAAGCTGAGTAGCAGGTTTTTTTTCCCCAGTATTGTTTAAAAGCTTTTAAATAAAACCATATTCGTAACTCTGATTTTCAAAATTGGATTTAGAAGAGTTATAAGGCTTTTAAAAATAATCCTTATCTCTCATTTGGAAGGCTTTTTCTTTTCTACATGATAGCAATAGCCTGTTGCATTGCTGCTAAACTCTGGAGGTATGTCTAGATAGTTCTTGAAGCCCTTATTAAACTCCACCACTTTTTTTATTGCACAAGAGCAGTAACATTACCTGGACTGGTAATTGTTCTGAAAGCTTAGAGAGCACTTCATTTTCCTTCCACGTGTATCGCGCCATTTCCCACCCGTGTGAAGGGCACACTGAGCTCTGTGTGTAGTACAGTGGCAGAAGACCTAGACTAGCTTGGCTCACACCAGTAGTGTTTAAATCCCTACCTTTCCTTTTCATGCCCCTTGAGGGAATGTCTCGACAAAGAGCAGCTCACTGAGTTTGAACTGCTAGGATTGAATGCTTGCCAACTGAGCAAGGGAGAGGGAAAGGAGCAGAGAGAGATGTGGTGTCCTGTCCTGGGCTGCTCTGGGCCCAGGAGAGGCTAAGTTCAAAAAGGAGGAGCTGCTGTCCAAGAAAGCATGGCTGCCGGAAAATAACACAGAGCAGAGGAGATCCATGGCTTTCTTCCAAAACTGTCCTCTTGCCACCATGTTTCTCATGCTGGATGGCTGGAAGAGTGATCGGCATCCACCTCATCTTGACCCCGACATAACAGCGCACAAAAGGGTTGCTGTCTTTCATTCGTGAAATTGTGCAACCATTTGGAGACAAGAACCATGCCACCGAAAGAGGTGGAGTAAAATTACTTCATTTTTTTCCTTTTAAATTTGAGGGGAAAATGTGAAAAGAATGCAATTACCTTTAACAGAAGGTAAGTCGAATCTCTTTGTGCTAAGAGAAAAGAGAAAATCTGAAGCCACGACTCTGCAGTGGTTTCTAATTACTGGGATTTTTTTTAGAGGCTAATAAAGAGTGCATGAGCAAGCAGAGGTTCCTAAAAAAACTGCCAATTAGTACTGCTGCCTTATAACCTGTGACATACTTCTTCCTAGGTCAGAGTGTTCTAATTACAGATATGGTGCACCAAGGTACATATTTTTTCTCCCAGTTGTTCCCAGTTGGATCTCACAGAGGAATAAGGAACAATTTGTGTTGCTAAAGCAGCAAATATTTAGATCTAATCAATATGACTACCATCTGATCCCACAGTAGTATTGCATTTCTGTGGGGGAAAAAAAAAAAAGCAAGAAAAGAAGCACATAACATCACAAAGGTTTTTCACTCCTTATCTTCTGCAATTCAGTTTCCCAAACACCAAGCCTTTCATCCTGCCCCATATCGACTTAATTAGTGGCATAAATCTGTAAAAAGTAGTTAAGTTCTATGAGGTATATGCCACAATATTTCATTCTAGATTACCAGATCTTATATATTTATTCAAAGCTGACTTGATGTTTATTAGCAGAACTGTCTTCTGCTGGTAGAGATCATGAGTGACAAGATTGGTGAACAAATGGAAGGCAGGTGATGTCATCTACTCGGACTTGTGCGAGGCCTTTGACATGGTCCGATACCATATTTTATCTCTAAATTGGAGAGATACAGATTTGAGGAACAATCTATTTGGAGGATAAGGAATTGATTGGAACACCATAGACAAAGGGTTGTGATGAATAGCACTATGTTCAGGTGGAGGCTGTTGATGAGGGGTGTCTCCCAGGGGTCTGTATTGGAACGAGTGCTCTTCAACATCTTTATCAATGACATCGATGGTGGGGTCAAGTACACCCTCTGCAAGTTTGCCAATGACACCAAGTTGAGTGGTGAGGTTGACAAATTAGAAGGAAGGGATACTACCCAGAAGCACCTTGACAAACTCAAAAGGTGGGCCTGTATGAATCTAATGAGATTCAACATAGCAAAGTGCAAGGCTTTGCACCTTGGCAGCAATAATCCCAGATATGTATAAAGACTGTGAAAAAAACTCCTTGAGAGTAGCCCTCTGGAGCAGGACCTCAGGGTCCTGATGGATAAAAACTGAACGTGAGCCAGCAGTGTGCTCTTGCAGCTCAGAAAGCCAATGGTATCCTGAGCTCCATCAGAAGAGGGGTGTCCAGCAGGCAGAGAGAGGTGATTGTCCCTCTCTACTTTGTCCTTGTGAGGCCCTATGTAGAGCACTGCACTCAGGTCTCGGGCTCCACAGGAAAGATGTGGAGCTGTTGGAGAGAGACCAGAAAAGGGCCACAAAGATGATTAGAGGGCTGGAGCAGCTCCCCTACAAAGACATGCTGAGAGAACTGGGCTTGTTCAGCCTGGAGATGAGAAGGTTGTGAGGAGACCTAATTGCAGACTTCCAGTATTTAAAAGGGGATTATAAAAAGGACGTGAATCAACTTTTTACAAGGGTAAACAGTGATAGGACAAGGGGGAATGGTTTTATGCTCAAGAAGAAAAGATTTAGATTGGATGTCATGGGGAAGTTCTTCACAGAGAGAGTGGTGAGGTGCTGGAACAGGCTGCCCACAGAGGCTGTGGATGCCCTGTCTCTGGAGGTGTTCAAGGCCAGGTTGGATGGGGCCCTGGGCAGCCTGGTCTGGTATTAAATGTGGAGATTAGCGGCCCTATCTGTGGCCTATCTGTGGAACGTGATGATCTTTGGGGTCCCTTCTAACCCAAGCCATTCTATGAGTCTGTGATTCTAGGATTCTACAATTCTCTGATTCTCTGATTCTATAGTAAAGAGATAGATAAGCATTTTCCTCTACCAAACATGCATTCAAAAGGGAACAACTTTCACCCCTGGAAAGCTGTTTTCAGAAATGCTATTTATTTTGTGTTCAGTTTTAAGCCAGTCAGTCCTTCTAATACAAATTCTGAGGAAAAGAAAAAAAAAAAAAAGTAAAAAAAAAAATTGTGAGGAACTTTCACACAGTGTAAAGAAACCTAACCAAGCACTGTTCATGCCATAGCAGCTGGTACTAAATATCACCACCAACTGCTTGGCATCTGTCACAGGCTGAATTACCACAATATCCTGACACAACAAAAGAAGAAAAATAGAGATGAATCCTTCTATGTTATAGAGTTCTCAAGCCACAGTTCCAGTAACTTATACAAAACTTTCAGTGGTTATCAGTATGTTTTTCATTTGAGTCCAAATTGTTCTAAATAAAGCCTTGAATGTTTTAGTCCAATCAGCCAAAACTAGGCTGGAAAATTATCATAAAGGGTTGGATCCAGAACAAAGGAACAAAATGCAGTAATATCTTCTGCTAAAGCAAAAGGATTTTTATGGAATCTAGAAAAAGAGGAAAAACCTGCCATGATAGAGAAGACCGCTTACGAAGTCATGGTATGAAGCAAATGCAAGCAAGAGAAGGTAAGGATGGCTTAGAGAATTTATATTTTTTAGTACTATGAAATTTTATTAAACAAGAGCTGAACAAAGAAGTGGATAATCTGTTCCAGTCAACAAGTCATGTTTATGATAACCCTAGCTCTAATAAAAAATGATCATTGTTTTTCACAGCAGAGCATAAGATGACTTTAAAGTTCTCTGGTATTGGTTTGATAACCAGCATAAATCCCTATCACTCACCTTTGCCAGCAGCTTTAACGTGAAGAAGTACCACAGCTGGAAAGATGCAGCAAAATCTCTGGCCATCAAAGAAGACTACAGCAGAGAACAGCTTCTTGTAGGACTCTAAAGTAATCTCATTATGTTCCTTTGCCTCTGCTCAGCTTTTGAGACAATTCATCTCTCTGTGTCACTCACTTTGCTCCTCAGCCTCACCCCTGATCATAGCCCCATATTGCACATGGTTTCAGAGCAGTCACCCAAACAGCAAAATGCTTTTATTAACCGGGAAGTCCTCAAGAGCTCACACTCATAAGAGAAGATTTCACGCAATGAAAATGACCAAAAAGTGGTTAATAAAATAAATAAAATTAAAATACATAATTACACCAGAGACACTGACAGCAAAGGCTGCAATATCGTAGCCAGGTAATACAGGAACTTGGTGGGAAAAGCTAATAAATAAAGAGATAGAGAGTGAGATTAAGCATGGAATTCATTAAATAAAACCATACCTAATGACTCTCTACTTCCAAATAAGGATGAACTCCTGTTTATCACAGTGCAGGGGCTAGTTTTGAAATCACGTAATTGCAAAGTTAGATACTGCAGAATATCTAATAGATACTAAGGAAGTATTGAAGAATAATTTCACTTAAATTCACCTTCAGAGTGAATACATACATCTACCATGAAAAATGGTAAGAAGGGTTTTTACTTTGAAAAAAATATATTAATGGTATATTTGGCAAAATAACAGAGTTCTTCAGGTAACAAAGAATGAATTTAAAGGAAATTCTGAACACTGATGAGATTTCAAAGGTTTAGGGAAAAAAAGGAGATATAGTGTCAGAATTTAGCAAGCATACTATGAGAAATTGTAGCGCAGTTAGCATGATTCTGATCTAAACAAAATATTTGAAAGGCTGATATGGGAGGTATTTTCTTAGAAAATGGCATTGTAAGGAATGCCAATCAGCTTGATTTTATGGGAAACATGTCTTGCCAAAAAAAATCTAGTTCTTAAAATGAGATTACAAGTATGACTGATAAAGTTAAATATATTTGCATAATATAAACAAGCATTCTGAAGCAGTTGACTTTTTGCTCCATACTCAGTACATTAAAAACATTTATATGCAAGGGTTTATTTTACAGTAGCCACAACTGTACAGCAGCTGTACCAATAGTTTTCAAGTGGTTTTGCTGCTTTCCTTCCAACAACTGCTGGATTTCTTCCCTTACACTATGATTTAGCATTTCTCTTTATTCTGCAAGAATATGCTACAGAATTCAGAAGTAAGTATTTCTGATGACAAAGTCGTGTGAATAATAAAAATCTCAGATTATTCTTAATTTATCCTGTGTAGTTTATACCCACTATAAAACCTACTTTATTGCCAGAATACCGTAAAGGTTTCTTCACAGAAAAGAAACCTTTGTGAAAAAAGTACTTATATTTTTCTGATGTTGATTTTAACACTCTTTGGCTTAAAATTGTTTCTTCTAGAACAACAATTGAAAATTTGCATATTCTTTTGAGTAGAGTTTCATGTCTTTTGTATCATCTATTCTTGCTATCCATCATCATCTCAGTAAGACGAAAATCAATGACTTTTTATCTGACAAATGCTTCAGTACGACGATCCAAACAAGAAGGTTTGAAAATCTAAGAGAAAACACCGAAAAAAAAAGTCAGAGTCCTTGCAAACCAGTCAGTATGTGTACCTCAATGCAAGGCAATTGGCAGCAGACAGATTATTGATGTGAGGAGACATGAGGAGAAATTCGTTTAAATTACAAAAAATACTTTTGCAGTATTTACATTTTAATAAAAGTATTGAAGGCAGGTTTCTCATCAACATTTCTGCAAAGGCCAAATATTATCTAATGCGGCAAAACAGCAATATACAAGACACAGTAAATATGAATACAAATTTGGAAAGTTCTGAATGAGCATTATTAACAGAAAACCTGAAAATGACGTCTTAGCTTCTACAGATATTATAGGAAAGAAAAATTAAAGACATATTGATTTTATCTGACACCAGAATATAAATTCCTGCCTGTGACCAATGAACACAAACCAAACAGCACAGGTCTTTCTTGTTCTTTTCAATTCTCCTTAAAACACACACGCAAACATTATGTATCTGATGAAAAAGAACACAAAATGTACTTCTTCACCCCTGCCTTCCCTTACACCCTGCCCTCCATTAAAGATCCATATATAATTTTCTTGAATCATGAAAAACCACTAAGAAAGAAAATAATGAAGTAAGAAAGTATATGGAAATCCAAGCCACAGACCACAGTACATCTCTCAGTAAGTAGCAAGCATGTCAAAATCATTTCAAAAGTAGGGGAAAGGTTTGCAACCTTATTAAGAATTTTCATGGTCTACATTTAATTTTCTTTTTCCCCTGTAAAACTCCAGCAGTAGAAAAGATTATTACAAAAGTAGTAACTATAGACTGGAAAAATCAACTTAAGTATGATGAACTGAGATATCACACATATATCAATAATCTGTGTGTTTTGGAAATGTAACCTTGAAGAGGATTACTAATCAATTAATTTTTGCATTCCACAAAGCAAAATAAATTTTCATTGAAATAACTGACAGCTCACAATTGCCAGACATAAAATATTCAGCTCACAGGAACTATATGACTTTACTTCTGTTATATGAAATGTACTGCACTCACTCACATTTCATGAAGTCCCATCAGTCACCAATAGCTTATAAATTTAAGTGAATTTATCATGGGGAAATGCAATACTGAACAAGTACACATTTATCAAAAGAATATCAGTAATTAAAAACTAAATAAATTTGATATTACAGCTACCCTTTTGGACAAACACATTGATCAAGTGTAGTATTTAGATCACCTGTTTGAGTATAAAGAATCTTTTATAAAAAATACAGAGAATTGCTGTAGTAATGTGTTAGTAACTGGTATGTTGTCATAGCCTTTATTCACAAATGAGATGTACCTGAATTACACATTTTCTTGGAGAACTGCTGATTTCTTATTCAAAAAGATTTCCCTTGAATATTATGTATCTCTATTGAGCACAACAATCTGCATTTTCATTAAAAAATACACATAAGAAAGTGTCCTTTGTTCTTCAGCAAGTAATTTACTTATTCGATTATTTAATTAATTAACTAGCTTTTGTGGTTGTGAGTAGGATTCATAACTATAGAGTTGCATGTGAAGTTGATTTATCTTTCCAAATTCAATTAGCGTGAGAATTCTACAGCTGGAAAATGTTGTTAAATAATATATGGAATTCTACTGAGATATAGGGAGAGATAGTAAGGTAAAACAGTGGGAAATATTCATTTCCCTTTTTCTGCTCTTGATCTGAATTCATCTGTTCTGTTGAAAAACAAACAAGTGAAGAAATACACAGGGGTAGTCCAAGTCTACCTTGCAATCCAGCTGCATTAGGTTCAAGTCACTAAATTGTGCACTCCAAGATGCTGCCCAATGATCCTTGAAGTGGGTCACATTGCAATTTTACCCACTCTTGAGCATATGCCAGGCTTGTCTAATACAAACAAAAAGTATAACAGATAGTTGCAGAGGTTTGGGGTTTTTTAAAACTCTTCTAGGTCTATGCCACCACAAAGAGCACAGGAAACAAGTGTTTGCACATGAACTACCAATTTAAAATTCTGCTGCTGTTTTTCATGGCTCAGAATCACTTGTAGCTTGGCATTTATTTTTGGCAATAACTGAGTGGTAGTGGTAGCTCTTCTGGCCTGCCATTCAATACACCAAATGGACAATTTCAAACACAATTAACCAGTTCACTTTGAAGGGGAAACCACATGGTTGCTGAGCAGGACTGTGGGAGGAAAATTAGAAAGCACTGATTCTCTGAAATATATTGTATGACCAAGAATATATGTACTTTAAATTCAAAAAAATGTTGCAGAGCAGTTGTGAGAGGGTCACCAAACTCAATGCTTGCAAAGCATTCCCAGCTCTGTATGCCAAGTATGCAATATATCTCCTAGAAAGAAAACGTGACCTTTCCCAAATGAAGTGACTTTCCAGTTGACATTTTTAAAATAACTTGCACTGGTGATACTGACCACATTCTACTTCTCTTAACAGACAACCTAGGAAGTACTTTTCCCAAAAGTATAAGGAATTTAAGAAAGTGATTACCATCCAAAAATTGAATATCATCATCCAGAAACTGAAAAAAAAACTACTAAATTAGCTATAAACTGTTGTGTGGAAATGAATTTTCTCAAAAAAAAAAAAAAAAAACAAAAAAACTTGAAAGGGGAACTTGACAGGTCTTCTTGCATTAGTTGACCAAGACTACAGCTGCATTCCTTCAATCACATCCTCCCTAGACACATCTTGTCCTCGGAGGAGACACTGGTGTTGGCTAACTTGCCCTCTCTCACCTGCAGAGATAGGCTTACTGTAGGATAAGAACATCCCTCTGCCCCTTGGATGCACTTTATGTAAGGTAATGAAAGTCTCATTAAATCCTTTATGGGATTTTATGGGACAGGAAAGCTGAAGCTAGGTTCATTTTCTCCTCTATCTATTTCATCAGCACTTGAGGAATGTACTCCTGGAACATAAAGGTACTGCCCAGGGGATCAGAAGGGTTTGGAGTAGACAGTGCTGTCTCGTGGTGTGTAATGCTGAGTGACCACCACCTGTGTGACGCAGATTGTCCACCACAAGATAAGTAGATTTATTCTTAAGATTTCCTGCTGAACGTGCATGCAACTGACACAACACTCCCAGCAGAAAATCAAAATTGCACTTGAACACCAATGATGAGTCAACAGATGAGAAGTAAAGAAATCACCAAATACTTTCAGGATGAATAAGCCACATTCAAACTGTATTACTATTGTCTGTTTTTCCTAGTACAGCTGAACCTTCAGTTTCTTGAGTATTTCTGATCATCTGCAAATTCCTCCGGGCTTACAATAATCATTAACAGCCAACATGGATGAATGCTGCAAAGTTCTGAGCCTGCAATCCTCTTAGTCAATTGTTTGGGTTTTCAAACTAGTGTGAGTCCATAAAATATCTTTCCTTTAATTTAAACCATTTTTCTCTCCCTAGAGTAATTCTGTTTAAAATCAGAGGCTTTTCGTAAGAAAAAGACTGTCTGTGTCAATAACTATGGAAATCTTGTATGTATTCTTTCAAAATGGCTAACTACCATAAATGTTATTGTTACATGTAACTAATTCAATACATTAATTACTTATCCTTTTATTTCCACATGGTTTTTTTTAATGGAAAAGGAGAGATTTGTTTACTATTTTCCACTTTTCTGGTCCATCTCTTTCCATTTCCATTTATCCATCACTTTTTTCCTCTTCTTTCCATTTTCTGTTGTACCTTTTATTTGTGTATCATTCAGAAAGGATTTTCTTCCTTTTACCTACATAGTCATAGAAAAAACATAAGATGAAGGGCACTTATGTTCTAATTGTATTTTCAATCTCCTTACATTCAGGTGGGTTAGAAATCAGGCAAGCTGAATTCTAATTAGAAGTTCCTGAGCACATTTAATTAAACAAACAGATAAAGCCCTTTGAAGAGTTGTTAAAATCTCCATTACATCAAAAGCAGACAGTCTGGATGCACAGTACAGGACAAGTATTAGCCACATACATATCATATCTGGCAATTCTCAGTATTTGACAACTCTACAATATGACCATTTATGAGGAGAACAAACAACTCATACTTGGACAAGAGTTTTACAAACAATGATTCAGTGGCTGACTGAAATGTAAGACATTTTAAACATAATGGATGCACAGAAAACTTTAGTCACATATAAGGAAGATATTCATTTGTCTTCTTTAAAAGCTTTGATAATAAAGATCTGGATTAACAACATAGGACTATAGGACTTAATCTGTATCTTATGAAGAAAATATTTCCATTGTTAAAATAGACTGCATTATGTTGGTGCATACACTGGAAACTGGCTTCTTCTTCCACATCCTCTGCAGACAGGACATATGGTATCCCTGGCAGAACACATAAATTCCATTTGCATTGCAAAGACCCAAATCGTCTTCTGAGCCAACTAATAAACCTTTATAAACCAAATGAAAATCTGAAGACAGAGATTTTGGAAGAGCCAACTTCTAGGAAGAAATCTATGGACACACCAGAGAGAAGAAGAGAATTTAGCTTGCTGAATGAGAGCCTGTTCTCAGAGTTCATCTCCCTGGCTACATTTTCAATTGCATAATCTATTTACCTTTCCTTTCATTAGGGATACATGCAAAGAAAATTCCTCAGATTATAATTTCATTTTTAAAATCTAACATGATTTATAACAAGAAAAACTAGGTTTCTTGTTGTGCCGTATAAAGGAATGATAGGACATTTTTCTTCAAGTCCTGAACATCTTACCTCTTCTCCCCTTAGCTAGCAAAATTTTGAGGATCTAATCAAAGTCCCACTGTTCATATTTTTCTTTTCAAAATCATCAAAAGGCTGAAGACTAAAAGGTGATTTTCCTCTATGAGGGGATATATAAATGGAACAGTAGTATGCACAGAGAAAGCTGTGCTTATGTCCTCGTCCCCTTCTACTAAAAGCAAGCCTAAATTATTGTGATGTTGGCACAGAATAACACTAATATAGTGAACCAAGTCTTTCATACACATTGACCTGTTGGTAAGGTATACTGGGAGTCTGTTTCAAGCAGTGACAGTGTCATCAGCTGGATCAGGTGAGATTCCCAGTATATATCAGTTCTCCTGTGTGACCATTCCAGCTTGTATGTTCTCCATTACCATCGTGTTTTCTTGAACCACGTGTGAAACATCAATAAACAGTTTAACTACTTAGATAACACTATCCTATGGGACCATTTCTGCATCTGCTGTAACACTATCAATCTACCTTTCTACAACCCTATGTATCTCATGTAAATAGTTTGTGTAGCTCTGCATTAGAAACTTCTTGGGGTATCTCCAAACTGGATTGCCCTCCTTGGATGCTAATTAATACATACAGGCACAAAAATTTGTCTGGATACAACAGGAATTTTGGTCAAGAGACAACCCAGCATGCCTAAACTCTTCTGCTCACTTTACATCTGATTTTAGTCGTATTTCTCTATTTTACTCTTATTGTAGTTGGTTAACATTTTTGCTCAATTACTTTGTCTATGAATAATTTGAAAAATATCTTGAAATGACCATCAGGAATTTGGAGAACTGAACCCAGATCTCTACCACCAACTCTGTGTGCTCTTCACTGTGACATTCAGTGAAGGAGTTACGATTACATATATAGAATTAAGTGGTAACTTTCTTATGGCTTAGAAAAATTTTTGTGATTAATCATGAAAAACTGTTGCTTAATGAGGGACTTTTTTAGAATCTTTAAATCACTTACGTTACATGAAACTAACATGTATCCATTAAATAAAAATGCTGCACTATGGAAGTTTTAGTTCAAAAATTACCGTGGTATGTCTAACCATCAGAAGAGGGGTGGCTAGTAGGGACAGGGAGGTGATTGTCCCCCTCTACTCTGCTCTTGTGAGGCCCCATCTGGAGTACTGCGTCCAGGTCTGGAGCCCCAGTACAAAAAAGACAGGGAGATGTTGGAGAGGGTCCAGAGGAGAGCCACAAAGATGATCAGGGGACTGGAGCACCTCCCCTGCAAAGACAGGCTGAGGGAGCTGGGCTTGTTCAACCTGGAGAAAAGAAGGCTGCGGGGTGACCTCATTGCAGCATTCTAATACCTAAAGGGAGCCTACAAACAGGAGGGGAATCAACTCTTTGAAAGGGTTGATAACAGCAGGACAAGGGGAAATGGTTTTAAGTTGAGGGAGGGAGATTTAGGTTGGATGTCAGGGGGAAATTCTGTACAAGGAGAGTGGTGAGGTGCTGGAACAGGCTGCTCAGAGAGGTTGTGGATGCCCTGTCCCTGGAGGTGTTCAAGGCCAGGTTGGATGGGGCCCTGGGCAGCCCGGTCTAGTATTGAATGTAGAGGTTGGTGGCCCTGCATGTGGCAGGGGGGTTGGAGATTCATGATCCTTGAGGTCCCTTCCAACCCTGGCCATTCTGTGATTCTGTGATTCTGTGATCTGTAATCATCTAGAACTTGCTAGCAGTTTGTTTGATAATTTATAGTTACTGTTCCATGTAAAAAGTATATTAGTACAATAAAGGAAAACCTATTTTAGCTGCTTTCAGTAAATAGAAGAGCAAAGCATACATAAATTAAACTTACACATTTATTTGAACTAAATAATAACGCATAATAGCCTAAATTACAAGCTTACATTATTCACATATGGAAATCATTTTTACTGTAGGCATCCTACAATTGAACAGGAATGAAGCAAGATCAGCACTTTGCAATATAAAGTCACAGGTCCTGTGAGATACTGCTGAAATCCTGAGGGCAGGGATTAGCCTATCTCTTCCAAAAGCATTGTTTTCTTGGTTTCAGTTTGCTCCCATTAAAACAAAAGTAAAACAAAAAAACAAACAAACAAAAAAAAAGGAGTGGGGGGAGGGTGTACTAATGGAAAGAATTAGTATTGACTGAAAAAAGAAGAGTTATTCAGGTTGTCGTCCTGGTATCTCTGTTTCAGTGGGTAAATATACCTACTGGCTTCATAAGAAACAATATACTTGACAACAAATCACGGCATTACACAAATCAAGAACCAGAGGAGCTCCTTGAACAAAGTGCCCGCCTCATGGAATACAGCCTTATTCTTCACTGAACAACAGTGGTAAGAAGATAAAATTCCTATGAGTTGAAGACAGAAGCAGAGTAACTGCAGACCAAATATCAAGTAGCACTGTTAAACTCTTTTATAGTTCAAAAAAATAATGAAGTGAGTCTACTAAATTGAGTCCCTTTAATTTATTTTGGGACTACATCACGTAACAGGAAAGGAAATCAAAAACATTTGTCTGCCTAACATAAGTGCAAAACACATTTAATGGCTTCCGTTCCTCTGAAACATAGTTGATCCAGTAGTATAGGAGACTAGACAGTGAGAGACTAGCAAGAAAATACATATCTATCTATCTACCCATCTATCTATTTATTTATTTATTTTTCATGGGAGGTGAATCAAAAGATGCTAAATCAGAATCAGCAATATTACGTGAAAAAGAGTAAGGGAGTCATAACAAAAGTTGTCTTAATGTTGCACACCTGCTATCAAAAATATATGTCAGAAAGTAATGTAATTTTCACTCACAGCTGCAACTCTGATTAATCTTAATAGAAAAGTGGCCAGTTAAACAACATATTTCACAAACTTGAAGCAATGCCCCTGAAAAATCATTTGCATCAGCTGGAAAGTTTCCAAAAATTCAACATATGATGTTTGAAATATTTTTAAAATAAGCACTGGCAGATATAACATGAAAATGAGTTCCAAATTTGTAAAATAAGACAGTATATTTTCCTCTTGGTGACTACTGTGACTTGAGAACACAGTCTTTAAAAGATAACAAGGCTTTCAGTCTTGAGATAGAAGAGAATACACCATTATCCAAAGCAATCACAGCTTTAAGAACAATGGAGAAAGAACGTATCTGCAAGGCAGGTACAACACCGGAGTTGGCCAAATATTATGCAGAATCACATTTACACATAATCCATATGCCATTCTACAACTGGCATCATTTCTTTCATCTTTGCACTTTGTGCATGTACAAATAAGCATGCATATGTTTGCATGTATATACAAAAATTTGCAAATGACAATGCACATATAGGGGTCATGGGAATGAAAACCAAAGCCTGCTTCCTAGGAGTTGGAAATAACATTAGAGAAAGCTTAAAGGCAGCATATCTTTGTGCCAACTCTATGTCTTGATATTGGAAATATCTCCTTAGAAAATACTCTTACCACATTCCATCGCTCTTTCCGCAGCACCATGTTGAGGCTACTCTGGTGTTTGAGCTCCCAGAGAATTTCAAATAGCGAGAGACAACAAATTTATTTTTCACTCAGAATAAAACACCAAACAACGGCAAGAAATTCCTAAGGTTTTTGTCCCTATGGAAAGTGGATTAAAATAATTTAGAACAGAAAGACAAACATCAGTGATTGACAAAACTACCAGTTGAAAAAAATAATTAAAATACAGAAATTTCATTCTAAAAAATAAGTCCATGAACCATTACTTATTAAATATACATATACATATGTATGTTAAATATTTTGCAAAGTCAATACCACAAGATCTTAGTAAGAGAGTCTCTAATGTCAGTTTTTTTACTACTCTCAGAAGGTACATCACTCAGTACTATCAGGAATCCCACTACCATACCAATATCCATAACATACTAGTTGGTCATCCCAAAATGACAAAATGTCTGAGACAACTCACTCTGTCAGCAATCAGTAATTTTCATGTTCACAAGCAAATTCTTGTCGTAATTTTAATGCAATTGTTTTTGTCAGCTGAACAGAATCAGATTACACAAAATACATTGGGTACAGAACATCCTGGGAGGATTATGAAACACACTTGAGACTTCTTAAATAGGAGGAGAGAATGTAAAATCACTTTCCTCTTTAAAGAGGTTTATTCCTTTGGGAGTCATTACTTTAAAGAGCTTACTGCACTTGCAGGTAGCTTTCAGAAATAACTGGTTCTAGCTGACATTTATTTGTACCAAATAACACAGGTGGATCTTTCATAGCAAGTTACATCTTTTGTTTTGTTATAGATAACAAAATATCTCATTACAACCAATGTGTTCAAAGGAAATGAAGTGTGATAAATGTGTATTTCTACACTATGGCATTAAATATCATTCTTGTCCTGGGAGCACATATAAGACCCCTTGTTAGTACGTGTTGGTACTGCCAGCCTTAAGACATCTGACAAGCATTTCGACCAATTAATTGTACAAATCTTTCTGCAATGGTGTGTAACATAAGATGGTTCAAGCAACATCCTAAAATGCACAATCAGAAAGGTTGGAAAAGACCTACAAGGTCATCCAGTCTAATCATCCACCTACTTCCAATATTTCCCCACTAAACAATGTCCCTTAGCACATCTAAACGTTCCTTAATCGCCTCCAGGGATGGTGGCTCAACCACCTCCCTGGGCAGCCCATTTCAGCATCTGACCACTCTTTCAGTGAAAAAATTTTTCCTAATATACAACCTGATCCTCCCCTGGCACAACTTGAAGCCATTCACTCTAATCCATATACCTCTACCAGAGAAGATGTCTCTTCCCTTTAGTATTCTTCCACTGGAGAGTGAAACATCCCTACAAAACCCTTACAAAGCCCTCACACTTCCAGGCCACCTTCTCAGCCTGCACAGCCCATGGGCCTGAGAGCCACCTCAGCTGCAGACCTGATCCATCTGCACTGCTGTGTCTGCACAAACTTAGCCCAGGGCCCCCCATCCTTCACTGCCAGACAGCAACACTGAGATAAACTTTCTCTGCAAAAAGCACTGCATGTTTTGGAGTTTCCTGTGTTATCCTCCAAAGCTGGATCCAAGCCCTGGCACTTAAATTTAGATTAACTGTCTCACATTTTATTTATTTACTGTTTCCTGAGTTATTAATATAATAAGCTTTCCCCATTTAAAGTCACCCCCCACTCACTGAAAAAACACAACAAAGACCTCTTAAAATGGCCCATTTCCTGTTTCTGCAACTGCACCTTCTCTGTGTAACTTCCTCAGTTTGTGTTAAATTATTAATTATGTGTATACATATTAGAGAAGGTAGAAGCGCTTTGCTTTTCCTTTCGACTAATTTTTCATGGTACTGGAGATACAAACTACCATAAAGTAAATGCATTAATGTGATTCTCCAAGAACCGGATCTCCCAGTCTAACTTACAGTGACCAGTTCCAAGGATGTTTTTTGCCTCCAGCCCTTTCTGCACTGTCAGACTTGGACAGTGTCAGGGTGACGCTGATTTCATTTTCACTCCTACAGCAACTCCCATCCAAAATTTCTGAAACATTTGGGAAGCATAATGATTAAACTTTCACTGCCTCCCAGTGAAGCCATTAACCTTTGTGCAGCAGGGCAGAGGGAAGGTTCACCTTCCTCCCTTCCAAGGCATTCCAGTCTTAAAGGGTTTGTGCAAGAAAATGTGACCCCATCTAGGCTGGATCTAATTGGACCAACTCTGGCACCCTCAACCCACTCGTATAGTTTGTACATCAGTAATGAGAATGGTGTGCCTGTGCTTTGCAGTGCAACCCTCAACATGTTCCCTCTGAAGAAGTCAGCCTCACACAAACAGCATATACTGCAACTGCAAATCATGTTACAGTCTAATTAATCTCAGATAGAGGATAAAGCATGCAGAGACTGTACTCCTAATATCCAGACAAACCCCTAGCAATGACCACAAAATGACCTCACTAGAGTACTGTTTTTAGCAGTCTCCATTTAAAACTTGCCACTTATCCTTTAAATAGACAGAACAAATTTTGCAGGACTGTAACAAGCTCTGTGTGCTTCCTAGGAAGAAATCTTGAACTAAGCAAGAACAATTCCATTTGCTCCTCCAAGGAACCAGATAAGCAAATGTGAGCCCACTGACTGCAGGAGAAAGGAAATTCATAGCCATTCTGATTTGTTTGCACTATTAAGATATAAAACTTACACACTAAATAAAGTAAACTTCATATCAGTTAATAAAGAATGGATTATATTCTGTTTTAAACTTGTTAATTTTGCAATTCAGGTTCTTTAATTGCTGTGTTTTAAACAAAATGAACCAAAAGATGAAAGTAGTTGTCTGAAGAAAAATATATATTGTCCTACTCCTTCAGTTCTATCAGAAATAATCCTTTCTTGATAAATAAAAAGAAGACATACAATCTCCTTTGAATTGTAATGGAAAATCCTTAAAGATAAGGTAGACCACTGACTTTGCTCAAAAAAAATACAATGGACTTCTTATCTATCTGCAGATCTAATCTGTGCATATGCCTTACCTGTATTTAAACACATTTGAACATCTGCACAAAAATATCTATACAAAAGTGTGGAAGAATCCTTCCCTCCTTCCCCTGCGAAATACAATAGATACATTTTTCAATTACCTCCCATAAAGAAAGCTGTCTAGAGGTATTGTTGCAGGACCGATAGCTCGAATAACTTAGAAGATAAAAAATCATCCTCTGCCCACCCTCTGCCAAAAGACAATAATTGGCAACGAAGAGTGATAAGTGATACAGATAACATGCAAATCCAGATTTTTTTTTATGAAGCCACTTTCACATGAATTGTAATTCAAGTAGTGTCAGTGTAACTGCTCCACATCATCTAAACTGATGAGAAGAAAACAGATCGTGCTGATTTCACAGTACTGCAAATCAAAGTAAAGCCCAAATGATTGTAATTCACCTGCAAGCCAGCATGACAATTTAGCTCACTAGAAACTCTTAGCAAAGTAGCACAGAAGTTTTAGAGGATCTTTTGCTATTAGCACATGCTTCCAGAGAGAAAACGTCTTTCATCTAAGGTCTTAGATAAGAGTAATTTATAACAATGTCACTGCTGACAGCAAACCAAAGCTTAACCACCTCTGCTAAATCCAAGGCTGTGGCCCCAAGATGATGTATCACAGAATGAAACCATTGCCTTACAATTTCTGAAGCATCACAGGTTCATACTGCATCCTCCAGATCATGATAAATGTTAATAAAAATGAACCACAAGCATAATCAAGGAGATTGCAATCCACACATTCCAACAAGGTCCTGTACATATCAGGTCTGTTCTACCACCTGAAGGCATTGAATATTTGACAAAATTCCTTACATTATGCAATGTAAGTTGATTGAGTACTCAGAGGTATATTGTTAATGAAATTTATGAATCCTCAAAAGCCATTAGATCTTGCTTTGAGACATGTGTCACTTTTATGAGTGCTAAAGTGTTTTTTAAAGTAGGAATCACAGATGCTCTACACAGGCCCTGTCATTTAATAAATTGATCTCTCACAAGTTTTAATTTACGCTTTGTTAAATAGCTCCTGGCTTATGAAGTTCTCAGTCTAAATGTCTTCGCAGATTTGACTGGTTCCAGGTCAGCAAATCTTCCTCACTTGCTGAAGTGCATTTCTGCTTTTCATCTTTGTAACAAATACCTCATCAGAGAATCACGATTGCAAGATGTCAAATGGATTGCATTGCAAAGCACAGATAAGCCATTCTCATTACCAATGTACAAACTATACAGGTGGGTTGATTTCCAATTTTAAAGCAGGTAGGTCAGATCAAAGAGGACACCAGCTCTTCTCCTTTTGAACCTTCAGAAAGAGATATAAAAGTGTCTGTAAGTGCACATGAATAA
This sequence comes from Centrocercus urophasianus, assembly GCF_019232065.1. NCBI lineage: Eukaryota > Metazoa > Chordata > Aves > Galliformes > Phasianidae > Centrocercus > Centrocercus urophasianus. Next base: position 1,954,071 of record NW_024884767.1, on the reverse strand, counting down.
GCTGAGGGCAAAATCTGCAGCAAATTCTGTATGTGTTTTGAGATATGCTACTATTTTTTTTAACTCACTTTCATGATCAGCATTGATTAGGCTATTTTTCTAATATATTCTTGGAATTCTACATATAATAATATCTTAGATAATTCGATGAATCTAGATAATCTATGATAATAGATAATTATGATCAAAAGAGAACATTTCAATGAATAAAATACTATTAATATCACCTCTTAGTACAAAATTAGAGTAGAAGACTGCAATCAGATTTCTTTTTAAATTGTCATCCAAAACAATTTTATAGTGCAAAGCATTTTCAGGTTGATTGAGAACTTCCAAGACTGCAAGTTCTGGTAGAAATGTCCCTGATTTGGCATCTGCTTTCTCTGTCTTGAATTTTATGCCTTTAATCCTCTTTTTAATCCTCTCTGGGAAGCAGCTTCTCACAGGTGAGCTAGACAGCAAGGTCTTGTATATCCCTAAAGAATGAATAAATCAAGAAGAATTGTGGATAAGAAAAAAAGAATGAATAAAATACGAAGTCATTGGTTAGCAGCAGGGCAAAACCATTTTCCTTCTGACTTGCAAAGGTTTATATTTATGTTTTTCCCTAAAAACACAGTTGCATGCAAGCAGCCATAGCCAGAGCAGTGAGCTTTCTTCTCAAATAGTAGGAGGAGGAAAACTGTTTTGCAAGAGCACTAGAGAAAGAAACACATTTAGATCAGGTTGCCCAGGACCCCGTCCAACCTGGCCTTGAACACGTCCAAGGATGGGGCATCCACAACCTCCCTGGGCAGCCCGTTCCAGGGCCTAACCACTCTCCTTGTAAAGAACTTCCCCCTCACATCCAACCTAAATCTTCCCTCCTTCAACTTGGATCCATTTCCCCTAGTCCTGCTGTTGTCAGCCCTTTTGAAGAGTTTACTCCCCTCCTGGGTGTAGGTTCCCTTCAGGTATTGATAGGCTGCAATGAGGTCACCCCGCAGCCTTCTCTTCTCCAGGCTGAACAAGCCCAACTCCCTCAGCCTGTCCTCATAGGGGAGGTGCTCCAGCTCCCTGATCATCTTAGTCGCCCTCCTCTGGACCCTTTCCAAAATCTCAATGTCTTTCTTGTACTGAGGGCTCCACACCTGGACCCAGTACTCCAGATGGGGCCTCACAAGAGCCGAGTAGAGGGGGACAATCACCTCCCTGTCCCTGCTGACCACCCCTCTCCTGATGGAGCCCAGTATCCCATTTGCCTTTCGAGCTGCCAGAGCGCACTGCTGGCTCATGTTCAGTCTCTCGTCCATCAGGACCCCCAGGTCCCTCTCTGCCGAGCTGCTCTCAAGGACCACTCCTTCCAGCCTGTACGGGTGCCTGGGGTTCTTCCGGCCCAAATGCAAAACCTTGCACTTTGCCATGTTGAACCTCATTAGGTTCACCCGAGCCCAGCTTTCCAGCCTGTCGAGGTCCCTCTGAATGGCATCCCTTCCTTCCACCGTATCAACCGCACCACTCAGCTTGGTGTCGTCAGCAAACTTGCTGAGGGTGCATTCAATTCCCTCATCGATGTCATTAATAAAGATGTTAAAGAGCACTGGTCCCAAGACAGACCCTTGGGGGACACCACTTGTTACTGGCCTCCACCTGGACATGGAGCCATTGACCACCACCCTCTGTTTGCGGCCTTTCAACCAATTGCTTATCCATCGGGTCATCCACCCATCAAATCCACTTCCCTCCAATTTGGAGATGAGGATGTGGTGGGGGTCCATGTCAAAGGCCTTGCTCAGGTCCAGGTAAATGACATCGGTCGCCTTCCTTTTGTCCACCAATGCCGTCACTCCATCATAGAAGGCCACAAGATGAGTTAGGCATGACCTTCCTTTGGTGAAGCCGTGCTGGCTGTCTCGGATCACATGCTCATTCTTCATGTGATCGAGCATGCTGTCCAGGAGGATCTGTTCCATGATCTTCCCAGGCACGGAGGTGAGACTCACCGGCCTGTAGTTCCCCAGGTCCTCCCTGCTCCCCTTCTTGTATATGGGAGTGATGTGACCCTTCCTCCAGTCATCCGGGACCTCACCTGACAGCCACGACTTCTCAAATATGATGGAGAGTGGCTCAGCACCCTTTCTTTCACCTTCTGGAGAAGCAGCAGTGCAGAAGCAGTGGTTCCTGCTCCATATAAATGCCCAAATTCCACCATCCCTTCCCAAATAGTTGCCAGTGGGACTGTCAGAAACTGCAAAATCAGCAAGCACCAGGTAAGGCCCAAGTCAATCCCAGCCTGTGCAATCTTGCCTTCTTCACAGTGAAGTCATTTCTTTGATAACCTCCAGATGTCTCAGGCTTATCTCAGCAGAAAATTGGCAGCAGTTTACATTTCATATCTTCCATAAAGATCTTGACTTTGTTATTCTCCTGCTTAGCCCAGTGTAAATCATGAGTAAAGTTTCTGGAACAGAATTGTAAAATAATATTAACTCAGTAGAAAAGTGCATGTTGGGATGTGTTTTAAACAATAAATAGACATTCTATGGTTTTCTTGCTAAAACTGTGGTAGTTGCAGGCAGTCTTGCAGAGGTCTTAATCAACATTAACATAACTTGTTTTACTACACACAACGTGTTACCAGATCCCAAAATATTACTGAAGCACAATATTTGTATTATGGTATTTCTTCCTAGCCTCAGTCAGTATATTGTTTCCCCTTAGAATAGAAAACAAAGTTTGCAGTAAAATGAGAGTTCCACAATCTTCTGCTGAACTTCCATTGTGCTCCTACCTGTACTGCTTTTAACAGTTTTCCTCATACTGTCACATACATGGACCTTTCAAACATGAAAAAAAAAAAAGAAGTACCTGTTACTAAACAGCTGCTTTCTAGGAACATAACAAAATATGCATGTATATAAGTATCTGCTAATGCGGTGCTTAATAATTCAGTACTTGAATTCAGTAACTGAGTCTGGCCTTCCACAATGGAATTGATAGAGAGCATATTACATAGCTGCTGATCATGGATGACTCCTCCAGTATGCTGACATTGGGTCCCAAAGAAAATTTATTTAAAGGCCTTGTCCAGATTAGCAGAATCATACCTGTTCAGCTCAGGTTCTCCTGATGTCCAAGAACACAACTCTCAAAAATGCACTAAGACTATCTGATAGACATGAAGGGAAAACTACTCATTCTGTCATCACGTGCTAATCTAAAAGAGAGTACACAGGATCAGGTGATGCTTCTCTGGAACTAAACTTCTGACATGAATGAGGTCCCAGCCTTCTTTCAGCTTTTTGAATAAACATAAATACCTTTCAGTGATGAAACTTCAGTACACAGAACACCCTTCTCTGTAACGCGGACAGGAGACTCCTGTCCCTGGTGGCCAACCTCCATGATGACAGGTCAGGCTTATCTTCAGAACTGTTTCTCTAGAAATGATTGAACTGATAGGATTGAGACAAGATAGGAATGAAAATGAAAATAATCTGGACCTCTGCGATCATCAGATTTTCAGGAAGGAGTTTCAGTTGTCAGTAGTTCATGTGTGGACAGCAACACTGGTCCTGCAGTCCTCGCTTTTGTAAGGTCTGACTATTTCCATTTCAGTCTCCATTTCTTTCTCCCGCACTGGAAGGCCAGTAATAACTTTAAAAGTATCATGGCCAAAATTATCTATTATAGAGATGAATATCTCAGATTAAGCAGTTTCCAAAACTGTAATTTCAGCTTTGACTTATGTTTTGACAGTGAACCTGAGGATATTCTATCATACTGTTTTATTCCAGAGATTGATTTGCAAAACAGAATACTCTATTCAATATCAGTGAATGCCAATCCACTAGACAAAAAGGCTCTTGTTTTAAATTATCTCTGCCATTTTTTTAATATGTGGAGTAAAACCAAGTATACTGTGTTTTTTGGATTTTTTTTTTTTGTTGTCGTTGTTTTTTTCTTCTTCTTTCCTGAGAGTCTTAAAGAGCAGTGGGTAATCTGAACAAACCAATCTGAAACATAAATACCACCTTTCTGGAGATAAGGATGATTTTATTAAAGTAGCATATTCTGGTTTAATACAAAATCGTCCTTTCCCATCCATAAAAACAAAGGTAAAGAAAAAAAATCTCTTTTATGCTGGAGAGAGAACATATGCAGGGAAAAGGATTATCTTTGTTTATGGTGTGTTGTTGAATCCTCCATTTTTAGTTGAAAATTTTTCTAAGCACACTGCCAAAACTATATGGTGTTCTTTTTAACACAATGCAGATGGACACTGTGATATTGAGAGGAAAATGTAGGAAGTGGTATTCATCATTGAAAAGGTCACATTAGAAGTAATTTGGTCTCACTAAAATGGAACCAAATGAAAATATAAGTTGTCTTCTAATCAGCTTTTTTTCTTTCTTTCTTTGAATTTTCTTTCATTTTTGAATGCTTTTACTCCGTTAGGATGGAATTTCTCTGTGGTTACCTACCACAGCCACTTTTATTCATAATCTGGCAAGATGTGCTGTATGTTGCGTAGAAGTTTTCATCACCAACCATCATTGTGGTGGTTTAACTCAATCATATCCACTAAAAGGTCAGTTGTAACTTGCTGAATTCATAGATCTTCGTCACCATCAGATTCTCTTCAAGAGAAATCAAATTGTGAGCAGCTAAAAGACTCGGCTTACATACTGAGGTGTACAAATGATTGTTGGTTTGGTTTTTTTTTCCTAGAAGAGCAAAATTTTAATTTAAGTTCTTGATAAACTTAACTTGACTAAGTGTGATGTGGTTTGTTTTCCAGGATCCTCAAACATTTCCATCTTTTCTTTAGTTCTGCTTTTGACTACAGTGCTAGTCAATCTTAACTAATCTACTAAAAGATGACTATTTCAAAAATGCACAGTAAAAATTTTACTTCTGAAAAATTCAAGAAAACCTCCTGTCACCTCTGAAAAAGGAGAACAAATATATTGAAAATATCATACTATGACATGGCTTGAAAATTTTCAAATGTTTTCCCACATTTTGAGTCAGTCGTTTACCATTTTGACTCCACTGCATATTCTACTTTTGAGTAGCTTTATTCATGAGAGGAAAAAAGAATTGTCCAGCTGGCACAATTTGGGAAGTTGTTTAAAAAGAGAAAGAACCCAGTCTTACTGTCATGGACACATGGGACAGCTCAGGCTAAACTCAAAAAGTAAACCTTAAAAAATTCAAATTTTCTTTTTTAAAATCAATCTCATCTCTAAATCTCTGGTCCTGACACATACCTTACCAGAAGATTTTTCCATTGTTAGGAGAATAAACAATGTTCACTGTTACAATTAATTCAAAGTTAATATTGTCTTGAGTTCAAATATAAATACTGACCAACTCAAAGAAAATATTAATGTTCATATCAATTAATTTTAATGATTATTTAACAAATTCCAAGTAATATTTATTTTTCTGACTCATTGCAATTCCCCAGATTTTAACTAACTTACAACATTGGCTTTCAAATTACACACTGGAGGGCCAAGTTGAATGTTGACTTTGGACTTTGTAGTTCACCTTTGGAGAATTGAAAGGGTTTCTATTCTCAAATGTAGGTGACAAACATTAGTCACAACTTTATATTCTGGACACTGAACATCCTGTCCCAAACAGTCTTTCACATTTCCTGTAGAAACAAGATGTTCTTAACCTTCCTTTGAAGCATCTGAGGCTCACCAATTTCTGAGCTCCCTTTTTAAGAACACGCTTTACACACAACACATGACAAAATTCACCTGTGACTTTACAGGCATGAGTTTTCTGTATTAGAATTACTTATCAAAACCAGGTCCAGAGACAAGAAACTGAGTCACAAGAACCTTTGATCCTAAGTAGAAAATCTAAGTGCTAAATCTCACTAACCTCTATTTCCAAATGCAACAATTTAGTCTTAAGTAAACACACTTCATAACAAAGAAATACTAACACAGGAAAAAAAAAAAAAAAAAAAAAAAAAAAAAAAGTTTTAGCTTTAATACTATCAAGCAAACTGTAATGCAGTGCAGATTCAGGAGCGCAGTGTAAATGATTTGAGTTAATGGGTAATGGAGGCCCTATAAGAAGAACTGTTAGATGCACAAATGCAACAGCAGAAAACTCACTGTGATTATGGAATGAAAAGATTGCTCCTCAGCAAAGCATAAATGCATTTTTTCTTGTAGGTCATGCATTTTCTAAAGATACTCCTACAGGTTTGAAAATGGCCTGAGTTTGCGATATTAGTACAATTCTAGTTGTCCACTATTAAATAAATCACTAAGAGTAGAAGGCTTACTTTAAAAATATGTACAATTGTACTATTTAGAATCATCTACACCTATGTTAGAGCACAGAGGAAAAAAACTGCAAGCAACTTGCATAGGCTTGCACAATGCTGGAAGGAAGACATTCTTGCCAGTGAATTATTTGTAGTATTATCTGGTTAGAAACAAGATGTTATGGATAGAAATGAAGAAGGAAGAAAAATGCTCAAAAATTTAAGTCTGGAACTGAAAGAAGAGCTTTGTGAGGATAGGTATTAAGCCTCTTCTGGCAAATCCATGGCCTGTTCTCAGTCTTACTGAAGAAAGACAATCAGAATGCAATGTCTGCAATCACACATCAGATTAATGTAAGGAAAAAAGCTTGCTTCTAGATATACAGGTCTACTTAAAGCAGCCCTGGATAAACTTAACTTCATTTTAAGTACTGCATTATGAAGGGATTTATTAAGAAAAATATCTCCTCGGTTCATTTTCAATGTGAATTTTAATTGCCATGAAAACTAGAAATACCAAATATACCCCCCAAAAACACATTCTAAGCTCAACTTGAGAGCATTCATAATACTGCTAAAAATTAAAATGGCTCACAAAAGATCCCTATTTCTTCAGTGAGATGGTATTATCTCAGTAACTGACAACTGTCTACAACACAGAGAACATTGGCCTAAACGTATTTTTGTTGTTTCAGCCCATCATGTTCATTGACCCCTCCAGGCCTACCACTGTTCCAGATCCAGTTCAGCTCCTGTTCATTTCCACACTCTTAACTGGCAGCATTTTAAGAATATGTGTTCCTGCTTTGTTACTAGCTCCCTTTACAGTATGACTCTTCCGTAGATCATAACTCTTCTCTAAAGCATGATGGTTGTTCACTTTCAGATTTTCCCTACATTATCAGTATCTATAAATTTCATCCATCCATTCAAAATGTCAGCAGTTTCAACACCTTTACCAAAGCTGCTGTGATATCTAACTGCTTACAGAGATTCCAGCACGGTCTGCCTAAATTCTCAACAGTAGAGTTAATAAAACCTTGTGAATACTGGTATTACAGACTGGACTGCTCTTTTTTTCTCCAGGAATATGATCCCCATTTCCATCCCATTTCAAAACTGACAAGGCATTTCATACCATGTTTTGTGCTTAATGAAGATTGCACAGCAGTGAACAACTAATCAAGGCCAAGTGCCCTATTTGACTTGTAAATGCCTCTGGCAGTCCTCCAAATTCAGCACAATTACTACAGATTTACAACACTTTAAAGTGAGAGGTACAGTTGGTCTAGTAAATCCAGTAATACATAAGTGCTGAAAAATCACTAAATTGTCACCACTGACGTAAGTTTTGCTAACTTCAGGGTTTCTAGCTGTGCTGAGAGAGATGTAAAATTCTATACATAACATGTACCAATTTAGGGGATTATATGCTTGCTCCTTTTAATAACAGAGACTTACCAACAGAAAGACAAGAAACTGTTGTCTTACTCCATACAACAGATGAGGTTAAGTGTTGTGCTCTCTGGCTATGGTCTAATTCATGTAAAATTTCTTCCACAGGGTGGTATTGAGTATGTTTGCTATGTAACTCTTTCTGCTTAGGAAGCAAATTCTTTTGTCAGACTTTTTTCTTGACTTCAATAGACTTCAGTGGGAACACCACATTTCCACTCAAAGCAAATTCTGACTCTCACAACTTTCACTGTTTCTTTCTGTTTTTCAGAGGCAGCATTGATGTTTTTAATGAAAGGGGGAGGAAAGGAAAGGGGAAAAAAAAGGTACATGCAAGACAGTGCCAAGATTTGCCAGAAAAATTAGCAATTACAGCATGCAACAGCTTGGATTTGTACGTGTTAAAACTGTGAACAGGAATCACTAACAAAGGAAAAGCTGAGAGGGGTATTTAGGAGGTGGGGGAAGGAACACTAATGGATTTAAAATATTTTACAAAATGTGTATAGTACAGAGCCCCGTGCTACCACAGCAAAGCTGCTTCTAGTACTTGAGCTGAAGTTTCTCATGGAAGTTTTCTTTTTCCAGCATTTTCTTGTGTCCTTCACGTGGGGGTATTACATCTTCATACCAAGAACTTAGGTGTGAATTCCAATGGAAATTAAGATCTCCAGAAAGGTCAAATAACCCTTTGGCTCTTTACATTAAATGCTTCGAGATGTGAAGCAGTGATATTTTGATTCCTTACCTTAGTGATAATCACTTTTAAAGAGAAAGTTTTCAGTATCTTATTGAAATAAGACAACTCAGCTATAGCAGGTGAGATGCAAGCTGCTGTTAGGGCTTTCATTTTAACAGTTCACCCAACAATGAATTCATTCAGCTTCCTTTTATTGTCTACTCCAGAAAAAATGAATAAGTTCTCAGCAGTTGAAACCTGAAGACATCATCAGTGTTGGTCTTGTTGAAGAAGAGCAGTAGAAATAAAAGACAGTATCTGTTGTTAGTGATGTCTGCCTTAATAGCACACATCTTGAAAACAGCAGGCATAACACATCCATCAGCCATTTCAAGAACTGGCAAAACTCTATGGCCATTGTGCTCCCCACAGTGCTGCTCTAGGAGCTTCTGCTCAGAAAATTCCATCTGTGGCACCAGTCTGTGCTGAAACAGTGAAATCTTTCCTAGCAGAAGGCAAAAGCAGGGGGAATAAAGAGACCAGCACAAGCTTGGAAGAGAAAAAGTGCAGTCCACCATTACCACATGATCACTATCCATTCGATTTTAGGGTGTAGCCAGATACGATGCAAATAAAACTCCTGCTTATATATATCTCAGGGCTGAGAATGATGAGCAGGTTCAATACTAGAACACATAATCCCAAGAGTTGATAGAAATAATTACAACAGTGGTAAAATTTGCATCCCTAGCAAACCAGCCTTTGCCTACTGCTCCAGAATGGTCAGCACAGATGTCCACCACTTTAACTCACAATAAGCAAAGCAACTTCTCCTCAGAGTGAGAGAATTGGCCTTGGCCAACACTATTGACTGTAAAAGGCACAGCTGTCCTTTTATTCTAACAGTTGGGAGCATGACTGGTCACTTTCTGTCTAATCTCACAGTATTTTTGTGTCAAATATAATCTTAACACAGTCCTTCAATAAAATCTATTTATTATTTTCATCTAGTTTTGTACATTTTTTATTCATAAATTTCACCAACAATTTGTTTGCAGTTGGTCAAATCTCTGCAGTTTTACTCTTGACAACAGCTCAAAAAACCTCCATATCCAAATTTTCTCACATTTGCCTTACCTTTAGCTCAGAGAAGTCCAGGTGATGTTCTGTAGAGCAGCAGGACCACTTGGCAAAAGTAATAAAAACGAGACTTGGCAACCAGCTGCCAGCAACAGAAGGGAACTTTTGAGTAAACACTGTCAGGGTATTCATAAATAGCCAAACCAAAAAAAAAAGGGGGGGGGACAGTGCAGTTCCTCCATTACTATTCATAACGCTCCAGAGAAGCAGAGTTTGGTTGTTGTTCACAGCATAAAAAAGGATGTGCCTGGAGCTTTGTTAAAGAGTCTCTGAAACTCATTATTTTTCTTCTCCAGATCTCACTTACTTTTGCATGTTGTCACTACCATCATTTACATACCAGCCATCAGACAGAAAGAACTGCGCTTTCAAGCAGCAACTACTACAACATTTTCTTGCTATTTTTTCATTTGATAAATAAATACGTAAATAAATAAACAAAATTAACCTGGTTTCAAAGCCTGCTATTCATAAGATATTGTCCTGTATTCTTAGTGCGTGACATAGTACATAAGATGCGGAATATTATTAAGTATAAATATCAAACCTCAGGCTACATTTTAATCAGAACCAAATACTGAAACGCCATTTCCACGGCAGAGAAGAAAAATCACTATTTCAAGCTAAAATAATTCATTCTTCTCAATGATGTCTTGAGCTTTAGGCCTACAAAGCAACACTGATGTCAGTACAGTCACTAAATTACTGAGTGAGAGAAAACATCAAAACTCAGCAAGAGGTCCATAGGAAAGGCATATAATTGCCAAATTAAAACCTCCACTCCCACTCTCTCAGCCACAAAGAAAGCAGGATGCTTCAGCTTACTAGCCAAACTGTTTCCAAAGAAGTACTTAGAAACAAAAATTTAAATGCAGTAACATTCAATTCTTGCCCCTTCTCCACTCAAAGAGGGCACTTATGAATTTATTTTCCTAAGAAGGAAAAAAAATCATTCTTATTAGTCAACCACAACAGAATAACATTTTTTTCGCTCATATATACATTAAAAAAAAAGAAGAAAACATACAAAAAAACCACATACAATTCATCTAAAATTACAGCTTGTTCAGCAGAAAATAATCTGAGACTACTAAATGGCAGCTAAAAATACAGAGTGGGTGTTAAAATTCATTTGGGAGATGCAACGCTGTTCCTAAAACATAAGAACATATAGTCTAGAGAATATGATAGAATTTGGGAGGAAATCATCACCAGTGTTCAGTTACAATTCTATTTTATGTAATTTCTCCAACTTTTTTACTCACAAGTAATTCAAGCTGTACTGACAACTGGCTCTAAAGAGATATAATTCATGCCAAAAGGTTAACACTTGTCTTCAAAAAGAGAAACTCCAACTCCTTTGATAAAAGGAGAAGCCAGATAAACAAAAATTTGGCAGATGTGCAAAGAATAGACAAAATTCATCTTTGGTATAATGATAGCGTACTTCACTAGCATAATCACAAGAACAGGAAATATTATCTTATACATAATTGGTAAGATACATTCTCCTTTTACTGAATCACAACTGATTCCACAGTACCAGAGACAGTAGAGGTGAAAAAAGTCCAGCACTTCTGGGTGAACAAAAGCCACAGGTGGGAGTGCTGTGGGTAGCAGCTAGCATGGGAGGCATTTCCTAGTTCACCACCCTGCAAAGTTTGTGTCCTCTGTCCTGGTCAGAAACACTGGTGTTTGTCCGGGGGGGAACTCCAATGTGTTGCAATAGTGCTGTGAAACCTGTAAAAAACAACGTAAGACACAAGTATAGAGCAGCATTTTATCTAACCAGCTTCTAATGCTTTTGCTGCTTGGATAGGGTTAATCAGACATGCAGGAAACTATTTTCTGGCACTTTTGGAAAGCATCTCTGGTGATGATTCCAACAATATGAAAGGTTTCAGTTTTGCAGAGTTTATGTTGGCCTAAGGTATACTGAATTTTATTTTATCACACCCTGTGGGACACATTCACTCAAACTTTTTAAAGACGACTTACAGAAAATCTAGCAACCTTGTCTCCCCCTCCTCTGTGAAAACTGAAAAAAAAAAAAAAAAAAAAAAAAAAAAAAATTAATAAAAAATTAAGAAATGAAATATAAAGAAAAATTCCTTCTAAGTGTGCTTTGTAAAATCAGTGCAGGTATTTATTTTGCACATGCTTTACAGGGAGTATCAGGATCAGGATCAGATGTTCAGGAGCAGTGCAATTTCTAGCAAATACTGTGCTAGATCAGCCAAGCTGCCCTCGGAAAGCACAGCCAGGGCAGAGTGGTCTACAACCACAGTCCTGAGAACAACGAAGCACTGATCCCCTCAGTCCTGTGGGTAAGCAGATTGTGGTGGCTTCAGGCAAGCTTTGGATAGACCACAACAGCCAGGAGCCAGCAAAAAGATGCCACTGTCAGCACTACTTCGAGAGATCCATCAGACCTACCTACAGTGGCACACTCAGCAGCCTGAAGAGCTCAAACCCTGACTCTTAGATTGACTGAAAAGAGGAAAAAAAAAAAAAGAAAAAGAAAAAAGAAAGAAAGAGAGCTCTCCTCTGCTTGGAAATAAATGAAATCATCAGAACTTTGGGCCAGATTATCTTTTCTGATGAAGTCACTGCAACAGCTGTTGCAATGTGGACAATTTTAAAATATTTGTAGACCATCACTTTCGCCCTTATTTTATGGTGGATTTAAATCTGTAAAGTAAAGCATAAGGAAAAACTAATACTCGAAGTCTCAATTCCAAACCAGAGGCCAAATTTATATGTGTCTTTTGCAATAAGCTTAGGTACTCCTGGAAATAGCTTTTAAAATGATTGATTCTTTACACATGCTTCTATTTTTAGTTTAACCCACATGAAAATAAGAAACTATATTGTTGGGATGAGGGTGAACAGTTATCGCAGTTCCACATTTTCTACACGCAGAAGTAAAGCCAACTATCTATGAGACCTGTAGGGAAATACTGAATATGTTTTTGCCTAGTAGGCAAATCCTGAATATAACTTCTCAGAAATCTGTTCAAAACTTTTTCCTCTGCATACAGTTGAGTCACTTGAGGTTTATTTATTTTAGTCAACTGCTCAATGGGGCACTTATCTGAACAGATTAATTAGGTTAAGTCATGTGCAGCATAAATTTTATTTCTCATTACTTACTCTGTAAAAAAATTACAGAGCACTGCCTTGATGTAACTTTATGAAAGGACATACACACATTGACTGCACATCAACGTGACTGAAACAGGTCAGTTGTAAGGCATTATGGAGATAACAGATCACAATTTCACCTCTTCCCTCTTTCCCTACGGCTAGCAGAAGACAGAGCAAGAAAGAGTGAAGCCCTTCCTCTGAAGGCTGTACCAGAGGGATGACTGGAAAGCAACATCACTTCTTCATCCTTAGTTCCGAGATCATTCTGGTAACAGCTGTGACATCTTGCAGTTCACATCTGCAAATTAGGAGGAAGCAGTATTGGCTTATGAAATATTCTCCCTACTGGACACATCAGACCTTTTAATATTCTGGCTCAGTAACTTGCCATGTAAAAGCTCAGTACTAGCAGAGCTTGCATTAACTACACAGGAGACTTTTTATAGAGCTGTATTCCATACAATAACCTTTAAGAATCACATTAAATCTAAAAGGACATGGCCCTTGTATAACTCACTTGATACCTCTTGACGTTCTTTCTGACAAAAAGCAAACCCCACTACAGTTAAAGCACTTCCATCAAGCACTACGGTACATTGCATTGTCTCATAAATATTTCTTCAGGGCTGTCCTGAGTGCTTTGTACCTAAACACATTATATTCCTGAATTGCAGTATACAGTGTGCTGGACTAATTTCTTGTTTTGCAGATCGTTCTCTAGCTCTCTGGGGATTCTACCGTACAGGTGCAATGAACAATACTTTCTCATGAAGCGAAATTGCAAAGCCAGGCCCAAAAATTTGAATTCAAATCTCCAAACAAGCTTAAGTTGCTGTTGACAACCATGTGGAGAGAAGTCAATGATAGAAGGTATGCATCTTTAGAAAGAGAAATCTACGTGGGCTGAGATTGATACTGTCTTTATCCCTCAATTTTAACAAGATGCAGGGGTTGCTGATTTTCAGACTGGCACAGATGTTCACACTCAACTCTCTGAAGAGTACTAAAAATACTTTCTCAGTAAAAAGTAATAGGTACGAAGCAACTAGAAGTAGAGTAGAATTGAGTAGAACAGAAGAGAGTAGAGTGGAATGGAATGGAATGGCATTGCTTTGCATTGCATAGCCTGAGTTGGAAGGGATCTACAAGAAACACCGAGCCTAATTCCTGGCTCCACACATGACCACTCAAAATCCAAACCACGTATCTGAGGGCATTACTCAAACACTCCCTGTGCAGTGTCCACAGATCTAAGGAGTTGTTCCATGCTCGCCATCATCAGGTAAAGAATCATTCCCTAGCTCCCCTGTTCCCCCAACACAGCTCCATGTCGTTCCCTCAGGCCCTGTCACTGTCACAGAGCAGAATTCAGCGCTGCCCTCCACTCCCTCTGAGGAGCTGCAGCAGCCATCAGACCTCCCTTCGGCTTCTGTGCTCTGTGCTGAGCAAAAAGAGGGGCCTCAGCCACTCCTCACACCTCTTGTCCTCCAGATCCTTCAACATCTTCACAGCTCTCCTCTGAACACTTTCTAATAGTTCTACGCCCTTTTTGTACTCTAGTGCCCTAAACTATACATAGCGTACGAAAGAGAAAAGTCGCTTTTCTTATTTTTAAAGTAGTGTTAGAAGTTCGGACCAGCGCCAGACCATCTGAAATGTGAATCATTCCACAAGGAGAAGAGGGTCTTTCAGGAATCCCTTCCATCACAAGCTCTGTCCCATTTCAGCTACTGCCAAAACACTGATATTTTATTTATTTTTCTTAAAACTCCTCCGGGTTCAGACTCATGGCTCTCCCGCGTCCGTGAAACATGTAGCAGTTACGGAACAGATTTGTCTTCCCAGATTCCTGAGACTGAAATGTCCAATAACAGCTTTTAGTGTTTTGTTTTCTTAAGCTCATGTTGAAACTCCCTTTGGGTTCAAATATCACTTCTTGTATTTGGAATTATGGATTATGGCTGCTAGACATGGATTCCAACACCAAAACTACTTAAAATGCATAAGGCAATAGATGTGAACTGGTATCCTCCTGTCCTTGCTGCTATGACAGTCAAAGGAAATAAACTCCTCTGGGCTTACAGGATGAGAATTGCAACAATACAGAAAGATGGTAAGACAAATGGGCAACCCATATTCAATTTTCTGAAGCTGTATTTGTTTTCTTTAAATTTGTAAAAATACAAATAATGTTCCATATGAACATCTGTCAGCTTCTGTATGTCACTATATGTCTTTACAAGTGATGTTTTTTCAAGAAGATATCTCATTTTTATCTTCTTGGACATCCAAAGTTTCCTTTGGGTTAGTTCTTTCTAAATCTGACCCTAAGGCAGAAAAAAAAAAAAGATAAAGACAGAAGAAAGATTAAGATATTATTCCCAAAGAGACCATTTTTTTTTAGTGAAGTTCTATTTTTTATTTTCTAATTACTGTGTTAGAAAACACATATTTTTAGCAGCCAATGTAAACTTGGAATTTTGTAGATCCCCTGGATATTGCTAGATAGCCTGAAATGTCTACTAAAGCATTTCAAATAGTAGACTGGCACCTGTGAAAGAATTTTCAGTCCTTGTGGTTGTAAGTATTAATAGAATGTTCCGAGTAACAGTGACAGGGGGACACTATAGGTGTTCCTGCACTCTGTAATAAGGTAGTGAAAGTATTCAAGATTCTCTCCCCAATTGTTTGAGTGGGAGGTAGCCAGGGGGAGGACAGTGCAGATAAAGACAAGACAGCTACATGAGAGGTTGTGCAAGCACAGACAGAAAATGTAATCCTGTTGGTGCTTTCCAAGAGAACCAACATAAATTGCCCACACCTTATTGCACAGTTCCTGCCCCATCATGGGAAATTCAGAGAAGACCTTTGTTTTTCTCTCCTGATGTGCAGAATGGGAAAATTTGGGAAGAACTTAGAGCTTCATGCTGCTTCCAAAACACTAACAAGTGTCAAATCATGATACGCAGCTGACTTCCCCATGGACTCTAGGCTCAGTGTGCCCTGGCTGCGGTGACAACCACAAGTATTCTTCATCAGTCTTCTTGTACCACTGAGAAGAAACTCAAAACCATGTCCAAAACAATTAAAAACATTATTAATATTTTTATATCTAGAGTTAATCTTTTTGTAGAGCATCAAGGTTAAAAGCTAATGTAAAAATATGCCTCAGAATTGGAGTCACACTGTTTTTACAAAGTGAACTGTACAAGTTCCAGATCTTGAGCATCCCTACTGCAGATCTGTTAGAGGGGCAGAGATCAAATAACAGGAGAATATCCTGTCTAGTCAAGTCAAGGTTTAGATAACATTACGAATTACAGTTCTACCATTCAATTCAGGAAAGGCAGGAAGCAATGAAAACAAGAAGAGGTCTAGAAAACATGACCTGCAAGGAAAATATGGAAAAAACTGAGGTTGTTCAGTCTGAAAGAGACTGGTGTGAGACATTGTAATTGCCTTCAAATACAAAGCAGAATAAATAAAAAAGGAAAAGAATCCTGTTCTCTCTTTTCCCTGACAGCTGTGAAATGAAGAAATGGATTTCAAGCATTGAAGGTTCATGAGGACAAAGCTTCCACAATATAATGATCCTTCCTATACTCGGAGGGGGAGCTGAGTCTACATAAGTAAATTAAACATCACTCAGGAATATAACCAGACACTGGAAATTCAGCACTGCCAAAATGTCAATGTCTAGAAACAGTTATTATGCCATCCAAAACTCACCCAACCAATTCAGGAGGCAGAATTCATGAGGGTGTTCATCCCATAGGCCATTCCCACACAGAAACATGGGAGAGGCATGCTCAGGCACCTTCCCAGAACAATTTTTCTTGGAGCATAGCAGAATTCCTAGGTATAATCAATGCATTTCCACAGGCATTGTATCCCTATGATCTTTATGTCAATTCATATATTGAATAGTAAGAAGGGAACTCATAATGATATAGCATTTCTGTCTCACAAAGCAGTTTCCTCTTGTGTTAACTAAGAAGCGTCACAAATGTTTATGTCCATTCATTGTATGGAAGGAGTGATTATATATGGGGCATAGTTAAGGAAAATGAGGGTAGAACTTACTGAAGTATATGTGGAGTATATATACTATATAATGCTGTTGCATTCTGGTGTCATCCGTTTGAAAATTCTGCACTTCTTTGGTTATATGTGATTCTGGTCACTTTTTAAGGAGGGGAAAAAAATTGTGGCCTTGGATAACCCATGGACCTACTTACTCAAACTGGCAGATTTATGATGTGCACGTCAATTTTTCACAGTATTTCACCAAACCTCCAAGCACATATAGTATGCAGAATTCATTTTCATCTCATTTCTTTCCTGGGTTCCAGTTTTGCAAGCTGCTTATTCCTTTTCCCCAGTGATTTTCCTTTGCAGCCAGCTGAGGGGCAGTTGCTTTCTTTGCAGCACCACAGCTACAGATGATGACGAGCAACCATGGATGAGAATTTATTGCTCTCTGCAGATCCCAGCAGTCCTGCTCAGAGAGCAGGTGCAAAGGGAATAGGCATCTGCAGCTTACCTTCAAGCCAGACACAGGACTGTCAGCCAAGAAGAAAAGCAGTTCTCTCTGTCCCTTCAAACTTGAGTGCCTTTGATTTCTGGAGCACACCTGCATTCTCCCAGACATCGCCAATGGGACTGCTGAGCAAAAGCAGATGAAACCAATGAACAGAAAACTGTTATTGTTTGACAGTGAGTGAAAAAAAATAAAAAATGTCATCCACTCCTCTTTGCTCTTCCTAATTAATACTGCTTATTTTGTTTCTCATAATTTTTGTAATTTTTTTTTTTTTTTTTTTTTGTAAGCAAATGTGCAAGAACATCTGCTGGGAGAATGACTTGCTCTGGAACACAACTTGAAGTACCACTTCTTGTTCAGGATTTATGCTTCAGTTGTGCTACTACAAAAGCTCTTTTATCTGGGATGTATAATACTAAATCACAACACCTTTCCTCATAAATTTCATTAGAAAAAGACATAATAATACATTTTTAAAAAATACTTACTTCCCATCTAATAACATCAGAATTTTGTATGTTTTATCCTCTTAATTCAGAAGGAAAAGCTGAATTTCACAGTCAAAAAAAAAAAAAATTGGAAAAATATTATTTCCAAATAAGTAGAAGCATGTCTATTGTTCACTACTCTACTCTTTTGACTTCAGCAACATTCTTATCTGACCCCTCAGCTCCCAGTGTCATCCTGCCATTAGGTTACATTTTTAGACTAATACACCGACCTAGGAAATCAGTTTTAAGTCTCCAAACAGAACGTCTCTTCAATTTTAAATTTTCCCTTTCACAAAAAGGAGGATGGAATTCATCTAAGAGATTCATCTAAGTGCAGCTACTTTCAACAGAAAATCATGGTTTCCATATGTCACCAAAGTTTCCTAAACCTATTTCTGCATTATTGCAGAAGCAGACAACACACCACACCACCCAACACAGACAACCAACAGGTCTTACTCCTTCCTAATCCTGCTGCAGCATTTGTGAACCATCTGTACAGAGAGGAAGCAGGAGAAGTGAACACAGCTGTCAGGAGAATTTGCGTTTCCCTCTCTTGACTCGCACCATATGCAACCCAAATCTCAAAATAGTGCTGCGGAGCCACACAGAGCTTTGTTCCTCTCTCCAGTAATGATGGTGAGCAAGGAGGTAACGGCACGGGGGATGGGATGAGCCTTTAGAATTAGAGATGACACTTAGAACTGGAACGACTGTTTAATAATTAAAAATGCTTGCATAGCAAATGGAGAACAGAATGTATTTCATACTCCTGCAGCCTCCAATTCAGTGTTAATTTCAGTAAAGTAACTGGATAAGGGTTATTCATCATGCTCTATGAAGGCAGATAGGTAACACACAGCACATACGCAAAGATTTCATCCCTCTGTTTTTTAATAATGCTCTCATTGTCAATGATAGACCTTCCTTGATTTCCCATAGGAAAAGTCAAAAGCCGTGGTCTGGAGAGAAACATTACAATTAGAGCCGGACAGAAATTTTCCAAACTAATTTCTTACCCTTAGAAAAATGCCGATTCCATGAAATCAACATGTTCCCACGGTACACTTCATTTTCATCAAATCTTTAGAAGGAAACCAGCTGCCTGGTTCACTGCCAGTTTGCTGCTTGCCTGGTGGCCCACCTTGCAGGCAGTGGCAGAGCCAGGACCCGAGAGGCACGAGCCCACGCACTGAAGATTTCTTCATTCTGTTCAACAGAACCCTAAGGCTCCAGAGAGATTTGCATTCACATCTTCTGTTTGTACAGCAAAATGCAGCTAGATGCCTGGGCCAGAGCTGAGGATTATTGTGCTGACTGGAGATCCAGCATCAACTTTGTTCTGAAAACAGATGTTAGGAAATATTCCATCCGTGAGACAATTTAAAAGTTTGCTCCAGCATAAAGTTATTTTTTATTTTTATTTTGAGCTCAGAATTTCTCACGGAACAAACAGTTTAAGCACCAACTGACACCACAACATAGAAAGTCACCACCAGATATGTTCATCACTGATTTTGGGCTGGGGGAAATACCTGTGTTTGTTTTGTGAGTGGCAAATGACATCACATCTAGCATTGACTCTGAGCGAGAATTCTGTAAAACTCAGTAGAGGAATAGAGGGAAATACACCTATAAGAACCTATAAAGCCAAAGTCTAACTGAATGGGATTCACCATAAGTACACACTGAATGAGAAAATGCAATGAGGTAAGATATCTAAGGCAAAAAAAAAAAAAAGAGAAAAGAGAAAAAAAGAAGGAATTTTTCAGATCTGTTCAAGAAATAAACCTTAGCGAGATCACCATCTTGGTCAAAGAATAGGAATAATGATTAACAACACAAATATCATCCAGAAAAATAACTTCATCACAACTCTGTTCTTTTGAACTGTGCTTCAAGACCTTCAAAGAGGAATCCTGTGAGTCCCGTGTGAAGTCCTTGATGAAACTCAAACATGCGAAAGTCTTTTATCAGAGGGTCCAGAATCACTCTGAAGCACCAGGAGGCAGAATTGTGTGTGTGGCTTGTCTTCCACTTGCCCTAGTCACTTGGCAATCAATGGCCAGGAAATCAATGGAAAACTGAAGTAATTTTCCCACCACCTAAGGCAGACTTTCAATTTTACACATGCTGCTAAGTGAGAGCAGGAAGTAGGCACACTGCACCACCTAAAAAGTTTCAGGCAAGTCTCTTACCCCTCTGGATCAAATTCAAGGTTGCCTGCCATCTTAAATAGCACTTTGTTTGAAATAAAAAGAAGAAGAAAAAGAATCTAGGCCTTTCCTCCTTGAAGCTTTTAAAATACTTACAACATAAGAGAAAGGACTCATTAATTACTGTCATGGAAAACCATTAAGAAGCAACACTGCTGGGAAATTCAACATTCAATTCCTGCCTACAAACTCTTCAGAGATCCATCTCAGCTGCAAAGGTCAGCATTACAGAATAATGTGGCAGAAGGTTCTTAATTCAAAAGGCTGTTCTAGATGAAGACAAGGTAGCTGAGTACAACTCTTACTCAGTAACTATTAAAAACAAAATCAAATATAGCTGCGCTGAATAAACCATTGACGGACTTAGAGAGCAAATTTCCTCAAATGTGAGGCCACAAGAAAGGCAGAGTCCAGAAATTACTGTGTTGAAAAGAAAGCCAGTGAATTAATCATGTAAGCATACTAAAACATTAATAGTTTTGAACACCGAAGGTGAAAGAATATTTGTTCACCAAAGGTCAGTCTTCCAGCTCAGGGGGGAATTTTAAAGAACACATGTTGGAAAATTCACCTCAGTATTTGTGTTATTTCACCCCTGGGCATCGTTTGCAATGTAAAGCAATTAGTCTGGTAGCCAATGAGCATCCTGGTGTTGAAACCCTCCAGGAAAAGTCAGCATCACTTAAAGTAACAATACCTCACTGCTGGATCCTGGTTCTCATGAATAAGTATTTACTATTTATTAAAAAAAGAGAAAAAAAAATCAATTCCAGTCTAGAAAATGAGCTATCAGACTGATATATAACTTACAGATCTACAGCCAGCAGAGGAAAAGCATCTTCAACTGTCAATCTCAATGCTGTCACCTTTGGAACAATGATGTTTTTTAATGGGTGGAGGTAAGTGAGCACACGTCTGAAAAATAAACCACTGACCAACTTTTGTGGAAAAAAAAAATACTTGGTGTGAACAAGGCATTCTGCACCCAGCTATGATGTAACAACAATTCCTGTAAAGGAAATCTAGTCAGAGTTGCTGTGACAAAGGAAACAGTGAAATAATTAGAGAGAAACTCTGCCAGCCAACCACATTTTAATATTCCCTTAAATGTCAATTTAAAAGAAAAGTTAACGTAAAAGAGTTTTCCTCATTTAAATTTACATAATGAAGGCAATGGTAATCTCTTTGGAATTTGGTTCCTCTCCAGTGTTTATCGCACCATTTATCTTCCAGATTTTCAGCTTATAGAAAAGTGTAATGTGAAGTACAGCTGTTCAGTCACGATGTTCTATTGGCAAGAAATGCCATATATCATATTTAAATGGAGTTCAGTGGTTGATTTGTTCAAATGACAGCATTAGTTACTTAATATGACAGAGGAGGCAAAGAAGTTTTTAACTGTGACAAAGTACACAGTATGGATGTTTCCAATGTGAATGCATAAAAGATTCATACTATAAGTTGTTTTCATATCCGGTGTGATGGCTGTATTGCTATGGGGCAAGTCATTGACCCATATATCTGCTTTTTGCCACTGTAGTGATATGAAACATACTCAAATAATCCTAAATGGACAGCATCTAATTCTCTGTACTCAGAAGCAGCTTTCTTAAGTAAAACCCACTGTAAATCCACTAATGTAATACTGAGAGCATGGCTGTCTCACACTGAATGTTGAACATTCCCAGCTTTTGGAAGATCTACTGAACATCTCCTGAGAGGAGGTGGATGTACATACTCTATATATGAGCATTAATATATGTAGACTATTTACATAATTGAATGTAAGAAAACAAAATTACTGTCAGAAATTAAATTCTACAACTGCTGTCATTGTATATAGTATTTAGTCTTATGCAGCAACTTACTGTATTGCAGTACCTGCCTTAATCATCTCCCATAGGGAACGGTCAATATCTACAAACATATGTGATATTCTGTGGAAGTGCCACACAACCAGATGATAAAAATGTATTTTTTCTTCATCATATTTTCATAATAGAGTTTCTTCTTCATATGACAGAGGTTTGCCAGAAGCTCTACAATGTTGCCTGTTAACTAGTTGTGGACTGTATACAGGTGCATGTACCTACTCAGACTATATTTGGGCAAGATTTGCAGTACTCCGAAAAACAAAGCAAGGTTCCATCTGAGAAGTAAACTCAAGCTTTTAAATTGCAGGTTCCCAAGACACATTATCCTTTCAAGAAGATGGAAGGACAAAACCATAAACAATGACCTAAGCATGCGTTGGTGGCATAAAGGTGGAAGAGGGAGAAACAAGAGGTAGGAAGTTGAGGGACTCCAATTTCCTCCACTTGATACAGCTACGAAATCCACACCAGCCATTACACATTCTTTCAGTCAAAATCCCCATCTGCCTGCCCACCACATGTGGCGCATGAAAGAAATGCAACATCAACACAGGAAGTCATCAAAAACTAGGAAATATAAAACAGAGAAATAAAATGTGTGGTGTGGAAGACGGATTTACCTTGCCTTGGAGTAAGGCCAAGGGAGTAGGAGCATCAAGGCTAGGAAGCCCTGACTGAGACAGGTGGGGAATCCAAGTGGACTCGAGGCTTTATGTAGACCCTGTGCTTGTTTTATAAGCCCATACCACATAATCAAGAAAGCTTGCAATCCTTCAATAAGATCTTTCCTGCAACGCAGAAGAAAAGCAAACAACAAAAATAAGAGCAAAGCACACAAGCAGCTTGCCCTGCATAAGGTTTTCTGCTGTAAAGCCCAATGATTAAGGAAAATAATGCAATGACACAGCTAAATCTTGGAAGGCCAAGACACATTCATAACTGAGCCTATGCAAATGCCGATTTTGGACAAGTGACTAACTTCTTCCTAGGCTGAAGTTTCTTTCTTTGCTTGTTTTCAATGCATTTTCCCTCAAATGAAGAGCTCTAATGATAATAGATTAGTTGATGTATATGAGTTCTCTTTTTTTCAAATTGATCACAATGTAAGTGATTTATTGATATCAAGGCCTTGGCCTTAGCCTGTCCTCACCAACAGAGGACTACCCACGTGCCCTTTCCCCAGATGTCAGATGAAATAGAAGAGCTGAAAACTGTGTCCAAATTTCTATGTGTTAGGTAACACGGGGAGCACAGAGACACGTTGTAGGAGAGAGCCAGATTTAACAAGAGGAAAGTAGTCCATGGTAATCACTAAGTAATAAACCTGTCAAGATGCTGGAAGACAGGCCATATCTTCAATTTCTCTCACTGTACCCATTTGCTGCTAAACCTTCCAAACCTTTTGCAGCACAATCACATTTCCTGACTTCTTATAACAAAGGGTGTAGTGAGGATTAGAAAAATTTAGGAACCACATGGCAATCTTTACCTAACAGCAGATGAATTTGTGCTCCACATTTCCATTGTGGTAGTTATCAAATAGTCACCTCTGAAGTAAAACATTTCATGCTAAGTGCTATAAGGAGCTAAGGAGAAAAAAAGCACACAAAAAGGAAACAGAAAATAATCACTGAAGTGGCAGAGAAACTGGAAGTCTGTTTGGAGTTGTAAAACTGCTAAAGAAAGAAACATAGACAGATATTACTAGACGTTAGGACTCTCTATGTACAAAGGATGTAGAACAGGATGTCTTAATTTGAAACAATGAAAATGTGGCTTGAATCACACAGAATCACAGAATGGCCAGGGTTGGAAGGGACCTCAAGGAACATGAATCTCCAACCCCCCTGCCACATGCAGGGCTACCAACCTCTCCATTTGATACTAGACCGGGCTGCCCAGGGCCCCATCCAACCTGGCCTTGAACACTTCCAGGGACGGGGCATCCACAACCTCTCTGAGCAGCCTGTTCCAGCACCTCACCACTCTCCTTGTACAGAATTTCCCCCTGACATCCAACCTAAATCTCCCTCCCTCAACTTAAAACCATTTCCCCTTGTCCTGCTGTTATCAACCCTTTCAAAGAGTTGATTCCCCTCCTGTTTGTAGGCTCCCTTTAGGTATTAGAATGCTGCAATGAGGTCACCCCGCAGCCTTCTCTTCTCCAGGCTGAACAAGCCCAGCTCCCTCAGCCTGTCTTTGTAGGGGAGGTGCTTCAGACCCTTGATCATCTTTGTGGCTCTCCTCTGGACCTTCTCCAACAGCTCCCTGTCTGTTTTGTACTGGGGGCTCCAGACCTGGACACAGTACTCCAGATGGGGCCTCACAAGAGCAGAGTAGAGGGGGACAATCACCTCCCTGTCCCTGCTGGCCACCCCTCTTCTGATGGAGCCCAGGATCCCATTTGCCTTCCGAGCCGCAAGGGCACACTGCTGGCTCATGTTCAGATTTTCATCTATCAAGACCCCCAGGTCCTTCTCCACAGGGCTGCTCTCAAGGACCACTCCTTCCAGACTGTGTGGATGCCTGGCATTCCTCCGGCCCAAGTGCAGAACTCTGCACTTTGCCATGTTGAACCTCATCAGGTTCACCCGGGCCCACCTTTCAAGCCTGTCAAGGTCCCTCTGAATGGCATCCCTTCCTTCTACCGTGTCAACCTCACCACTCAGCTTGGTGCCATCAGCAAACTTGCTGAGGATGCACTTGATTCCATCATCGATGTCATCGATAAAGATGTTAAAGAGCACCAAGACAGACCCGTGGGGGACGCCACTCAATACCAGCCTCCACCTGGACATGGAGCCATTGATGACCACCCTCTGTCTGCAGCCTTTCAACCAGTTTCTTATCCATCAGGTGGTGCACCCATCAAATCCACATCCCTCCAATTTGGATGAGGAGATGAAGATGTGGTGGTGGACCATGTCAAAGGCCTTGCTCACGTCCAGGTGAATGACATCGGTCACCTTGCCCTTGTTCACCGACGCCATCACTCCATCATAGAAGGCCACCACATTGGTCAAGCATGACCTTCCCCTAGTAAAGCCGTGCTGGCTGTCTCTGATCACATGCTCATTCCTCATATGATCAGTCATTAGGTACACATTCCTGACTGTAGATAGAGAAGCAATGAATTTACATGTGATTCTGTAGGTCTCATTACTGGTCTTGAAATCAGTACAGATCATGGTGCCTCTGTGCAGAGGAAATGACTAAGGGGCATTCATCTTCGTGCATTTCTCTGACCACAGAATAGCAAAGACGAGAAACTCAGTTTTACGCTGGTGGGACTAGTGACATGAAACTGACTAAAATCAAGTTCAGTTCATTGTAGTTTGTCTGCTCCTGTTGAGATTCAGTCGCCCTGAAAAGTAACAGGGTACAGTGCTCACCCAGACAGCTAGTTCTGCTCAACTCAGTGGTATCCCCATGACTCTGCAATAAGTATCCTCAAATGGCTTAACTCCGGACTAAATCACAGGAAGATTGTCTCATAACATCTGTGCTCTCTTCAGTCCTTTACAGCTATACTCACAACTATTTCAGAACTTATGCACAGCAGACAATACCTACCTCCTATTTCACTGCTGAAATGTCAGTTTCCTTTTACACCAGAGCAGGAGTCCCTCCTGCATAGGAGACCTCTCCGATAACTTGCCTTTTTAATTTGTACACATACGCAGAAGTCAGGAGAAGTGTGATAGGCCATCCATTGACCACAGTAGCAACTGTAATTATTCTCCCACTTCTCAGTCTCTCCTTTCCTTTCGAAGCAGTAAGCTATAAAGCTTGGTCACCATCCATGCGCTACCATCCTATCCTGTACATCCTTTTTCCTAACAACAAAGGGTTACAATCACCTTTCTGAAATGTACAACAGCAGACAATGCCTGGTTTGCAAGTAGCATGTTTTTTCAGTTCTATGTTCAAGAATGGAAAATGTTATGACATTACAGGAAAAGGTGTTTCTTCAAATAATTCAGTGTCATGACATTTGAAGTCATTCTGAATTGCCTTTGGTGATTTTGATAGCCAAGATTAAAAAAAACAAGATTAAAAAAAAATCATTACAAAATCTCCTTTAAGCTTATTATATTATATTTGTACACCTACATTCATTTTCTAAAACAAATTTTTTAAAAAATCTTTCAAAGGTATTTTTTGTTAAAATTATGATCAACACTGCAAGTGACAATGGGGAGAAACAAAAGCAGGATAGCTGAAATTGTGCAAATTGTAGCTTTGAAGAAGGAAAGTGATCAATAAGAACAAGCTACTTGTGAAAAAGAAAGTGGAAGAATGAAAGTGGAAGTGGCCTATCAGCCCCTTTCTCTGCCCTGTGAATTGTTAACCTTGGCAGTGAGAACTGACTCACAGCAAACTAGATTCTAACAAAGCAAAATAGTACGTAGGGTTCCAATCAAACCCTATATGTTAATAACTTTGAATGAAATACTGAAAGAGATGTACAAACATGATCTACCATCATATAAGCTCCTTCCTTTTTTCTTTTTTCTTTTCTTTTTCTTTCTCTTTTTCATGATTTTTAAGGTGATTTTAATGCTTACAAATCTTTCCAGACTTATGACCCAAGATTGAAGTTTTCTGGCCTTTCTTCACACAGACACAATGTATCCACCATTTATCTAATCAGCGTGTGACATCCACGTAGGTGTAAGGAAAACACGGTACAAAATGATCTGGTCCATTGGCCAAGAAGACAAAAGCACTGTGTTCACTGAAATCATTCAGTTCCCTCTGCTTTGGCAGCTCAGGAACAGTTGAAAGATTTTGAGATTTTAATTACTGGAAAAGAAAGTCTGCAGTTTACAGAAAACTCAGGTTTGAATATGTATTGTAGTTGTACGTATTGTCCAAAAGAAGATTAAAATTTTGGGTTTTAGAATAATATTATGAAGAACAGAAAACAGATCTCACTTGCTAATTAATGAAAACTAAAATGGAAATAATTGAAATCACATGTGTTCACAAGATGATCTTGTCTACAGAATCAACTTATACATTTGACCTATAAATATTTAATGTGAAGTTTTGGTCCAACCATGAAACAGGGATAATTTTTGATTAGTGATACTGTCATATAGTACATTTTCAGCAGCTGTTTGGATAAGAAATAAACCAGATGATAGTTGCAAAGGAGAAAAAAGCCCAACCCAGAAAGTGATGAAGAAAGCAAAAAACACCATAAAGAATGATGCTCTTAGCTGGCAAAAGAAACACAGTCATACTTCTGCAGATGGCACACTGGTAGGGGTTGAGTTTCTTCATCAAAACAATTGAAACAGAAATGTAAAAGGGTACTGATGTTTTTAATTAAGGCAAAGAAACAGTGAATATCACTGACAGACACAAATAATGCACTTCACTGTGAGGAAATTTAAATAAGTAAAATCCACAGAGCTATTATAAAAACTGCCCCGCAAATAGAAGTAAATGGGATGATTTTCCTGGAACTGTTTTTAAGGATAGGATAACAATAAACTTAAGGTAGCAACAGAAGGTTAAGGATTGATGTACTCACTTGGAAAGGTCAGTAGCAAGGAACTGAAGATTCTGCAGATACTGAAAATTGTCAGTGACACAATAGAACTGTTCAAGCTATTACATGAGAGAAAATTACAGTGCATTTGATGAAAAAAAAAAAAAAAAAAAGTGTTTGCACTGTTTAGTAGAAATATATGATAAATCAAACGAACCCTTTCTGTAAGGTATTACATAATTTCTTATATCCATTCAGCCAATTGGAAATCCCATTATTTTCATTCACATGCAGCAAAAGGGGTAGGATATAAAAAATTCCCTAGTACAAAACATTGTGCAACTTTTCTAGACTGTGGACTCGAAATATAGGTGATGCTGCCAAAAGCAGTAAACATGGCTCCACATCTGTGATCCAGTACACTATGGCAAGCCCTATGTTCCTGCTACATCTTTGTCTTTGTTTCTGCTGTAAACAGTCACTCTGTGTAAGCTCATCATTCACTTAGTTGTAGAGCCTGAAAATTGCAGTAACAGACCATTATTATAATAATTATGAAGAGCATTTTGGAAATTGCCTTCTTTTTTATACAGACCCTCTCCCGCTCTGCTTCAAAGAACGACAAAAGCTGAATCTAGAAAATCATGCAAAGGAAGAAATGACAGCTAGTTCTCTGAAAGCAGAGACAGCTAGTTTCAGCACACTGCTAATCTCTGTGATTTCATGGTATAGCTTTCATTTAAAACACACTAGAAAATAGACACCTGAAGAATTGTGAAAGAAATTATTCTTTTTGTTGTCTTAGAATTTTTAAAAATACGCAGTGACTGACACTTTCTTCTACATTATTTCTGAGAACAGATGCCAGACCAAACTCCTTAAGCACAAAACTATTTAAGTGGCACACTTAAATTCATATTTAGGTCTCCAAATAAAAGTGCATGATGGTGACCTCCAAATAACCCCTGACAAATGCAGACCTTAGTCTCAGCTGCTTTAATAACTCCTTAACTGCAGCATAGCCACGTTTTCCTCCTGGAGTTTCTTGATGATGTTCATTTATTCTGGGGAAATGAGCAAGACATTGACAATGACATCATAATTTTCCCAGTGCAGTATTCTTTGGAGAGCGTCCTAGCAGTTCTGGCTAGGTGTAAAATAACTAAATGAAATGCTGTCACTTCTTATTACAGAGAAGCAGATCTGGTGATTTTAGTTTAAATGCTTGTTATATTTCCCAAAGAACAATCACCAGATATAAAGCTAGCACTGGTAAAAAATAATGAGAAGAGGAAAAGCATGCAAGTTAAGTGTTCCTCTGAGAAGCCACAGAACACAGGCTGGCAGTGGCAGTCTGTGCAAAGGACGATTTGTCTTGTAGCACATTTAATCAGCATTTGCCAGATAAACTGAAAACTGTGGAGATGTGTATTTCTCCTGAATAAGTTAGCGTCCTGAAGGCACTTTTATGAGCACATTACCTACCACTCAGTGCTTAATGCTGAGCTTGATTATATCCTGACTTCTCTCTTAATTCCTTATAAATTTGTTTTAAAATTTGTCTTGACTGATGAATTGATTATTCCCATCCAATATCCAAACACCAGCTGTCCTCAGACTCTCCACATTAAGAGAAGAAGAAAACAATATAGGTCAGCAAGCTGCCAAAGAGAACAAGATACCGGAGGGAGCAAGGAAGGAGGGCAGAAGGCTGAAAGCAGCAGCAGGGACATGGCTGTGAACATCATCAGGGAATACTGCGCAGAGCATGGGAGCATAAAGGATCTTCAGGCCGAGAGTCCAAAGCTGGAAAGCCCATGCATTGCACAAAAGATCATATCTTTTGCAGAATTCAGGTAGTTTTTGAGGTTGCTTATATAATACATTTTCAGGCTCTGCACCTCCCAGCAGTGAGCACTATAATGCATGGGTGTAGTGCGAACTTCTCTGTCAAAGACATCCACTAAGTGGTCCAGAGAAAAATGAGAGATCCCCCGTCAACCCATACTTTTCCTTCACAATTTCAATTATTTCATACATCTCTCTCTTTCTTACCTCAATCACTCAGAAAGAAAAGTCCTCTTGAGATTATGTTATTACAATCTGCTTATTCTGGGCTGCCCATAGGTTATGCTATAAAAATGTTTTGTTATACTAATTAGATATGTACTTCCTTTCATAAAGGGAAAAAGTAAAGCCTGTTTGACTGATAATCACAAAAGTAGTTGCCCACTGCACTGTGATCAAGTACAGGTGGAAAGGCAAGGGCCTCTGTAGTAACCAGCATGATGTTTTCGTACTGCTCTCCCAGTGAGGCAGAAAGAGCCTGAGTTTGAGGAAAGAGCCACTGGAGAGCAAAGTAAACAACTGCGTGTGGCCTAAAGAGGGAGACACAATCCAGAGCTAACAGACATGGATTTCAATCTCTGAGCAAAGAAACTACCTAATTTTACTTTATGAAAGAGTCAGGATTTAGAGATATATAGGATTTCTTGGCTGCTGTTTTCTTTCTGTGAAGCAATCTGCGAGTTCCTGAATACCAGCAGATCCAAAAAGTACAGATACATTGTTCCGTATGTCTGAAAAAGCTGTGCTTGTCCTTGACGTTTTTGCACCTTTGAACTCATCTCTGCCTTCTTCACCTCCTCTCCAGCTCAGTCACTTTGTCCCTAAGCAGCATCTAGTTTCTTTAAAAGATGTTCTGCATAATCTGTAGGAAATAGCTTCAGTGCTGCTCAATAGAGAAGCTTAAAATAAAGAGTTATCTCATTATTTCAACTCTATTATCTCAATAACGTATAATTCCATAAAATTTGATTTCCATTTTTCTCCAAGCAAAGGTGGTGGCACTACAGGTCACTGCTTTTCTGTACAGTTTTCTTCAGCCTACTTCCTCTGTAACCTATTTTGATCAAACTTCTTAACAAAATTGGTGCTTTGTCTCATTCCCACACATGGAGAAATTACAAATATGTTTAACTTTGTGTCTTCAGAGGTCTGATGGTTTCTTTCATTGCTTTTTGTAAATATTTAATCTTAGCTCCACAAGAGAGTTTCCTTTAAGCAATATATGCTAACGTTTCCTGTAGTTCATCAATTTTTTTTACACTTTGCAATTTATATTCTTCATTTACGCACTAGTTCTTCTTGGTTTTTTTTTTCTCTTTTTTTCTAACTGTTGCATGAAAGGAATCTCTATTTTATAACTGTTTTACTTTTTTCAAAGAGAGATTAACCATTCCTTCACAGGGAATGAAGTTGGCTTTCCAGCTACCTCTTTAAACAAAACTTTATTTAAAATCACTTGTGAAACCAGAAAGATCAAGAGATTAGACAGTAGTTCAAGGTTCAGATCAGGAGGCTTATAAACTGCTTTTCTTGACATCTAAATAAATCTGTTACTCAGCTTTTCTTGTGACAAAACAGGAATTCATCTTACTTAAGCCAGAGGAAAGAGTAATAGGGCAGAGTAATTACATTGATTATTCTTTCCAAGTGGTGTTACAATGAAGTTATCTTCTCTTGGTCTTGTGACTCATTCTTGGGACATTTGAACCAAAAAACTGCCAACCTACTTCAAGAGTATCAGCAATTACAACAAAGACAAATGTATTGCAATTCAGGTAATTAATTATGAAGGATTATTTTTACTTGGAAAAAAAAAGTGCATCCTTTTATAGTCTCTTTTAACAAAATATAAGCAAACAAATACAGGAAGTAATAATCCAAGTGGGCAGAAAGCGTGTTCAAATGCAAAGCTGGAATTTTCCAATCAGCCAACATGAGCTAGGTACATAAACACTGCTGAATTCATTTATTTAAATACCATTCTAGGAAGAAAGCAATGCAAATCCACATATGACATTTGTGAATGTTTATTACTAAAATATTTCTTAGGCTGACTAAGTACATGAGATTGCATTTAGCAATGAGGGCAGCATTACAAGAAGGTATATGTAACAAAATCTTTGGGAAGAGAGTGGCAAATTTGAAGTAGAGACTGAAATTAGGAAGCACCATGGAGTAGGCAGAAGTTAAATACAGAAATGGCTTTTAATGCTTAGTGCTGGATGTTATATTGCTTGCTCCCTGTTACTGCATCAACCAAATATCTGTGAATATAAACTCTGACTTTCATTAAATAAAACAGCGTCATGGTATTCCAGTCAATAGGATGTGAAGTTCTTGGAGCAGTGTGAACAACAGCCACAGAGAGCCCATTTTAGACATTCAGTCCACTCTGTGATGCACTGCAGATATACTTTTCCTTTTGGACACGTCAGGCCTCTCAGTAAGTTATCCGTAGCTGGTTTGCCCTTTCTTTCTGCTTCTTGAGTTAGCATGTGAGGCTGAAGGAAGGGTAACAAGTCAGGATACTGCCAACGCCAACTCAGTTGCAGATAGCTGTTGGTAGCCAAGGCAAGGAGATAGCTCAGACATAGAGTTTGCTAACCTGGATTCTAGGCTCATCAGCTCTCTGAATGGCTGCCATAAAATGATAATGAATAAAACATTGTCTGATATCAAAACATAATGAGGAAGGCTGTGGTTGTATGGGAGGAAAAACTGAAGCAGTTACCAAAGTAACAGTGGCAGTAGAATACTCACGTTTCAGCCAATAAAGAGCTGAATAAATAAATCCAAACTACAACACTCTGATATCCCTTTACAAACCTCTTTCTGACTTAGATCATATACGCACACTGCAATCCTATCATTCCATCAGAGAACACTCTCCATTATAAATAACTTCCTACTTCAAAGAGTAACAAATTACTTTGATGCATTTTAAAAGTCAGTGTTTTCAATTCTCTAGCATTTTTGTCTGATAGGAAATCATTGAATAGCTGAGAACACCTTGTTTGCATTTACAGCTGTTACCTCTATGAGGAGGCATTGGCCCCTTTGCCCTCTCAGATACCAGTATCTATAGCATCCACATCAAACAAGCTCAAAGTAAACTGCAGTCCATGCCTGTTTTTTTCCAGGAAGAGTTTTGATTCAGAATTATCCTTCCTTTCTTCTCATATATTCAATGGTTCACCAAATCAATGAAAAATCATGGCTGTGAGTACTATGTAATCTGCAAAACAAAAGTGACAAAAAGCAAAGTAATCAACTATTAATCACATCTCTTTGATAACCCTGACCGTACTAAAGTATAACATCTGTCTTGTGTTTTTTGTGGCTGAAAGCCAAAGCTGGGATCAGGAAACAACTATTTCACTGGTGAGATGTTAACATATCACAGCCTGTTGACTTTATAACCACCCTATGAGCTCAGAGAATTTAATGGAACTGTCTTTTATTTGGATTGGTCCCATTTATTAGTATTATCAGAGTGTGTAACCCACATGATCAGACATGCACTTAACAGAGCCATGTCTAGACAGACCCTGAACTGATCACTCTTTTTCATAACTAGACAAAATCTGTAGCTTAAGACTACTAAAGATGGAACAGTTATTTGAGTTTTCACTGAAAACACTCCCATTAGTTACTGTCAAAGTAGACACTTGAAACAGCAATTATCAACCAGTAGCAGATATTAACTTTTGACTGTGGACCAGATGGTAAAAATTGGTGGCATTTATGCCAGTATAATAATTAGGTGACAGAGATAAGTGATTATGCATACATCATATGCATACTATCACCAGAGAAAAGTGGAATTGAAATTGAAATTAGTCCATAACTAGCAAATCCATCTAGTTATAATAAGGTGGCTGCCACTTCTTTGTACCACTGTGGCTGGTGGTCAGCTGTGATCTGCATTTTTTATCACGCAACCACAGGTTGTAAGGGAAATTCAAGATATACATAACACCCAAAACCTTATAGGAAAATAAAATTTTGTTTTTATAAAAATACAAACTTCAAATCCTAATCCTGCAAGACTTTGAACTTTTTTAATGATCTGATGGTCAGATCATAAATTCTAGTAATGGTTTGGGTTGGAAGGAAAATTGAAAACCATCTAGTTCCAACTTGCTCCCATGGGCAAGGTTGCCACTCCAGGTCAGTATGCCCAGGGGCCCCTCTAACCTGGCCTTGAGTCTTCCAGGGATGGAGCATTCACAGCTTTCCCTGGCAACCTGTTCTAGTACTTCATCACCTTCATCATAAAAAATTTCTTCTTTACATCCAATCGAAATCTCCTCTTTCTGTTTTAAAACATGATCTCTTGTCTGGCAGGAGTCTGTGTGTGGAAGTACATATACCACCAAATGTCTGTAGCCACAGATATGTCCAATCCAGACTAGGTACAGTTCAAAGCATTTGTTAGCTATGAAGAAGTTAGTGTCACAGCAGGTATAACTTGTAGTGTCTGTGACCATGGTTAAGGCCATGCCAGAATACCTCAAAGCATCCAACACCATGGATAAGATCAGAATACAACAGGATGTCTGAACAGCTACTGACTTCTGAAAGGACTGTGATTAATCAAAAAAGACATACCAAACCAGTTGGGTGAATCTCAAAGTGACTGTGAATCTGTCCACATTAACAGATAGACCTCTCAAGGGACTATGACTCATGTTGAAGAAGGTGTGCTTCTAAGGAATTGTACAAATGTAAAAGCTCAGGCTGGAGCACAAGTAAGAAGATTAACATTGCAGTGTTAAACCCTTTGGTGTGTCCCAAAAGAACAGGTTATGGAGCAGATTGTCTTGAGGGAGATCATGCAGCATGTGCAGGGTGACCGGGGGATCAGGCCTAGCCAGCATGGGTTCATGAAGGGCAGGTCCTGTTTGACCAACCTGATCTCCTTCTATGATCTAGTGACCCATCTGGTGGATGAGGGAAAGGCTGTTGATGTGGTCTACCTAGACTTCAGCAAAGCCTTTGACACTGTCTCCCACAGCATTCTCCTGCAGAAGCTGGCAGCCCAAGGCTTGGATGGGTGCACTCTTGGCTGGGTAAGGAGCTGGTTGGAGGGCCGGGCACAGAGAGTGGTGGTGAATGGAGTCAAATCCAGCTGGCGACCGGTCGTGAGTGGTGTTCCCCAGGGGTCGGTGCTGGGGCCTGTCCTCTTCAATATCTTTATTGATGACCTCGATGAGGGCATCGAGTGCACCCTCAGTAAATTTGCAGATGACACCAAATTGGCTGGAAGCGTGGATCTGCCTGGGGGTAGCGAGGCCCTGCAGAGGGATCTGGACAGGCTGGAGAGCTGGGCTGAAGCCAATGGGATGAGTTTCAACAAGGCCAAATGCCGGGTCCTGCACTTCGGCCACAACAACCACAGGCGACGCTACAGGCTTGGGGCGGTGTGGCTGGAGGACTGCGTAGAGGAAATGGACCTGGGGGTATTGATTGATGCTCGGCTGAACAGGAGCCGACAGTGTGCCCAGGTGGCCAAGAAGGCCAATGGCATCCTGGCTGGCATCAGAAACAGTGTTGCAAGCAGGAGCAGAGAGGTGATTGTTCCCCTATATTCAGCACTGGTGAGGCCGCACCTCGAGTACTGTGTCCAGTTTTGGGCCCCTCACTGCAAGAAAGATATTGAGGCCCTGGAACGTGTTCAAAGGAGGGCAACAAAGCTGGTGAGGGGTCTGGAACACAGGGCTTATGAGGAGAGGCTGAAGGAGCTGGGAATGTTCAGCCTGGAGAAGAGGAGGCTCAGGGGAGACCTCATTGCTCTCTATAACTTCCTGAAGGGAGGTTGTAGTGAGCTGGGGGTCGGCCTCTTCTCTCGTGTCATTAGTGATAGGACCAGGGGGAATGGTTTCAAGCTACGGCAGGGGAGATTCAGGCTGGACATGAGGAAGTATTACTTTTCAGAAAGGGTGGTCAGGCACTGGAATGGACTGCCCAGGGAGGTGGTGGAGTCACCGACCCTGGGGGTGTTCAAGGAAAGGCTGGATGTTGTGTTGAGGGACATGGTTTAGTGGGAGCTATTGGGAATAGGTGAATGGTTGGACTGGGTGATCTTTTAGGTCTTTTCCAACCTTGGTGATTCTATGATTCTATGATTCTATGAACTAGGGGTGGAAACTGTGATGGATATACCTTTAAATTTATGTAATTAATTACATGAGTTGCATGTTTTAAGAAAAAAAGCAGGAACCTCTCAAACTAAACTGGCCAAGGATGTGCATCACAAGAAGAAGCACAAGTGCTGTTGTTTGCTGTTGCTGCTTTGGCATCCACACATCACACTGTTTCTCCTGTCCTGAGTAACTACCATAACAGATAGAACCTAAGTCATAAACTTTTGGAACTTTTTTTTTTTTTTTTCCATAAAATATTAGAACTTTTCTCCAAAAGAACTTTAGTTTCTTTTAGAACTCAGTGAGCATTCTATGGACATTTCACAGTGATGGTCCACAGACTAAAGGAGTGTTATCTGTGAATCTCCAGTACATGAGTATGAACTGGAGAGTGTGGGACCTGAGCATGATGTAAATTGTATGAAATAAGAAGTGGATAATATCATGATTTTGTTGGGGTGGAGTTAATCTTCTTTTTAGAAGCTGTTATGAATTTTTGATTAAAATACTGGTGATAATAAAGAATGTTTTATTTGATGCTGAGCAGTGCTGACACAGAGCCAAGGAGTCTCAGCTTCTAATGCTGCTCTGCCAGCGAGGAACTGAGGATGCACATAGAACTGGGAGGGCACAGAGAATCAGAACAGCTGACCCAAATGGGCCAAAAGGATATACTATACCATGTGGAATCATGTTGACTGTAAAAGCAGAGGTAATGAAGAAAGAAGAGGGACTTATAAAGCGATGCCATTTTTCTTCCCAAGAAAGCATTATGCATAATGAGTCATGTTTTCTTAGAAGTTTCTGAATATCTGGTTGCTGATAGGAAGCAATGAATGAATTCCTTGTTTTGCTTTGCTTGTGAGCACAGCTTTTCCTTTCCATAGTAAACTCTGTCTATCTCAACAAATGAGTTCTCATATTTTATCTTTCCATTTCTCTTGCTATTCCATTTGGGAAAAGTGAGTGAATGAGTGTCTTTGTGGTGCTGAACTGCCTCACAGGGTTGAACCACAGCATTCTGTCACTACCCAATCTGGTAAAAAGTCTTCCTCTATCTTTCTTATTAACCTTCTTTATACAGTGGTATCCTGAGCTCCATCAGAAGAGGGTTGGCTAGTAGGGGCAGGGAGGTGATTGTCCTTTTCTACTCTGCTCTCTTGAGGTCCCATCCGGAGACCTGGGGCCCCCAGTACAAAAAAGATGTGGAGATGTTGGAGAGTGTCCAGAGGAGAGCCACAAAGATGATCAGAGGGCTGGAGAACCACTCGTACGAAGACTCTGTTCTGCTTTTTTATTCCTGTGGACAGTTTTCCTGGGAGATTCATTCAGTGATTTATTAAACAGCTGGATCTCCTAAAATTTATTCTTTATTCTCCTGGACTGAGTTTGCTGTCCTGGTTCTGACACTTGGTAGATGCCAAGGCGATTGAAGTCCCTCAGTAGGATCAGAGCTGAAATCATTATGATTTCTATAGGTAAGGTAGGCTTCTTATCAACATCCCCATGTGGAAGATACCATATATTAATACATACATACTCTGTTCTCTTAGCCTCACAACTGTCAA
Organism: Centrocercus urophasianus; assembly: GCF_019232065.1. Lineage (NCBI taxonomy): Eukaryota > Metazoa > Chordata > Aves > Galliformes > Phasianidae > Centrocercus > Centrocercus urophasianus. The sequence continues at coordinate 1,917,190 of NW_024884767.1, read as the reverse complement.
TACTAGACTTAAACAGCATGAAAGAACTGTATGATTCTTCCAAGCCTTGTGCTCCTGATATTCTGCATACGCCCAGGAATTAGCATTCTCTCTGTGTATCTCTTTACACTTGCATAAAGAAACCAGTTAAGAAACCCACTGTTAAAACTGACTAATAATAACATTAAGTCTGAAGATAAAGTAGCTGTGTGTCTGGGCTCTGCTTCTTTTACTCGTTCTTTCAGTGGATATTTTTCCCATCGCTGTTCCATGATTTCATTAGAGAAACAAGAATGAGAATTCAGTACTACTTGTAAGAGCTGCCAGGGCCTCAGAGTCAAAATCTATTTTTCTGTTGCTCTATGCACATAGCTTGCACTATGAAGGGCCATAATTGAAATGATGTTTGTTATAATGTTTTCACTCATGATTTTTGGTTTTACAAAAATCCAGAGTAAAAGCTGTGACAGAATGGCATGGAATTATTTGCCAATGTCTGTAGCTCTTGGCTTGATAATTCTGCTGTCTGTAATCTTCACATGATTATCTTCCAGCTCCTCCTTCTGCTATGTGAAATTAGTCCTTACACCATTCTCAGTATTACTGGTATCGCTTGAGCAACAATGGTAACAATGCTTTGAGCAAATAACAAGGAAAAGATGGTAGCAGCCATAACTGACTTAATTTAAATGTTTGATGCAGACAAAGGAAAGTGAAGAAAAGGGAAAAGAAGCTGAAGTGAAAACTTGTGCCACAAGAAGATACTACCTCATACTATTTAAATGGCACAGAAGCCAGTGAATTTGCTGAACTGAATAACCTCAATGGTCAATGCAAAAAAGTGGGCAATTGCCTCAAAGGCAATTCCTCCTATCTACCTATGGAGAGTTTAATTGCCACCTGTATCCACTGTCTAACAAGAAGTCCAGATGAGTAAGAACCTTGCTTTTAAGATGGCTAATTTTCAGTCATTAGACATCTGTGTTTAAAGTAAGAAAACCTTCTCCATGTGAACTTTGGCTTCATTTCAGGTTTCAAGCTTAAACAGACAGAAACCAAGTCTTCGCATGTAATGAGCTTAAATATATACAAACTCACTATAACATGTGTTTTGAGCATTTTCATTCATTTCGTGGGATTTACTTGTTCATGCTGGGACATAATATGTCTATTAGAGTAAATTAGAGATAAGAGAAAACAAACACATCTTGCAAACACTTGAATTACTGCCAACTTCTTCATCCATGCTGTTTAACACATTTCCCTGAATACTCCTTTCTTTCTTTGTCAGAAGTATTTGCCTGATTTGTTTGTGTTTATTTTTCATTCAGTATTTATGAAATCATTTAAATAATTCAGAAATTATTCTGAAATATGTATGATTCAAAAGAGAAACGAGAGTATACACCTAGGAAATTTATATTGTTATAAGTTTCCCAAATAAACACAGTCACTTACGTACAAGTGGCAGTGTACTTCCATACGGTGTCAACTCCCAGATCAGAATTACTCTCCTGAATCACAGTTATTCTATTTAAAACATTTCAACAGGTGATTAATTTGAAGCATTTCTGTCTTGTGAATGTTAAGCGTTCTTCTGGGCCTTTGCTGTGTCACAGATTTACTTCCTCCAATGAGAAATAGAACATATAAACTCAGCAGTCCAATGTTTCGGGTCTGATTCTTCCCTTAATTAAAGGATAAATCCTCTCAGAGAAGCAAAATCTCATTTGTTAAAAAGAAACCACATCCAAATAAGCTGCACGTAGCGTTTGAGTAAATGCATCAACACCAAATTCTCTCAAGCATCAGCAATGTGAATTACAGGCAAGGCACCAGTTGAATGTAGAAAAAAGAAAAAGAAAGAATTTCTAAATAATTTAAAGTACATTACTTCAAGAGATATTATATATACTCAGATATTACCAGCTGATATCTTTTTATGATGTATTCCAAATATTTAAGATCCCAAAGGACCCAATAGAATTTTGAAGTTACAAGATAACTTGCATTTTTATGTAAAACAATTAGAGTTAAAAGCTCATTTTTCTTTTCTGCTTCAGCTATACTCAGTTCACCATACAGTGTCCACAGCTGGACACCTTATTGCAGAATAGCATGGAAGGCAAATGTTTGTCAGAAGAGTGTTTAGATTAAATGTGAACCATGTAAGCTTGTGGTTCATGCAGTTTGTCAACATTCAGTCTGACAACACTGTTGCACATTGCTGAGGTGTGCACCTCACCCATCAGGACTCCCACTGCTAACCCACTCTGTCAGCAAAAACTGTCTGGCATGAGGGTACAAATAGGACAGCAGCTGGTCTTCAGGTTTTTGTTGTTTCAATCTAGACAGGGAAATAATTATCCTGAAGCACACTGCAGGAATTTACCATGGGATTTCATCCTTCCAGAGCATGCAGCATTGTTGAGGGAATCTCAGCAGTACTGAGTTCTGAGAAAGACATGGAGCAATTGGAGTGGGCCCAGAAGAGGGCCACAAAGATGATCAGAAGGTTGGAGCACCTCTCCTGTGAAGAAAGATTGAAGGAGTTGGGCTTCTTCAGCCTTGAAAAGGTTGCAAGGAGACCTCAGTGTAGTTTTCCAATGCATAGTAAGAGCTTATATGCAGGAAGGAAACCAACTTTTTATGTGGACAGGTAGTGACAGGACACATGGGAATGGCCTTAAATAAAAGATGGGAGTTTTAGTTTAGATGTTATGAGGAAATTCTTTCCTCAGAGGATGGTGAAACTCTGGCACAGCTGCCCAGAGAAGTTGTGGATGGCCCATTCCTGGAGTCATTCTAGGCCAGGTTGGGGTCCTGGGCAAGCTTATCCGGGGGGGCGGGGCAACCTGCCCACAGCAAAGAGGTTCTTTAATGCCCTTTCTAACTTGAGCCTTTCTACAATCCTATGATTCTAAGAAGCAGTCAAAGCTGAAAGAAAATTCATTGCTTTAAAAAGTTCAAGATTTTTTCTCATGTTTCCCATGTAGGAAATTGTCAGTTTTTGTTGTCTCACAGGAGAAGGAAACACTGAAATACTGCAGCCTTTTGGGATGTGGATCTGCATCAAGGGCAGAGATTTTAGGTCATCAGGGAAAAAGGCAGAAGAAATTTTTAGAACTAACAAAAAGGGTTTGAAAGGCACTTATAAGATCAGAATGTATAGCCATGTCATGAATGCACAGAGCATTTTTTAATAAGAATAGATATTTTACTATAAAAAAAAACCTGTTGATAAAAATGAAAATCTTCCTGTTACTATTTCCCATGCCCTCCCTCTGAGAAAGCAGAGATAAGTGAATATGAACTACAGCCAGGAATACTAGGTTTCCATCCCATACTTTGAAGTAAAACCTCTTAAATAACAGAGGACAAAGTTGCTCCTCTACACAATCCTGCAGGGACACCCCAAGCCTTCCCCCTGGTGCATCATACTGAGCTGCCTGTGGTGCCCTTGGAATCTGCAAACCTCTCCCACTGCTATCAGAAAAGCTGCAGCAACACTGGCAGGTTGGGTGCCTCTTCCCATGCCATTTTTATATACTATGTCTCCATTGTTTCCAGGCCACAGGATCCTGATTTGTACCAGCGTAAGCAGAGGCAATCTCTCAACTGGTCTTTGTGATGATAATTGCATTTCTTTAATATATTAAATCCTTGAATCATTGCAAGAGAAGAGTTTTCTTGCAAGAAAACCTGCTTGGAATCATTTGGTCTCAGAGTACATAGTTCACCATTTTTAAAAAACTGCTTTAAAAAATGAACTTGTGGCTTTCTGCAGTATACAACTTTGTCTGCCTGATGGATCCCTTCAGTACATATTTTTAAATGCTAATGGACAAGTAAAATGAATAGAAGGCTTAAAACTCTCAATTTCTAACTCACATCCATTTCTCCAAAGTCAACCCTCTTGACAGCTGCCTCAGCTGGCAACAAAACATATATAAATACAGACACAGTCGAGTTTGGGGTATCTTTGTTAATATTTATATAGCCTGCCACCGGGTGCTTCAGCAGCACAGCTGTTTCCAGCTGATAACTCTCTGTCTCCAATTACAATCGTACAATTTTATTTCATGAGGGAATATGTATAATCATAAACATGTTGTGACTGTCCTGCCTGGTTTATTAGCCTGCATATCTCCAAGGACCATTTTGACATTCCAAATGAAATGTGTGTTCAAGAAATGCTTCAGGGACTACTAGATTTCACAGCTCCCCCATGATATTTTTAAATAAAATTGCCAGTATCCATATTATGTGGATGCAAAGGTCATAATGCCCAGTCATTAGGCAGTGACGAGGAGTATCTGTGTCTAACTGTACTCAGACACACAGATAGAGTGCTAGAATCATTAAAGGTGGAAAAGACCTGTAAGATCATCTAGTCCAATGTAGGTAAGTGTAGATAAATGAAAAGATAGGCAGATAGATACATGCATGCAAAACTATACAGGTATTCATGCAGAAGGCATTTCAATAAAGCAGAATTTATAAGAAATCAGAAACATCTACGAGCAATACTGGTTCAGAAAAGAGATTTCTTTTTCTTTCTCCAGCCCCACCTCCCACTGTAAGAGTCTGCACCTGTTGAATAACAACTCAAAATGAGTGAAACAGATGCCAAGTCATGCTGATGCATTCACAGAATTGGGGGAAACCACCACGGGTATAAAAAACTGATATCTGCATTTGGCCTTAGATCTGAAATTGTTTCAGAGTTTTCCATCTGACATTATCAGCCAGGCAGAGTTACCTGCCTCATCAACTTCAGATGAGATGTCATGGAAAGACCCTCTGCTTGAGTGCATCTGGAGGGCAAACAGAAGCAAGCTCAATGTCACACTGCAGGAGTGGGCAACAACACTTCATGACAAATCCTTACTTTTGCCAATAGACCCATCAATTCCACCTTTGATGTCAAAGGTTATATGAAGAAATTTTTTTGGAAGTGGCCTCAGAAGTTTCCTTCTTCTTCCTATTTCTAAAAAAGCTGAGGGTAAGGAGAACAAATGCCTGTCTGCGAAGCTCAGCAGTACTGCTCTGATGTGGAGCTTAGCTGAAGACGTATCCTGATGATAATTCATTTATGCAGGAACAGTGAGCCTGGTATGTTACTTACACATATTGTCTTCTCAGACACTAATATTTCAGATTTTTTCACAATAAATCTTCATCTTCTAAGTCAAACTGAGGATTTTTTCTGAATAACAGAGCTGACAATGACACATTTCAACACAGCTAGATTATAAAACTGTCACAGTCCACTCTGTTCCCCAATCTCTATCCCTGTCAACAGTGGCTGGTTGTAAAAATTTCATCTTGCAAACCAGTCTACTACTGAGCAGGTTTTTGAAAGTCTGCAAAGAGAGACAGAAGGATGGAGAAGGGAATCCCCTCTGTCTTTAGGGTTAGTTCATTTGTTCTCTTATAGAGCACTTTGTCACTGCTAAAATATAGTGGAACAGAACAGGTCAATCAGTGTTCGAAACAATTATTTAGCTTCCTTGAAATAAATCACATTTTTGCGTGCCATGAAGGGCTATGTGTTGGGTGAATGCTGATATATTATCAATCATCGCTGGTAGGCTTTGACTTAATCAGTTATCGGCACCCTATATAACAGGCAGTGGTTTTGCACTATAAGTCAACAGTACTTCAGTTTGTTTTTTTTTGAAGTTGTAAGTGAAACAAGAAAAACTGCTAAATAAAAGTGTCTCTCTAAGCTCGCATATCCGCATACAACCCTTCTGCTATAGTCAGACTAAAGTTGCAAACAGCTTATGAAGCTCAGCCCACACTTCAATAAGTCAGTAACACCACTTAAAATTTAAAGGGTGAAAAAGCAGGAAAGCAGAGACACAAAGCTAACCTATCAAATGTAGCAACATGTAAACTCATCCCAGTAAGAATCAGTAGAAGGACATATACAACAGATAGAACTGCAATATAAACACATCTGCTCAGTGAATATAACACATAAAAAACTTCAAAACAAAAGCAGAAGACAATATTCAAGCTGTTGCACTTTAAAGTCATTGTTAAATGAACACAATCCAGTTAACTCATTTTTTTATTGCAGTGAAAAATGCCTGCTAATTTCCAAAGAGCATAGCCAAACTAGAGGCACAAAATAATATATAAAGGCCCAGACATTTTCTTGCCAGAAGGGACCTGACAAGTACCAAATGCTTAAAGAGAAAATTCACAATCTGCTATACAGAGCCAGGATGGGTGATTTACCAAGTGGAAGTCTCTTATTAGTTATGAGACATTAGAGAGTAATTTAAAACCTGAAGAGACTGTGTCACCTTGTCAGAAAAAACTGATTCCAAATACTCTATTTACAGAAATGACTTTCGAGTCTTTCTAATTTCTGTACTCAACAGCACGCAGTGTCAGTGACTCCACAGCCAGGACATGCTGCAGGAAAAAGCATTTTGTTTGTGTCTGTTTCAACTTGAAAATCAAATGCCTCCACTTTTCTGTTTCATGAGAATCAGAGAACATGGCTGTCATCTCTTCCGAACATCTTTATCCAAACTCCTGATCTTACAGTGCTCTTTCACCATTTCCCTCTTCAGATATCTCCTTCCTAACACAAACCATCACCACTTCTTCAGTCCTCCTTTATTTTCTGCAGAGGGAGACTCAGCTTAAATCAATGAAGAAAAGAAGGCCATAGGAGACACTCTGTTCAAGTAGATAAGTAACTAATGCTATCCCGAAACATTTTTGCCTCTTTCTCCTTAGCTACTTCTAATCCAGGCAGTATAGTCACTCCTGTCCCAGAACTGCACCCTGAGACATGGGAAAAAAACATTGGCAGTAACTGTGAATCACTATTTGCCCTTCTCTGACAATTGTCCAGCCTGGCTTGTAAATTCATTTGTACTCTACAGAAAATTTCAGTTGTTGCCTCTGTCAGCATAAGTTTTTCCACTGCAACGATTGCTGGAACGTTGAGCTCCTGTACCTCTTACTGCTAAACTTGGGCATCTGATCCCTTGGAAAGAGTTCTATTTATCTTTTCCCATCATTACAATTATGTGGCTATAAAAATTAACCTTTCCTTGAAGGGAAAAAAAAAGTAGAAGCACTCATCACATACATTCATCTAGGGTTAAAAATACACCAGGCTTTTTAAAAACTTCCAAAATAATTGGTTGTTTGACAGGTGAAGTTGATCTGGAAAACCTAAGCACTAGTTACTTATCCATTTGAGTAGAGTATCTCCTAAGGCCTTCTTTTCTTCATTGATTTAAGCTGAGTCTCCCTCTGCAGGTTGCCTGGCACCTCTTCTGCTGAGCCTAAATGCATGACAAAAAGTCTCCAGACTGAAGAAAAGGTATTTAATTCACCTCTGCTGTGTACCTCTATTTTGAAGTTACTCTGGCCAATGATGACCACATAGTCACAGGAAATGATGAAAACATTATTTTCATCCCAAGTTTCCCAGTAGGGTCTGAATACTTCATGCCAGCTGAAAAAGGAGCAATCAATCAGCCTTCTGTGGGGCTGACGCAGCCGCTGCCTTAATAGCCCCAGTCTTTGCTGTGGCCATTAGTGATGAGAGAAGTTGAGTTTTTAATTGCACTGTCTCCGAATGTTACATCTCTGTAATTTCCAATACCATTTTTCTCCATCAAAAACAGAATAGCAGTTTCTAAGTTAAAAGATTACATGCAGCTACAAAAACAAAATACTGACTAGTAAAGACACTAAAATAAATGTATAACCACATAGAGGGACTTTCCCATGAAAACTGAAACAGAAAAATAAATCTGGAGAAGTGTCTGGAAAAACAAAAGTGATTCTTTTTTTTCTTCTTCTACACTCCCCACCCCTTTTTCTTATGACAATAAATTTTTCCACAGAATTTAACCATGTGAAAAGTCTCAAGACATGATCCTCAAATAGAAAATAGGCCTCTGAAACCTTAGGAAAACTTCAAAAGAAGAAGAGGAAGAAGGAGAAAGAGAATTAAAAAAAAAACTCTTAAAACTTAATGGATAGCTATAATTAAGTTTTGCTTATTGGCCAAGTTAGCTCCTAATAGGAAAAAAAAAAAAGAAATGATTTTCATTCTTTCATTCCTGGAGCCATAAAATGACAGTATTCATGCATCTCTTGTTTCCTGCAGCTAGATTAGCATGACAGATCTGCCCAGTTTGCCAGCCCTCTTGGCTTCACAGGAGATACATCAATGACTGATGTCTGCATCACCTTATACTGTTTTAGGATCCTACATCTCTTAAACCCACATCTTTTAATAGCCTACATCTTTCTAAACCAGGAAGACATAATGCATAGTTTCAACTGCTTTGTTAGGTAAAACAGCTAACCCAACAAGAAGTGTAACACTGCTGTGTTCCTGATCTCCAAAGCCACCACTGACCACTCCACTGTGTCAGCTGCTCTCTGTGGCTTCAGAAGACCACTGCTGTCCTCAGTTCTGAGAACTGCAGCCATGCCATGAAGCAATACACAGGTGTGAATGCATGTTTCCTATACTTCTTGAGAGCTGTGGTATGTTGTCCTTACATTAATAGTATTTTGTATCTAATGTCCCAAATTTCACAGATTTCAATATTTTCCTTGCACGTCCATTTCAGCACTACATTGACCATCCAGGGCCCAATTCCCATTATCTTTGCTCCATCCACTTGCTTGTTATTACTCCATGTGCAATATGGAAAATGTGGACTATGACTCAAATCTGTTATAGCAGTGGCTGAAGGAAAAGCACAGCCAGCCAGTATCAGCAAGCAGTTGGCAGTCTTGACTCAGTTAGTTTATCTCATCAAGAAAATGACATTCCACTTAATAAAAGATTACTGTCTACTTCTTTAATCAATTGATAGTCCTATTGTTTCAGTATGAAAACTAACTACAGAGGAAGGCATTTAATATATTATGAAATAAACTGCCTTCAACTTTCACTGCCATTCCAGGTAGTGAAAGAAAAGCAAAATGCCTGCTTTTGGTTTTGTGTATTTTTCATTTGTTTGTTGTTTACACTTAGCTTGGTGTCATCTGCAAACTTGCTGAATATGCACTCAATCCCATCATTGATGTAATTTATAAAGATGTTAAAGAGTACCAGAACCAAGATAGACCCCTGGGGGACAACACTTGTTACTGGCCTCCACTACCTAGACATAGAGGCAATAACAACAACCCTTTGGCTGCAACCTTCCAACAAATTCTTTACCCACCAAATATTTCACTCTTCAAATCCGCATCTCTCCAAATTAAAGGCCTTGCAGAAGTCCAGGTAGATGACATCAGCTGCCTTCCCTTTGTCTGCCAATGCTGTCACTCCACCATTGAAAGCCACTAGATTGGTCAGGCATGACTTATTTATTTGGAACACATTCTTGTCATTTGCTATTACGATTATTCATAAATGAGCTTTTGCTCATAAAAGCCTGATACAACGCTGATATACACAGTTACATGAAGTAGAGGAATTCATTAATTCTTAAGTTCATCCTTATCTGTATGTTAGCCTACATTTACTATCATTATTCTGTTCTTTTGATGCAGGAATCAGTACTCTGTGATCTACGATTTATCTACAGATGGAAGCTGTAGAGATTTACTTGGAAACAGTCAAATGTCATCAAATAAACATTTCTGAGCTATAATTATTACTCAGAGATAAAAGCTTCATTTTATTAGGCACTGAACAAACGTACAGTAGTCTTACTTCTAAAAGTCACACCACTCCAGCTGAGGAAGGTGTATTTATTGACTGAACATTTCTTTCTGGTTTAATATATGCCAAAGAATAGCAGTTCAAGAGTCTACTAAACATAAATGAGTCAAAACCATTGCACTCTGACTTAGCTGAATTAGCTCAGCTTGTAGGTCCAGGAGGCTTTAGAAAATGTTAGAGCATCCCATTCTTTAGCAATGAAAAACTAACTTTTGCCTCAATTAAGATACTCTGGTTCTCCCTTCACTTGCAATAAAAGTTAAGAAATCTCCAGTGAGATTTTTCTGTTTCCCTGAATGTGTTTTATGTATACCTTGCAATAAGAAAACTCAAGGAGAGAGTCCTACAGTCTTTCTTCAGGATCATAAAGCCAGAGATGTCTTCAGAGGTGGTTTTTGTCTGTTAAAAGCTCAGGAAATAAATGCACAAAGTATCTAACGGCTGAAGTATTACAGCAAGCCAAAGAGATGTGAGAGACTTGTGCCAGAGCTGGAAAGGCATATCTTGAATGTACAGGTGAGTACACAGTTGTATCTTGGATCTTTTCTTCTCTTTCTCTGTTGGAAATGTACAATGCTGTATAAAAACAATGTGTTGGGTTGTAGCCATAAGCTTACATGCCTAGTCATGGGACTTTATTTATGCAGAGCAGACTGACTCTGCCAGAAGACAATGAGAGAAACCCACTCTGAATAACCAATAGACAAGCCATTAGAGCATTTGCTGGGAATGCAGGAATGCATTTAAATGCTTTCTGCAAATGATGAAAAAAGACTAGGACTGGACACTCCTATTGATGTCTAAACACTGGGATTTTTCAGTAGATCAATAATCCTACCTGAATGACTTGAATACACAAATTGAATACAATGAGAGAATTGCACCTCACTGGTGCAATTGCACAATTTCCACTGCAACTAAAAAGAGTAAGGAAAACCTCCTTAAAGCAGTAATTAAAAGTGACTGCTGCTACCTCTGTAGCATATTGATAGAAAATAGGGTGTTTAGGGGGTTAAGAAGCAGCCCATTGATAATATGAAGGGTACTTGTGGTTCAACATATGTAGATTTGTTGCCTAAAAATGCAAACAGGTACCACAGAGGATGAGAATTTTCTAGTACTCTTTAAGGAAGATCATGCAGATTAAATCAGGGATGGGAAAGGAGCAGATGCTCAGCTTCATTTAGATGCTTACTGAGACAGGACTTGAGCTGTCTCATCAGTTGTGCCCTCAAGACACTATTCCATACATCACAATTTGGGCAGCAAATGACTTCCCCCTGCACTCTATTGAGCCTCTCTATCAGCCCCAAAGAAGCCTACTCCAGATTTCATGGGAACTCATGGCCTGGTGGTCCTCCGCTTTGTGAGCTCAACCACACACATTGCACCTTTTCAGCAAATATTTCCAGTAATTATTGCACTGACAGAAACAGGATCTACACTGAGCTGTTCACAAAGCAAAAGAAGAGTGCATTCATCTGAGAATTTCAATACAAGGGATAAATCTATCAACTAATGCTTCAAGTCACCTTCTTTTTCAGTGACTTTAAATCACATGGCAAGATTCCCAGCAGAGATACAGATGCCTCCAGGAGTTTTTGGGCAAATGGAGCTATTGTTGAAAATCACAGGAATACACAAAGCTGCCATTTAACCCTAAATCCTTAACAGTCTTACTTCCCTAAATGGTTTCTTCCCACATGGCCAAGAGCCTCAGGTTTTACAGCATTCAATTGTTTACACTATTTCCAGGTATGCCTAGGCTGGGCTCAGAAAAATAGGTCCCTCCATACTTTCAGGGCCTTGGCTTTGCTCTCAGAGCTACAGAAAACATGGTGGTCATCTCACTTGGCAGGGGCATGCCCACAGCAATGCCAGAATTCGGCTGTGACCTACTGCTTCCACTACCTGGGATGGAGACCTAGCTTTTGGGATTGAGGCTGGCTGCTTCCCTGCTGTAGTGGTGGCATTGTATTAACTGTTCTCACTCAGATCCAGTGCATCTGAGTCATAGCATAGAATCACAGAATCATAGAATGGCCTGGGTTGAAAAGGATCTCAGATATTGTCTAGTTTCACCTCTAGAAGTACTTTCTGAGATAATGATGTCTAGAAAGAGAGGCCTTATGTATCCACCTCTTTCCTTACAAAAAGTGCTCAGGCTAATCTCTCACCACCCCAAGCTGCCTTGCTGACCTTCATGAGCATAACCATGCCATCAATCTCCCACTATGAATAAATACCTACTGATTATTTGGAGGTTTTCCCACTCCAGTACAGAAAATCTTTTCCATCCAAAGAGCTATAGTTGTTTATTGACCAGGAGGTTTACTTGAGATTTTAAAAATTCTTGCAACATACTCAATTAACTTTGAAACAGTCATGCTACATTTTTGTAACAATGACAACTACTTCCTGAGCAAAACAATGAGATGTCAGCATATTCACAATATTTCAACATTATGTGCTAATCCATTTGTACCCACAATGTTGTTTCTAGAAAAAAAAAAAGAAGAAGAAAAAAAAAAAAGGATATGAAAAAAACATAGGAGGCCAGCAAAATGCAAAGAGTACTTTGATTTATTTTTCTATTTTCTTTTTTTGTTTGTTTGTTTTTTGTTTGTTTTTTGTTTTTGTTTGTTTTTTGTTTTCGTTTGTTTTTTGTTTTTTGTTAAAAATATTCCAGGGTACCTCCTTTGTCAGTCTTGATAATTCATAAGTAAAACAAATTTGTTTCTTGAGATGGGATAAAATAAAGAGAATATCCATAGTTCAAAAGCATGGCACTGTTCTTCTGTAAAGAGGGCAGCTCCAGCAGAGGTAAAGGATGAGCCTTGTACAGCTTATCCTTTTCTACTGTATTCCAGAGTTTTATAACCTTCTTAAATTCCTTTGGACCTTGAGACCTCATGTTGCTGTAGAAAGAGGAAATATGCATCCCATGGACTTTGGTTCAGAGCATGCTTCAGAAACACTGCCACAAAGTACCCTGATGCCCAAATGCCTCCACTAGCCCCTGTGTGGGATGTTGCTGGAAGAGATTTTACTTCACTTCCACCACGTGCCTACCACGGTCAAAAACTGTCTTCTTCTATCCAATATCTTAACATACATATACGGAACAAGTTCCACAAATGGTATTGCTGCAAAAGCACACTTACCAGCTAACAAAAATATATACAGGAAATGTCCTTTGAAGAGCGCCATTTGAGAAACCCTGTTAAGAGAGTGTTCAAAGATAATGTCTTTTGGAGAAGAAGATAATGGCAAAAGAAAGAAAGAAGGCTCAGCTGTAGTAAAAGGAGCTGGAGAATTCCTCCAAAAGTTATTACTGATCATTGCTTCCAGGAAAAAAATCCCCTTTGGATAAATTCAGCTTTCTGGAAAAGAGTTTAAACTTCACACATTCATTTTACTCACACTTTGCTTTCCAGCATAGATAAAAGGTAATGACTGACATGAGCTGTATGAAATCTTCTCGCTTATCCACACCTCTGGAAAATATGCTCAGCTCAACTTCCTTCCCAGCTTCAGTGAGGCCCACATTTTCACCCTGACATAATCTTTCCCATGTGTTCAAAAAACTGAAGGTCTCTTTGTATCTGGAGAGTAATCAAGTGTGCACATGCCCTGAAGATGTAAAGTTAATTTGTGTCTGAGGAGGAAGATCTACTGGTATTTAGGAGCAAATCTTGGCACGTTTTCTTCAGCTGTTGGTTATACATCTGCCTCCTCTCCTTATAGACAAAACATCCGAGAAATCATGTGTGTTAGCTGAGTGCCAGCACTCTGCTCCTTGGGCATGTGAAGCCTCTCAGGGCCTTTTCTCATGGCTGCAGCCAATGGCCAAGTCAAGCAGCAAAGGGCAGCAGCAGGTCACAGCAGCCCAAAACTCATGGGTGAAGCTCATTCAAGCAGAGACAATGCCAGCTAATGGCCTGGAAGAGGGCTTTTATAGTAGCCAGGTGGAAGATGCATGTAAGGAGCATGAAAATAAGCTTCACTTGGTACGAGAGATCTTTGGGGAATTAAACCATGTGGTCTGGTCTTAAGAGGCTTCCTACACTGCATGGCTTTCACTGTCCTCCCCAGGGGCTCCTTGAGGACAAGCATTCTGCTGGATGAAAATACATCCAGAGACATGAGATCCTGGGGCAGGAAATATAAGGGCACCATGTGTCCCTGCAAGCTCCTCCAAACAGTGAAGACATTTAGCCAGCATTTCAGACCCCATTTATTTCACTCATCTGATTTGGCTTTTCTGCTCTGAGCATAAACTGCCAGTTTCATTGGGGATTTACAGTCAGAGGAAGTTTAGGCACCCCTGAAGAAGAGGATCTGTGTCTTCTTTTACTAGATCAATATTCATTGAAATACACAGAAAAGAGAGGAAAAGAAGAAACTGCCTTCCAGCCTTAAAGCACGGCACATCTGCTGCAGCAAAGGTCCAAGGTCAGTACTTTCAAGCAGAGCTCACTGCCACTTGCATGCAGGCTGAGGTCCTTCATCTCTGCAGCAATGACAGAACCTGCCCTCAGGCTGCAGGAGCACTGCGTTCACACAAGGCATGAGGGACCCTGAATTGGTTGGGCTTTGTCCTAATTTAGAGGGTATGAAATGCAAGAAAAAGCATTCACAAAGATGAGCTTCTTTGTTTCTGTTTTTCCCAGATTCCCTACCAAGAGCAAGATATGTGAGATGGACTCGTAAATGTCTCAGGCTGCAGCCATTTATAGAGCCCTCCATTTCTCACAAAATCCTTTAAAGGAAACAGCAAAGGCCACAGAATGAGGGAATATTGGCACTGTCCAATGTTGCTCTGTCCACTAGTCCAAGAAGCTTCCCAAAAATCTGAATTCAATTTCCAGGCTGCTGAATGGTTGCTCGCCTGGTGACAATTTACCAGCAGCTTCATAAGTTTTTTATTTTCTGTTAAGAAATCAATTGCCTTGAATTCTGGATGAAAATTAAAACAACCCAGCTCCCTCTTATTGTTTGTTCATTGTTTGTAAGCTGTTCTGCATTTGTCCTGCTCAGTGAGCTATTGTTCCATGGGGGCACTGCAAACCTCTGTGAGCACAAACTCAAACCACATTGTAAATAGCACATGGCTTTGTTTAATCCAGCATGTACTCCTTGGCCCCAGCTGCAGAGGCAGACTGGTGGAGCAGCAAAGTGACCTGCCTGCTTTAGTGCTGCCATTAGAGGTTGCCTGCCAGTGCCAGGCAATTGTGTGCCTTATTTATATTTTATTTTTGAAAAGTCAGCAACGTAAATGCTACACCACACTGACTCGTCTCGGGGAAAGGGATGCATTGTTTCTGTCCACTAGCTAAAGCAGCATTGTCCTGTTCAGCTCTGCTAGGAAAACCTATTATGGTCCTCAAATGCAGGCTGCTGATGCCCTCTGCTGCCGTACTGCTGTCTGTAGGAGGACTTTCTGTTGTTTCTGCACAGAGAGAGATTAAGCTGCTAGGTACCATTTTCACTCCTAATGAACATGCGTCTTGTCAACAAGTTATTGCAAGTACTTTACAACTCAGAAATCTATTACCAAGTCAAACAGTGAACTGTTCATCACAGTGCCTTCTCCTTTAGTATAAAAGGTAAGAATTGTAAGCTTTATTATTCTTTTTTTTTCATAACAAGCCCTGTCAATATTTCAACGATTCATGTGATGTGACAGTGAGGACATTATAATAAAAGTACCTGTCATAAAACTCTTTGATTCCACTATGATTTGCAGAAATCAGCCTAGGTAATCATTCTGCCTGTACACAGTGCACATGAACAACTTAGAAGTTTGCCATGATCATGTATTATCTCACCTGCTCTTTCATCCTGCATGCCATGGCCACACTCGTGCAGTGCTGCACATGGTAGTGGCTCACTGTGTGGGTTGCTGAGCTGTCCTCACTTGTAGCAGCAGAGTTCCAGGGCATGGCTCTGACAGTGGGGAGCAGACCACAGCCGCTAGCAGGACAGGGAGCAGCTGGCTCCTTGTGCAGTGAGCCATTCTGCTCATTCCCAAAGAAGGAGGAGAAGTAACGAGGAGGGAAAGAAAGAGGTTTCCATCTTCCATATGGATAAGTGAACCTTGCCAGTGCATAATATGAAGCTAGCATCTCTCTGAAGCAACGGGAGTGAGGCTTGCTCTGTGGGATAATGCTGCAGCACTGCCACCATTTTGATCTGAGCTGTTAGCCAAAATCTGGGGACAAACATACTGTTTCCATTAAGAGAAGCAATTGATGAAGAAATCAGATATTTTTCTGATGCGCTCCTATTTTTCTGTAGAGAATGTACAAAGCCTGCTTCCCTTCCCCCATTGTGTTCAACCAGCAGGAGACAAGGCTTTTCTGTTCAAAACTCCAAAACATTTTCCAGCTAGGACTCTTCCTGAGGATTGTTTCTTACCCTTTTCTTCAAGGATACATTGCAGATGTGGCCTTGGCTGTCGGTGTGTCTGTCTGGCTCTTAGTGCCTCCCTCTGGCAGTCCCAGCAGCGTCCATTCCCAGGTACTCAACATAATGCTTTCATTAGATATTGTCCATACTCCTCCCAAAAAAGTTGCCAGCACTATGGCTTGCATCAGTCTCCTCTGCTTCATGTCAGCACTGCGCCCTTAACCACTGCCTAAAAGGTCTTTGACACCTACTTATGTCAGCTGGATGGCATTAAATAGCAGATTCACAAGCAACTCAGCCATCAGAACATTAGGTGCAAACAAGGGAAAACAAGCAGTGCTGAGGAGGCCTGGGTGGCAGCAGCAGGGATGGACCAAGATAAGGATGCCCTCCTCATGCCATCTCTTCCACACAGTTTGGTAGGACCATGACTCTGCCCAAACACTTGCATCTCATCCTCAGTGCAGGCAGGCTGACAGAGAACAGGCTGCTAACCATTCTTGTGCATGACTTACTTGTACTGTTCAGGTGAGGCAGTGCCTTTGTTTCCAGTGGCTGCTATGGGAAAAGCCTCCTCAAGGGCTTTTTTTTATTTCCCCCAAAGAAAGGATGGCTCTCGGCCTCTGTGACAAGAGACCTTGCTCCTCACTGCACTCCACACAGCCTGCCATAAGAAGCAATTTCTGTCAGAGCTCAGTCTCTGAAATACATATTTCCTCTTGCTAGCAGATGCTAAATTAAAAGTTGATAATCAGGTGGAGAAAGCAACTTAAAGAGGCAAGTTCTCCCTGAGGAAAAAAGCAACCTGCTCTCACAGAGGAGAACAGAGCAGAATAGATAAACCTTCCCTCACTTGTACACACCACACAGCTATAAATTCAGTGCTTGCTGGAGAAGGTCATGGAGTCCATGTGCTAATGGATTTTCTGCCTGAGGGTATTTATGGGAGAGTACATTTGATAGACAAGGGCCATCACGGGTGAAAAAAATCTGACAGCAGAAAAGACGAAAGCAAAGAGTGACCAGAGCAGCATCCTTTGAGGACACATCATGGTAACAGCTCGAACTAAAAGAACAGACCTGTGTGGGCTCTGAACAAAGAAAGATGCTTGGAGTCACGCAGCTGATGAGCACTGACACAAAAACAGCACCAAGAGCAGGGAGCTCGATGCCATGCTGATGCTGCAAGGAAGGCTGAAGGAAAGGAGATATTGTGCTGGATGCCTTTAGGGTAAATGAAAGGCAGATTGACAGGGGGCCCAGCAAAAGCAAAGATTATAGAGAGGAGTATAAAATTGATCAGACTTGTCTTTTTTATTCCTTTTTTGACCATTCACATCAGAAGATTGACATATTAAGAACTGATGAAAGGGAAATATGGAAAAAGCAGACAAGGACTTTTTTGTCTTTCAGAGCACAGGAACTACGTACTCTGAAAGTCACCAACTGGCCCTTGATCTGCACATATAACATCTGTTTACCCACCCATATCTTGACATTGCTTTGGTTGTCCCTGCTTCTTTTTCCCATGTCTCTGCACTCTCACTCCTCTCTTCTGTGAGCAGGGACATGCATATTAGCCAGCATCATGACTCCCTGTCAGTGACAGGCCCTGCTTCCTGCTCCCTGGCAATGGTTTCTTTCTGGGTGCCATTTTGACTTCCAGCAGCAGAGCCTTCTTTACTTGGCTGTGCCAGCATGCACACAAAGCGCATATCCACACAATGTGCATGTTGTGGCAAGCACAGGGGGTTCTCCCTGCAGCATGGGGGTCTTATCCAAAATAACTCTGCCTTTAAATCCCATTAAGCTGGCAGTAGAGTCACTGCCAGGTGTGACATTTGAGTCTGTGCTTTGATGTGACCCAAAGGTTGAGCGGGACAAACAAGATTTTTGCTTTGCTCCTCATGGCTCCAGCACAGTGGGAAGCAGTGAAAACAATATCCTCCAAGAGAGACCACACTGCCGCTCTCTCCTTGGCAAGAACTTTCAGTTTGCTTCTGTCACTGTTTGCAAAATGTGTTTTTGGGGTTGTTTGGTGTTTTGTTTTTTTTTTTTTTGCTTGCAATAAACTCACGCAGCTGGCAACTTATTTGCTTTTCTCATGTTTCCCCCCATAGTACAAGCATTGTTTTGCTCTTCCTTGCAGGCCACTCTGTTTCTCATTAGTCTGTGTTTGTCTCTCATTTTACACAGGGTAACTAAACTCCTCACTGTTACGCTTTCAGTTTCCATCCTCACCTCCTTTCTGGTTTTCTACCAGAAAAAGTCCCATTAGGACAGAATAATGTAGGTACCTCACCGCCCCACAGCATGTGCACTTCAGTGCATCACCTCTCAGCTTGCAGTAGCAAGGATGGGGCCCTGGAAAGCCTGATCTGGCATTGGCAACCCTGCCCATGGAAGAGAAGTGGAACTGGATGGTATTTAAGAGATCCTATAGAAATATATTCTATAGTTCTCCAAAGCAGGACCAGATATGCGGATCATGGTATTCACCTTCCTTGGGGAACTGGGGCACTCAGAGTGTGTGAGAGCTCCCTTCCCACAGAAGGGAAGTCATCAAAGGAGAATGAGACCATGACCAGAGCATGAGGGCAGACAGCAGTGAGCCTTAGCCCTCATGGCTCACAAGGCTGTTGACAAAGATGATTACTTCTGGGCCATTCAAGGCAGGCTGAAATTGGAGCAATAGTCTCTTTCCATGGAGTATGTACAGCCATAGCCATGACGCACCATGCAGGTGACAGATCTCTTTTGCTGTGCCCCCAGATCTTTGTTCCCAGCTCAACATGACAGGAATTTCAGCCAAGCACCCAATGCTCATCACTGAGAGTAGCTCCAAGGAGTGAGACTTCAAGCTGATGTTGACATTTTCCTGTCATACAAGTTTCTCTGGTTAAATAATATTGACAGAAAGTCTTTTGAGTGCTTGCCATCAGCTAACCTTCTACCAGACAACATCTTTTTTAGTATAGTATCGCTAAAAACCTGTATGGAATTTACTAGCATTACACATTTATTTATGCACAAAAAAAAAAAAAAGAACAGGTAATAAATTTTAGTTTTCCTTGTGTCAGGATCAGTCGGTTAAGGTAGCTCCTATCATTTTTCTCTGAGACTTAGGCAGCAATTTTCAAAATGACCCTTAGAAAATAGGCATCAAAGTTTCTCACTAAGTGTATTTGGACACTGGAATACTTGGATATTGAAGCCCATTACTTTTGTCTTAAGAGATGTCTATAGAACTAGGTTGTCTCCTAGTTGGTGGTATTCTTTGTTTATTTCTTGACGATTTTGTGGTAGAACTTGCAAACTCATAAGCAAGTCAGAAAAAGACTGCTACCAGAAAACAGCTATAGGAAGCCAGGATTGCTATCTGGCCATCTCCTCACCCCTGCAGTGCTTATGCAGATAGCCAGGCTGTTCATCCCAGGCATTTTAATTACCCTACCCATGTTCACAGCCTAACCCATTGCTGGGAGATATGAACACAACACTTTTCCTGCCTCTGTCCCTCTTTTGGAGGGTAGTCACAGCATGTACCTGTGGCTGCAAACTCTCATCAGCTAAACTTCACCTGTCCTTAGCAAGTTAGGAGTTAGGATGGGCAGAAACCAGACAGCTGTCCCCTGGCTGAAAAGCTGGTGCAAAGCAGATGGTTCTTCAGACATTTTACATGGGCAACCTCATTCCAGTAACAACCAAATGCCTATTTTAAATTCTAGCTTTTTCTCTTTCCAAAAGCAGCTGCTGTCTTGCTTGCTTAATTAGAAAATTAAAATCCCTCAAATTTGCTGACGTTTCTGAGATGTGAAAAAGTTTATCAATTAATTAAAGTAAAAAACAGTCTAGTGGAATGTTCTCTCTGGGATTTGGCTTGTTTTGATTAGTTTGTGGTTTTTTTGTTTGTTTCTTTGCTTGTTTTTTTAGCAACATATTCCTACATTTACCTGGCCATTTATGGGGGCCATCCCTTGTGGAATTCTGTAGCTCAGCTCCTTCGGGACATCAGCTTCTGAGTAGGTGCAAGGAGGACTTGAAATCTGCAAATCCAAATGTGTGCAATGAACTTCAGATGAAGTATCTTGCTGAACAGAGATCTTTGGCTGGAACTCAAGAACAAAAGGTAAGTTTATGGTCCGTGGAAGAGTGGGCAAGCTACTTATGATGATTACAGGTATGTAGTGAAGCTGTTCAGAGAGAAAATTAGAAAAGCCAAAGCCCGGCTAGAATTGAACTTGTCCACTAAGGTAATGGAGAAAAATAAATATTTCTATAAATACATCAACAGCAAGACGAGGGCTATGGAGAATCTCCATCCCTCGTTGGACTCCAAGGGCAACTTGGTGACCAAGGATTAGGATAAGGCTGAGGTACTTAATGCTTTCTTTGCCTCAGTCTTCAATTGTAAGTCTTGTTACTCCCTGGGAACACAGCCCCCTGCACTGGTAGATAGCGATGGGGAACAGAATATGCCCTGCATGATCCATGATGGGATCGTTTTGGACTTGCACACATAAGGAGGTCAGGCCTGGTTTTAATCACTGGTTAAGTCCAGATCAAGGATATTTTCTGGCTGCAGCCAGGTGAGATAGAAGCACAGGTGAGCATGGAGCCATGGTCAACACACTGTCCCTCCTACACAGCACAAAGTGGAGGCTTAATTCTCAAACTGTCAGTTCTTCAGCCATACTTCACCAAAATTAAGTCAGCAAGGGTAGTTTACAGTGTTTTGATAATAACATTTTTCATTTCCCTCAACAACCAGAGAGGGACTACATGAATTTCTTATTTATGTTCTCAATGCAGTTGGTGGATTTTGAAGAAGGTGAAAACTGTACAGATTGAAGAGAAGGATGATATTACTCCAACAGTCTTAGAGAACCCTTTATGATGATTAATTGTCCCCATCAACTGTTCAGTAAAACACTCAGGCCCCTGTTCAGTAAAACACCTAAAGTACAGACCTGCCATTAACTTCAGTAGGGCATAAAAGTGTGCAAATTTAGATCCCAAAATTATTGCCTCACTGTATTTTCCCAATTCCTGGTGAAAGCAGGGAGAATCTGCAAACTGCCCAGTACGTCTTGGATCAGGATTTTTTTTCATATAATAAAACATTTCCCCTCTTTTTTCTTTTCATCTGAACTAAACTTTCCGATTGGAGGCCAGTAATTACATTAATTCTTATTTTTTCAGAGTAGAGGTACTTTTCTACCAGTTACCACACAATCCTAATTAAATAAATTAAACACTGAGTTATAAATAGAGCCAATATTAAAGTAAGTTCACGACTCAGAACTCTGAAGAGATAATGCATATTGCTTGACCTGGTTCACTTGTCAGACCTTATCCCACACAGAAAGCAGTTTTCATAAAGACAAGCAGTAGGCTTTGCTTAGATTCTTAGTTTTTATGAATATCAGACCGAGATCTTGTTCTGAAGGGAAAAAAAAAAACTAATTCCAATAAATGTCAAATTATTATTTCAAAGAAGGCAATGGTTATTAGAAAATAACAAGCATATCTGTGTGTAAATATATATGACATTACACATGACAGTGGTGTGTGGCTAGTGGAACTGCATCTGCTCAGCAGTGAACCTGCAATTTCCAAACCTCTGAAGGCAGCAAATAGCATGCTTTCATTCAGAGGCATGAACTTCTAATTCTGGAGACATCCACCACTGGCGAGGTGCTGAGTTGTTTAACAATGAATCTGCTGTATAGGAAAAAACTCTGCATAAAGGCAATACATCTACTTAAGTCTCTGCTGATCTCAAGTGCAATTGCCACAGTGTGAGGTAACAGTTTCATGCAGGAACTTGCCAGAGACTACATTAGATTCTCCTCTAAACTATCCAAAATACAAATATGCATATAAAGTATTTCAATTAATTGTAGGATAGATATTGACTTCAGACTTACATTTGTAAAATGCTGTTATGCAAAAAATGTACCGTGTCTTTACGTTGTCTGCTAAGCTCTGCAGCTCGTATGTTTATTGTACTGCAGATATGGATAGTCTCAAACAAAATTCTGTATCTGGACATTTACAACAGTCTAGTTTCAAAAAAGTAAAAAATCAAATATGAACACTTTGTTTTTCTCTTTTGTTTGTCAATAGTTGCCATCCAAAACAAACCCACAAACACAGACATCTTGGTTTTTTTTCATCACAAAATCTGCCCAATGCCAAGATTCAAAAACACCCATCCAGCTCATCCATGATCACGTGTGGGATTTTTTCAGTGTAACTTTCTATTTCATAAAAAAATTTTCTTTTTTTTCTGAAAAAAATGGTACATACAGAAGAGTTGATCTACGTATTTCAGTTTTCATTAGGCAATTATTTCATTTGCAGATAAATTATTCTAATTTTTTCCATGCACAAAAAATATCACAATAGCCTTCCTCTTCCCTAACAGAACTCACAACAAAGCCAATATTTGTGTCAGCACTGTAGGGTTGGTATTTGGTGTTGAGAAATATTTATGATGCCCTGCCAGTGTTGGGGGGAAGAAAAAAGACAATGCTGCCTGGAGTTTTTCAGTCATCAATTGCACAAGTAATGACAACAAAAACAAGAAAGCAAATCACACCTATGATTCAAAGAAGCTAAAGTATTCAGTATATTCAGAAGCAAACTGAAAAATCTGATGCTGAGTTTATACGTTGAATTATGTATATTTCTCCCAATTCTCTGTGAAAGCAGAGCTCTCAGGCTTTGAAATTAGCAACCAATTGATGCAATGGTGGTTTTTCAAAAGCTTTTCAAATCAGTGGTGCAGTTGCTGGTGGTTTAGAAAAATTTAAGCTCTGAGCTGCTTGTAAAAATTACCTCAGCTCTTCTGAAGTATCTGATTTAGGGCAAATAAATAAGCTACCACTGAGTAAATTAGGACACCACTGCAGTGGCACATTGTGTTAGGAGATGATTGGCCTGAAGGGAAGGAAAAGCAGAAAGCTGTAGAGGACTCAGTCTCTAATGAAGTACTTGGTTGGGGTCCTTGATCAAAGCAATTCATCGTCTTTATGAAGATGTACCAAAGCCAGTCGGCCTCATTTGTCTTGCTGACAATAAGTCCATAAGTGGAATGGACCCAGTTGGGATGATCCAAGCTGGGCCTACCACACAGTAATGCAATGTTTGCTGAGAGTGCTCTCACCCATATTGTACAGGATGCCAAAGGCATGATTTACTGCTCACTTCAGAAAGGAGAACTGAAGATTTCTATTTTCCTTATCAGGAAAAAAGAATGAGAAAAAAAAATTCTCTTTCAGAGACTGATAAACAGAAGATCAGAGCAAGTCTTTCAAGGATAATCTGAGCACCCTTTTGTTGTCAGATTTCAGTCAAGTGTCTTACAGTCAGAAGTGGTAGCCTCCATCTTTAGCTGTCTCCTCTTGTCTTTTCCCATGTGTTGTTCGTTACCATCTTCTTTGTGCTTGGAGATAAAGCTATGTAACATGGTGTTCCAACTAGTTAATTCTTAAACTCACCACATAAAATCCTCCCCTTAGACTACTCCCATTTGCTGTTGTTTTTTTTTCTCTCTCTCTTGCTTTCTATAGTTAAAGTGCTATTGCCTTATTACTGCCAAATCTCACACAGCTCTGCTTTAATCAATACTGGCATGATCCCTTTATTTTGATTCAAATTATTGCTGACCCTTTCCAATTCCTTATTAACCTTTGCTTCTCCTTTATTTCTTTGTGAAGAGATGATTCATGCAAGCAGATCTAAATGCTTTCTTTACAAGCCCTCACCCTTGGTTAGGGATGAGAGTTCTGTACTGGCTAGTACCTTTAGTCTAAAACTCTGAATTTTCTCTATACAAATTCTCAGTCTTATCACTACTTACAAATCCCTTACAGCAGTGCCAGGAACTGCAAGCCCTACTTAAGTGCCTGCTTTCATCAGGATAGCTACAGCCAGTCCAAGGCCTCTGAAAATCCCTCCACTTCCCATAAGATCTGAACTACACTCCCAGACAACTATTTGAGCGACCTCCTTTGTATTCGCTGCCTCTGCAAGAGTCAGCTCTTCATGTGGTCCACTTATCTGAACAGACATGAATATTCCTCCCCTAATGTTACACTTTGCCAGCGCTCGATTTCAGCTCATAGCTCTCTCTAGTGCTTATATATCATCCCAAACATCCCCCCAGTGATGCTGGTGTTACGTATAGTTTTTTAGCCACATCTCTGATACCAACAGACAGCAGAGATGGAAGTCCTCATAAGTAATGTGTAACAGGAGAGAATAAATGATTCTGCTTGAGAATACCAGAATAGCCACATGAAGTTGCAAATTCCACACCAATGCCTTTAATAAAGCCATAAAATCTGATTGTTGTAGTAAGACTGGAGCAAAGCAAACACAGGATCAGTGTCACTTACCCAAGTACGCATGTCTGTAGCACTGATTAGCGCATCAGACAATCTGTGTTAGGTATAGGTTGAGAACCAATGGAAATTAGGTGTGCATAGGGAATGTAGAATAGGGACAGGAATACTAAATGCTTCTACATTTAACATTTGGGCAACCACAAATGCAATATTGTGTCTATTTCCACTACGAGCAGGTAAATAAGGATGAGAGTAGTTTGGAGACGACCAACATAACTTTGAAGAGTCTTAATATTAAGAAAAGAACAGGAAGTTTATGATCAAGGAAGATTCATCTCTTTAGCCTACTCATCTCCACAGGGAACAGACATTCACAGTAGGGGTCCTCAGTTGAACAAATATAGTTGCAACAAGCAAGCAAGAGCTGGAAGTTGAACAATAACAGTTCAACACTGAAAAGGATTTTTTTAAATCTGACATGCATTATAACTCACTTTCCATCACTGGAAATTTGCAAATCAAGAAATGGGGGACAGAATTCTTTGAGGGAAGTCTTTACAATCATATCAAAAGTCCCTTCAGCTGATCCCAGTGGCTACTCACTGCTGACATGAATCCAGAGGTACAAAAGGAGAAGGAAAAAGAGGATATAGCTTTACAAACAATTAAAATAAAATAAAATAAAAAAAGTTTTTTCTGTTTTCCAGACTCTCTTGACCATTACTTAGCACAGTCCTGCTGCAACTCAGTTGCATACTGCTACAGCATTATTCTTGGTTTGGAAACATCCTGCAGACCACCTGCCCTGTCACCAGAAGACATCATGATCATCAATTGGCAAGAAGTCAGCTCATCTCTCATTCTGAATAGTGCTTACAAATTTCAAAGGGAACTTTATCCTGACATCATGACAGCACATGGTGACAGCTTTGGAGCTTCCTTGCAGGAAGATCTGATGTGCCTTACCCCCGAGCATTTCACTGGCCTTGGTCTGTTACCAATCTGACACATTTATTATAAAATAAAATACATTCGACCTGAGGATCTAGCTTTGACATAGTCATATTTAAGAAGATATTTGCTCCAGCTAACATAAAGTTTTCCTTGATCTGGTAAGCACACTATTTCTTCCTTCAGTCATTTATGATACCCCTGTCACCAGCCTCTCAGGACTTCAGGGATGCTAGCTTGGGCAAAATAGCATCATATATTTATAACCATGTTGCTATCTTCCCCAAACTAGCAGTCTGCTGCTGAAGGCAGTTCTTCATTTGCCTGTTCCTAGAGCTGGCTCTAATAGCAAAAAAGCCTTCTCGGTAGTCCCAGGAAAAATCCAATAACGATTTGTAGCTACAACAAGTAATTCACAGAAGCACACTTATTTTAATGAGTTATCTACTCGTTCTCAAACAAAGCAGACAATGCTGTCCGTAAACTACACCCTTCTTGCATTCCCGTCCTTTTTCTTCCCTTGTACAAATGTGTCTGTCTGACATTCAAAAAGTACCTCCAAACATACAGCAGTAGTCTCTTCAGAAGAGGTGTTGTCACACTGAAAGACTAGTCTTTATCCTCAAAAACCTCAAAAATTTTTTTCCACCAAGTACAATATTTGTAGATCATAACATACATGGCAATATTTGTTCCTTCCTTCCATTAACAGCTACTTTCACTCACAAAGTGCAGGTTATGCACAAAGTGCTAAATAGGAATGGAAGTACAACACCATCACTAAATAACTGGCCACTGTGTAGAGACCACTGGCCCAGATTTTCAGCATGGACCACGTGAAAAATCTGTATTAATTTCAGAAGAAAGTAACATGGACAACCTGAGAATGACTTCCACTGCTTTTTGTGCACACGTATGCAGCAGGCAACATTCCTGATGATCATTTGAAGCACATCATATGTCCTGCTGGCACTCTAGTAAACTGCATTTGCAAATGTGGAATTAAAGGACAATCTTGTAATCAGAGGACTTCAATCACACAACAGCTGGAATAAATTTTAAGCAAATTCCTTAGTTTACTGAAGTTGCATGTCTTAAAGTTTCTAATTAAAAATTTTCTAAATCCCAGTGCTACACTTCCTTGCAGAGAAGCTTGATCAGATTGCAATGCATGGGATTCAAGGGAAGTCCTGTCATGCAGAAAAGAGCATCTGCTTCCCATCTATCAATATCCTATGGAAGTAACCTTGCAATCCTCATTATTTCTAACTGATAAATGTCTTACACATTTATACTTATGCAGTATAATCCTGTGAAGAGAAAGTAATGTGAATTATCTATGTACTTGTAGCTTAATGAGAATCGTGAAGTCACTGGAATTTTTCTCTAATCAGAAAATATTCAGCTTCTTCCACATTCTAATCCATGAAAAAAGTCCTTCTTTATGACCAGGTCCACACACACAAGCTCTCTCAAAGAGCCAAGATTAACCTGAATCTAGCAGTCCAACTCCCTTCCCAGAGAAACAACATTAAAGGTCACCAGAGCTTGAGGCTGGAGAACATTAGATTAACTGGAAATTGCCTTGAGCACAAGGTCTGAAGTCAAATCACTCCATCTGCAGCTGAGTCTATTCACCTCCCTGCTGGTACATTCAGACAATTGTCTAAGCTTCACAACCCCTGGGTATTCTCATTTAAACCGGATTTACTTAGACAAAGGTTAAGTTAGTTAAGTTCAAGTAACAAAAAATCAAAGTTCCTGAAGTAAAACAGAGTCCATTCTTAGGAGTACAGAAATATAATTACTTCAGGTTTGCAACCATGCAAGCATGCATACTGGAGACCTAACAGTGGTACACTTAAATTAAAGAAAAAAATGTGAAGCAAACAGAAAATCTGCCTGTTCAGTTTTCTGATCCCTAAATTTACTGAGATTAGCAAGCACAGAAGTCATCTGAAAATATGCCAGTAAAGGGTGAGATAGAGGTGATATAGGAAATCAGACTGCCCCTTTTTAGGAGCAGTGAGATTTTAAAATATTAATCAGCTGTCAAAATACATCAGGAGTTCAGTTTCCTTCAAATCAACCTTCTGCGTATATACATATTTTTATTGCTTGCGTATTTCTGGCTTCATGATCATGGCTCCTAATACATCTGAAAAAATGGCAGTAATGGATATCTGCTTGGACCACAAGGATGATGGGACTTTTTGAAACTAAACTAAAATATGGTTCTGGCAAACTTTCCCCATAGTAAGTCCAAAGCAATGCTCTAGACTTGTTGCTTCTTTCCCCCTAAGTGCGTTGAGAACAAAAACACACATAAGTATGATTCAGGAACATGCCTTTGTTCTTTTGAGGCAGGCTGCTGAAATGCTGGTACAAGAGCTGGAGCCATAATCTCCAGAGGAGACAACCACATCCCCAGTCTGCCTCATTCAGCTATGGACACAGATCTGATTTCAACAGAGGTGAATTAAACAGTGTCAGAGCACTCCCTGAACTGACAGCTTCTCTTAAAACAAGGCTGATGGATAACACAGCTGATGGAAAGGGCTATATGGCAAATACATGCTGAGGTTATACATTGTACAAACAACTCTGACTAGAAGAAAGGATCTCTAAAGGGAGCGTGGCAGTGCTGAGTGATGTGTCAGAAAGAACTGAAGAGTTCCAGTAGACTGGGGAGAAAAAGTCACTTTCTAAGATCACAAAATCAATTTAGGTTGGAAGGAACCTGTGGATGTCATTTAGTGCTACCTTCTGCTCCAAGCAGGGTAAACTGTGAAGTGAGGTCAAGTTCCTCAGGGTCTTGTCCAGTTGACTTTCAAATATCCACAGGGATACAGAGTTCACAGACTTTCTTGACAATCTGTTCCAATACTTAATGATCCCCATTATGAGAAGAAAAAAACATCTTTCTTATAGCCTGCTGGCGTTTCTCCTGCCGTAACTTGTGTCCATTACCTTTTCCTGAGCGCTTCCAACCACTGGGTAGGTAGCTGAAGAAAACAACTAGATTTCCCTCATCAGCGTTCAGTTCTGCAGGCTGAACTCCTTGGCCCCCCATGGTACACTATGTTCCTCGCATTCTAAAAAATCTCTTGGCTCTGTACTGGAGTTTCTGAGATTATCAGTGTCCTTCATGTAATGGGGTCATGAAATGTGGATACAGATGCTGCATCATGAATGCAAAGCAGAGGGAAACAATTGCTTCCTTTGATTTGCAGACCACACGCTTGCCATGGAGCCCAGCATTCACTGACAGAAAAGTGCACCCCTGACTCATGTTCAGCTTGATGTTCAGTACAACATTTTTTGCAAACATGCGTCTTGTTCTGTAACACTGAGCTCTACAGTGTTGCAGAGAGCTGCTTCATGTCAGGTGCAGGGTGATGGGTGCTGCCAGCTAGGTTTTGGATCACCATCTGTTACACTTCCATAGAATCATAGAATCACAAGGTTGGAAATGACCTACAAGATCATCCAGTCCAACTGTCTCCTCATCACCATTGCCACCACAAGCACTAAACCACATCACGCAGCTCCTCGTCCAGACGCCCCTTGAACACTGCCAGGGACAGCAATTCCACCACCTCCCTGGGCAGCCATTCCAGTGCCTGACCACTCGCTGAGAGACAAAGTTCTTCCTCACGTCCAACCTAAACCTCCTCTGGTACAACTTGTGGCCATTACCCCGTGTCCTGCTCGTTACTTGGGAGAAGAGGCCAAATCCCTCTTCACCACAGCCTCCCTTCAGGAAGTTGTAGAGTGCAGTGAGGTCTCCCCTGAGCCTCCTCTTCTCCACACTGAACAATCCCAGCTCCCTCAGCCGCTCCTCATAAGACTTGTGCTCCAGACCCCTCACCAGTTTCGTTGCCCTTCTCTGGACACGTTGCAGTGAAGGGCCCAAAACTGAACACAATACTCGAGGTGCGGCCTCACCAGTGCTGAGTACAGGGGGATGATCACCTCCCTGCTCCTCTGGCCACACTATTTCTAATGCGGGGTGCCGTTGGCCTTCTTTGCCACCTGGGCACACTGCTGGCTCATGTTCAGCACAGCACCAACCAACACCCCCAGGCCCTTCTCTTCTCCACACTCATCCAGCCACTCATCCCCAAGCCTACAACGCTGCATGGGGTTGTTGTGCCCAAAGTGCAGGACCCGGCACTTGGCCTTGTTGAACCTCATCCCATTCACCTCAGCCCAGCAGTTCAGCCTGTCTAAATCCCTCTGAAGGGCCACCCTACCCTCAGGCAGATCGACACCACCTCCCAGCTTGGTGTCCTCTGCAAACTTCGTGAGGGCGCTCTCAATCCCTTCATTTAGGTCATCAATAAAGATATTAAACAAGATGGGCCCCAGTACTGACCCCCAGGTGGGGGTCCCTGATACTGAGGTCAGGATGACAGGCCTGTAGTTCCCCAGATCCTCCTTACAGCCCTTCTTGTAGATGGGAGTCACATCAGCAAGCCTCCAATCCTCTGGGACCTCGCCAGATAACCAGGAGTGCTGATAGATGGCTGAGAGCGGCTCGGCAATCACCCCCACCAGCTCCCTCAGCACCCAAGGATGCAGCCCATCCAGTCCCATGGTCTTGTGACAGTCCAGATGGAGGAGAAGCTCTCTGACTGTCTCCACTGGAATGGCTGGGGATATATTCTGAGCAGTGTCCCAGACTTCCAGATCAGGGCATAAAAAGCGCAGAGGATAACTGATCTGGCTATTAAAGGCAGATGTAAAGAAGGCATTGAGGACCTCAGCCCTCTCCTTGTCCTCAGTGGCCACATTCCCTGCTGCATCAAGTGTAGGATGAGAATTATCTTTGGTTCTTCTTTTGCCGTTGATATATTTATAAAAGGATTTTTTATTGTCTTTTACTGCAGTGGCCAATCTGAGTTCAAGTTGGGTTTTTGCCTTCCTAACTTCCTCCCTGCAAACCTTAGCTACTCCCTTGTAATCTCCCCAAGTAGCCTGTCCCTTCTTCCAGAGGACATAGACTCTCTTTTCCTTCTGGAGTCTCAACAGTGGTTCCCGGCTCATCCACACTGGTTGTCTTCCCCTGCTGCTCCCCTTACAGCACTCAGGGACAGCCTGTTCTTATGCCTTTAAGATTTCCTTCTTGAGGAGCGTCCAGGCTTCCTGTGCCCCTTTACCCTTGAGAAGTGACTCCCAAGGGACCCATGCTACAAGCGCCCTGAACAGATCAAAGTCCACCTCTGAAAGTTCAAGAAGGCAGTTTTGCTGGTCACTCTTTTGACATCCCCAAGAATGGAGAATTCTACAATTCTGTGGTCACTCTTCCCAAGAAGGTCCCCGGCCTTCACTTCTCCCACCAGTCCTTCTGTATTAGCAAAGACCAGGTCCAGCAGGGCACAGCCCCTGGTAGGCTCTCCTACTGGTTGCATAAGGAAGCAATCTTCCATGCAGTCAAGAAACCTCCTGGACTGCTTCCTCTGTGCTATATTATGTTTCCAACGTATATCAGAGAAGTTGAAGTCTCCCACTAGAACAAGTGCTGGCGATCGCGTGACTTCTGCAAGCTGCTCATAGAATGCCCCATCCAACTCCTCGTCCTGATTAGGCGGTCTATAACAGACCCTCACCAACATGCCACCCCTGCAGGCCTTCTCCCTGATCCTTACCTGTAGACACTCCACTCTATCATTCCCAACCCCAAGCTCTTCAACCTCGAAACAGTCTTTAATATAAAGGGCCATACCACCACCCTTCTTTCCTCATCTATCCCTTCTAAAGAGCTTGTATCCATCTATCACAGCACTCCAGTCATAGGAGTTGTCCCACCATGTTTCGGAAATAGCAACAAGGTCATAATTAGCCTGACTCACAATCGTTTCCAACTCTTCCTGCTTGTTGCTCATGCTGCATGCATTGGCATAGACATATTTCAGACAAGTCATCTGCCTCACCCCCAGCTCAAGCATCGCTCCCCTAGGCTCATCTCTTGAGAGGCCTGTTTTGTCCCCTTTTCCCTTCATAGATACTTTAAGCTCTTTCAATAAACCCCACAAGTTCCTGCGCTAGTATTTGTTGCCCCCCTCTGAGATAGGTGGGTTCCACAGATAGACAACAGGCCAGGGGCCAAGTAAACTTCTCCATGATCAAAGAACCCAAAGTTTCTGGCTCAACACCAGCCTCTGAGCCAATTATTCATCGCTTGTGCTTTCCGATCCTGCTCAGAGTCCCTCACTACCCTGAAGGTATAGAGCCTTAGAAGGTATAGAACTCTGACTCCAGTTGCTTGACTAGTTTTCACTAAACTTCCAATCCTTATCTACCCTCCCAATCCATATCTACACAATGCATCATAAGGACACAACAGAGGATGGTACTGAGAGCCTTGTTAAGTGAAGACGAACAATGTCTCCTGCTCTCCCATCATCCATAGGACCAGTCATCAGAGAAAATAATTAGGGTGATCAGGCAGAACTTTTTATTTGAAGAAAAAATCGGAATTGCCCAAATATCCTTTTTTCCCCATGCTCGTTGGCATGACTTTCAGTAGAATTTGCTTCACAATCTTAGAAGGAACTGAGGGGAGACCAGCAACCATTACTTTCTGCATGGCATTTTTGCAGACACTTTCCTTTCTCCAAGTATCCAAAGACTTCCCTGATCACCAAGACCTTTCAAGAATGACACAGCTCCTCAGTGATGCCCACTAGTCATCTCAAGTTTCCTTCTTTCCCAATAACAACCATGGTTGTGTTTTTGCAGCCTTGATTTCTCTAACTTTTAGAACAGTTATCACATCATGAGTATATCATGGACTGTAGGCAAATTCCAGTAAGAACATTCTGGAATACTTTAAAAGAAAATACTTTTTTAGTGCAAGGTTTACAACTGTCTGGAATAAGACAGACTACACCAGAGATCAAGGGCTCTAGTTTTCAGTTTTCACTCAGAGGAGTGCCGCAGACAGATTTCACAGACAGACAATTCATTTCAGAGCTCACTATCAGACAACTCTGCACCTCATCTGTATACTGCCTGAAATCTTTTTTCAGCAACAAAAACTGGCAGAGAAGACACACCTCACAGCAATTCATTTCCTAGAGACTGACGTCTCCTTTGGCTTGTTGCATGAAGTATATTTTGATGAAGAAGATGAACGAATGAATTCCCTGATCTTTGCACTTCTGAGACCACTCAGACAGAGGGGGATTTAGCTGGGAACCCTATGTTAAACTCCTGGATATGCACTGTTTTTTCTCCATAGTCTTGATGCTAAGCCCATCAAAGTCAGTGGAAAGATTTTATTGCTTTACAGAATTTCCGCTCCTCTAGTACTGCAGCTGCGAAGTTTTAATTATGAGCAGGCTGCTTTCAATAGAAATCCAGTTTGTCAAAAACTTATATACATTTTTAAGTTAAGTTCCTTTGATCTAGAAATATTGTGTGACTTCTTAGCTGCCCACGGAGTTCAAAATAATAATACTTTAATGACCTAGATTTCATTATCTTGCTTTCCACTTTCTCTTTGGACCAAATGAAAGTTCAGAAGTCATTTGGCAAACTCCAGCACTTTATGAAGTTCAATTTCCTAACACTGTGTACAAAGTTTAACACTGTAATGGACTGTACAGCCATCTTCTCTATATAGTTTTCTATATAGCTTCTGCACAAACTTATACATCTATAATTCTGTGAAGAATGGCTATAGATTACGGTGTTTTATCTGGCCTCTTGCAGAGATGCCAGTTACAACATCCTACAAATACTGATCTTTTACAAAAGCCTTAGGTGTGATGCAGCACCACCCATCTCTCCT
Organism: Centrocercus urophasianus; assembly: GCF_019232065.1. Taxonomy (NCBI): domain Eukaryota; kingdom Metazoa; phylum Chordata; class Aves; order Galliformes; family Phasianidae; genus Centrocercus; species Centrocercus urophasianus. The sequence continues at coordinate 1,883,970 of NW_024884767.1, read as the reverse complement.
GATCTACCAGCTCTTTACTCCCACCTGTCCCACCTGCCTGTCTTCATTTCATTGTGAATATAAATTCTGCACAAATGTAAAGCTAACCAACAGTGTCAGCACCAGGACTGCTTGTTGTCCCTCTGAAATTGATTTCCTTTCAGCTATGGGAAGTCATCCACTGGTGACACATAGTAAGAGACACATGTACATCTTTACCTTGTAGAATTTGCCCATACACAAAGCATGAGAGCTGGAGTGCAGACTCTAAGAAGGGACAAGTTGCTTGGGAAATTCATACTAACATGAAAATAGTAATTGTCCTCAAATTTAAAAACAAAAAAATGTCACAAGGAATGTTGTGATTAATGCTCACAAAGGCTACGTGCAACTGAGTAAACTCCCTAAGGGGAGATGCCTGCTAAATTCAGGAATTGGCTTTGTTCTACAAAGTGGGAAGAATGAGCAGAGGGGCAGCATGGGGAGGTAGCCAGTGAGGGGCACTTTGGGAAACTTTCTTCCCAATCTTCTGTGGAACTCTGGTAAAAATAACTGTGTAAGACACCAAAGGCACGTGAAAAGGAAACTTACGGAAGGTGGTAGATCAACCTAATACAGAACATCTTAACTTCTATCTTTCTCTGACAGCAAGAGCAAAGCTGTTTCACAGCTGTGAAATAAAATTATATTGATGAGTCTGGGGTGATCTGCACTCCACTAAGAACTCTGCATGTCTCCTGCTGGCTTTAGTAGGAGTGAAATCAGCCCAAAGTTCATGGGTATATTCAGAAATAATTACACACCACAAAGCAATCTTAGTGTTGGTTACATGAAGGAAGGGAACTACTTTCAAATTGCTCTACAATGGAAAATGCAGAAATGTATCCCGGGATTCTTCTAATCAATCTTTGGAAATATTATTTGAACATTTCACAGAGTCTCTCCCAATATAATCTCACCTGCTTCCCATAACAGCAGAAAATATCAGACTGTCTATTCCTTCCACTATGAAATACAGTGTAATTTGCACAATATTGTTCATCTTGACTCCATATTTCAGAACTGAAGACTTCTAAGCTATTTAACAGCTCTGGAACTTAAAGACGGGTATCATACGCTGTAAGTCATCATCTTGGTTTACAGACACTTCCTTTGATATGTCATAAAACTGCTGGTAATTGAACCCCATAGGAATGGTTTTCAGAGCAGTTTGAGAGTTGAACTCTGTTAACAAATAACGACTTTCTCATGTTTCCCTATGTTGGAACACAGCTCTGCAGCTCCTAAGGATTCTCAGCTCCCACTGAAGCTGCAGATGCCAGAGGATATGGTCCTTCAGATGGACTGAACATGTAGATAGCATGTGTTTTCAAGAGGATACACTGAAGTCAGCACAAGAGAAAATGTGCAGGACTCCACAGGTATGAACATATCTCTGTGTTCATAACAGTCTGTAAGACAGAAGTAAACCTCATACAGACATAACATGGTGGCTGTTGTCAGATGATCCTTATGTTTATTAAAGTGCAAGGGGCTGAGCAATGCCCTCGTATAATTCCTGTTGATCCAGAGAGGCAAGAACAGCACCCCAAGGCTTAGTGATCGGTACACTGGAAATATCCCAGAGCCCCTACCTGCTGCCCTGCCCAACTGCTCAAGACATTGCATTTCCTTGCCAAGGCCCACAGACTTGCCCAGAAAGCTGTAATCAGACCCATGAAGTTACCAGATCTGCAATCCCTTTGCCTTCTCACCAGTTATTACTTCTTCTGCTGTTCATTCTGATTGCTGCCCACCTTTAAAGCCTGGCTGGTCTCTGTGATTAGTTGAAGTCCCACACCCCCATCATGCTGGCAAAATCTCAGCAGATGCCATCTTCCATAGTTAGCTTCCACCATGAAGCTCCAAGCACTTCAGGCACTGGAAAGACTCTCACATTTTTAAATGGAAACTAACTCAGATTGTTGTTGTGGAAAAATAATTGTAAGCAGAATATGAGCTGCAGTGACAGATGGAAGGAAACAAAGTCCTGCGTCATCAACTCTTCCCCTCTTCAGAGACATTTCCCTAAGCAGGAGGAGTCAGGGTAGGGTCAGTTTCAATTATTAGAGGTTGTTCACCAGAGGGTTGAACCCTCTTCTCCTTTGGTTGCAGGGACAAAGCCTGCTCCATTGTTGGTCTCTCCATGGGATGCAGGGTACTTCAGCATAGGTAAAATTAGAAAGATGAAAGCCCAGGTAGAGCTTAATCTGGCCATCATTGTAAAAGGTAGCAAAACTGCTTTTTAAACACATTATCAACAAAACGAGGGCCAAGGAGGATCTCCACCCTTCATTGTATGCAGCAAGGAACATCAATACCTAGGATACAGAAAAGACTGAGGTACTCAATGCCTTCTTTGCTTCAGTCTTTAATAGAACAGTTATTCTCAGGGTACTCTGCCCCTTCAACTGGAAGACAGAGATGGGGAGCAGAATAAATCCCCCATAGCCTCATACCTATTAAACAAGGGAATCTAGGAAAATGAGGTAGGCTGGGAGGGTGTGTCCCCAAGCAAGGACCTGTTTCCACTTCCCTTTCTCCCCTCCCTTTGCCTGATGGTGAAATGGGAGGGGATCCACCACCACTTTCGTTCTGACAGATTTTCATGCTGGCAATTTGTTCTTCCCAGTCATTGCTTTTCAAATGCCAAGTGCAGGTCTCAGGGAGAAAAACAGCTGCCCTTTCCTCATGCTCTTCTGCTGACAGCTCTAGTTCACCCATGATGGATTGGAACTTGATGATCCTTGAGATCCCTTCCAACCCAAGCTATTCTATGATTCTATGATTCTATGATTCTACGATTCTACGATTCTACGATTCTATGATTCTATGATTCTATGATTCTATGATTCTATGTTGGTTGGTCCTATTCTCCTCATTTGCTTTTGGCTATGTTCCTTACAGAGTCACAGTCTTCCTTGCAAGGACGCTAGGCTAGGAGCAGGGGAGTATCACTTGTTGTCCTCACCACAGAATCACAGAATTACAGAAACACCAAGGTTGGAAAAGAGCCACAAGGTCATCCAGTCTAACTATCCACCTATCACCAATAGTTCTCACTAAACCATAGCCCTCAACAGAACGTCCAAACGTTCCTTGAATACCTCTCTGGGCAGCCCATTCCAGAGCTTGACCACTCTTTCAGAGAAGTAGTATTTCCTAATGTCCAGCCTGAATCTCACCTGGTGCAGCTTGAAGCCATTCCTTCTAGTTCTATCACCAGTTACACGAGAGAAGAGTCCGACCCCCAGATCACTTCAGGAAGTTATAGAGAGCAATAAGGTCTCCCCTGAGCCTCCTCTTTTCCAGGCTGAACATTCCCAGCTCCTTCAGCTGCTCCTCATAAGGCCTGTGCTCCACACCCCTCACCAGCTTTGTTGCCCCTCTTTGAACATGCTCCAGGGTCTCAATGTCTTACTGGACACAGTACTCAAGGTGCAGCCTCACCAGAGTTGAGTACAGGGGGACAATCACTTCCGTGCTCCTGCTGGCAATGCTGTTCCTGATGCAAGCTAAGATGCCATTGGCCTTCTTGGCCACTTGGGCACATTGCTGGTTCATCTTCAACCCAGCAAATTCTTTACAGAAGGAGTGATGAGGTGCTGGAACAGGCTGCCCACAGAGGTTGTGGATGCCCCGTCCCTGGAGGTGTTCAAGGCCAGGTTGGATGGGGCCTTGGGCAGCCTGGTCTAGCATTAAATGGGGAGGTTGGTGGCCCTGCATGTGGCAGGGGGGTTGGAGATTCGTGATCCTTGAGGTCCCTTCCAACCCTGGCCATTCTGTGATTCTGTCCTCCATGCCTCAAAGGGTAGGTTACTCAGGAAAAGGAAGATGCAGCCTCCCTTCAACCTTGGAGACATTTTCCCCTTTGATGTTTCTGCTTGTAAATTCAACAGCAGTCTACAAGTCAAGGGAATTCCCACATCTCCCAACATAAAGCCTTGTCTAAAAGAGAGTTAGTTATAGGAGAAGAAATACTCATATATGGACACACATATATGCACACAGTGCTATAGGATACCAGCAAGGAGGACTGCTGTCCTCTCTTCTCCAGAGGGCAGATAGTATACTCCAGCCCCTCAATCCATATTGCCCCAGCATCAAGAGGAGGATGCTGCAGGACAGGGGAGGAGATGCAGGCATAGGCAGGGGAGTGACAGGACATTTTCAGATGGTGCATTTCCATCTGCAGAATAGCAAAATCTCTCTCCTGCTCCATGATCTCTTGTGCCAGACACAGCCAGCTCACAGCTGGGAAAGAGAGGAAAAACTGCAGCCCAGTGCTGCACATGTGCTTAGCACAGATGCATCTGTTAGGATATGCAAAGCCAGAGCCAAATATGTGAATCTTACATTCTGCACGCAAGGCCTGGCAGACCAGTTCTATTCATTAATACTCCTGGGCTTCCTTGTGTCATCATGAACCACACATATGCAAGATATAACTAAATTCAGTTGACTTGTTGGAAAGATGTTACCCTTATATGCTGAAAGGTGACCTCAGGTTGTGAGATCAAGGGCTTTATTCAAGAAAATATCCCTTGCTTGGCTGTCATTATATCCTCCAATAAAACATGTCACACTATCATATTTCCTCCTCCTGTTTGCCTTTCCACACAAAATATTTCTGGTCTTTTTAAACTTCTCCTCATGTGGTTTCTCCTCCCCAGGCATTGGGTAATTTTCACTGCCATACCCTGGACCTCTTCTCGCATACAATAGCCTCCTTTAATCTCTTCTCCAGTGAGAGCCAGTCATCTGCCACAATGTTTTCAGGATATGAGAAGGAAAAATGTTTTCCACATCTCTAATTGTATCACATTGGGACTGCAGCAGATCCACATTCTCCCCAAGTATCAGCATCCCCTTATTAAATGGTTCACTTCCATGAAATTGGCAGCATTCATCAGAGCCAGCCTTGACCTGACCCTCCTCTGAAAAAGGAAGAGTGCCGGAGGCTGGTGGTCGCTCTTCTGCTTTGCTACTTTTCTGTAAGGGACCATGGGAAATCAGATCTGACAGACACAAGGACTGAGCAGGGGAAGTGCAGACCCTAAGGAATGAATCTATGGGATGGCAGACAGCAGCAGCATTCAGGGTTGTTAAGAATAAGACCTCTCAGAGCTTAAAAAAAAAAAAAAAAAAAAATGCTGAGAGGAAAAGGAGGAAGGGATGGGAGCAGAAGACGAAAAAGAAAATTACTTGCTGACATGTGAGGTGGTCCACCAAAGGGTGGGCTGGCCCACAGGAATATGCAAGCAGCACTGGTGAGCAACTAAAGAGGTCAAGTAGGAATCATATGACAAGGGCATGAGGAAAAATCAACAGAAGGAAGGCTCTCACTGTCAGTCTGAGTGGCAGGGCACAGAAAAAGGTGAAAAGACCACAAGCAGGATGCTTCTGGGGCTAATTAAGGGAACACTTGTGTGCGGGGCAGGTGCTTATCTTTTTGACTGACAGACAGAAGGAAGATCATGTTTCCAGAAACTAAGCTGAACAAGTAACGGGGGGAAGCGAGACAGGTGGAAAGGGAAATGAGTTCCCCAGCAGACACTGAACAAGGGACTCCATTCTCACTGCAGGGCACTGCCTGCATGCTTGTAGAGGCCAGCCATCACCTCACTAGCCTCACCTCACTCCAGGGTTCTTCCTAAAAGCAGATCCAACAAGGGCAGCCATGCCACTTCTGCGACAGAGGAAAGGTCTAGGAATGGAGTGGCAGCACCTTTTGCTGTGCAGAGGATGACAAGGTCTTCAGACTCACCATCATCCTTGCTTCTCTGCTCGGAGCTCACCTCTCCTGGTGCACCAAGAAACCACCAATGCTGGTACCACGACTGGTGGGATCTCACCCCGTTGGCACAGAGCTCACCACCTCCCAGCACATATCCCCAGACTGTGGTGGTGTTTTCTTGCCATTATTCACACTGTCCAGCTGACTGCCTGATAAAGAGAAAGATACGTGAACTCTGTAAACTCTGTTTCCTGTGCATCTTTTTCAGACCAATCTCAACATTCCCACCTCCAAACACTTCCCTGGCAAGTGTTAAGCATGGACACTTAACAGATAGTATTAGACAATGCTAATATGTAAAAAAAAAATTTAAATGTAAAATGCCATTAGCTGTAAAAAACCACAGTGAAGGTGTAAAAGCGCTGCAGCTGCAAGTTAGGCTCAAAATACCTCATCATTCATATTTCTCAATGAATATCTGTTCTCAGTGTTCTGTACAGAAAAGCTTAGGATGGAAACAACAACACCTCCTGTTGAGATACTCAAAAACTGCCAGCTTTTCTCCAGAGGTCTTCTTTCAGCACAGAAGCTAAGGCTGCTGGGGGATGTTTTCAAACGCTTTGTTTATAACAGGCAGACAGAACTCCTGTGTTTGTGAAGGGATTTATTTCAACACCCATGGACCAGGGGAGCCCTTCAACCTCTGTTTGGTGGCTCCACCAGGGGAGAGCAGCCTTCAGGTCAGATTCTGGAGGTTAACCGTAAGACATCTTGAAGTTCTGCAGCTTTCAGTTGCCTTGTCCACATCTCTTCCTTGCTCTGTCCCACACGCCACATCACCTGGCTCAAAGGAGAGTGGACGGTAGGCCACTGACTCTAGGTAGGTTTCCATGTCTGAAGGACAAGGTAATGGAAAGGAATTGCCTGGCAACAAGTCATTTGTGTCCAAAAGAGGAGGACAAAGTAGTCATTATAAACTCTTCTGGACAGGGACAAAAGATTCTTAAATTATATAAAAGTAACTGATATTTGTTACAGGGGCTATCTTTCACTTGGTGCTGCTACAGCATACAGTACAACGAATAAATATTTAATTATACCCCTGCACATTACTGGAATGTAAATACAGACATATTCATAAATAATATCAATATCCACACAGAGCCAGGTCAGTTTCTCTCTGTGATGTCATTAATCAGAGATAATTATTCAACTTTTGTGGCAAAGGGTCCGCATTATTTCTAAATTCAGAGTTAAGAGAAAAAAAGGAAAGAAGAACAAAATCTTAAAAATAATAAAGAAACGTCTTCAGAAAAAAAAAAAAAAATAGGATATATGAATTCCCACTGCTGATATCACTGGCAGTTTCATCAACTTATAAAAAATTCTAAAGCCATGTTACAGGGAAAATGCAACGGTGGGCAGAGAATACAGTATTTTACCAGACACATTTTATACTCAAGGAGTGGACGTCTTACGGCAAGGTTTAATGATACCCTTAGAAATCTATTATTTTCTACCATTCTATTGCAACTGTCTGTTTATTTTCAGCCTTTTTAATTATTAAGGCTTTTTTGATTGTACACATGGATGTGGGATCTTTGCACCACATGCTCACTTTGCAAAGTGTTGTTCTGCTCCATTTAAAAAAAAAAAAAAAAGCACAGCAACAACAGGAAATTGTGACAGTAAAGCTCTTGCCATAATTAATGGTATTCAAGTAATTTCTCCATCAGCAAACTTCTGTAGTACTGAATATGAAATACAGAACCAATGAAACAAAGACCCTGTGGCCACACTAAAGAACTTGATAAATATCAAGGAGAAACAAAGACACTTTGACTTCACTGTTATGCAGTCAGTAAGGACCTGGGTGACAAGAACACTCTAGCAGTTATTTTTGTACTTTCATGGAACTTAAAACTTTGCTGTTTAAGCAGCTTCAGCAGTTTTCTATTTAGAGGCAGTTGCCTCTCCACACACCTCCAATCCAGGTAGTAGAAAACTTGCAGTTTGGGACACCTTTATGTCTTCTGCTGAAATATGAATCTTGCATGTACTTTGTGCGGTGGAAAACCAATCCAGAGCCTAGCACAGACAATATAAAAATAGCCAACAACATAAAAAATATATACACCAGTTTACCATTACTTATTGTTTTCCTAGTCTGAATGTAGAAATAGCTTTGCAGGGGAATCACTCTGTTTGAAGAGAGTTCATACTAAAAAAAACAACTTTATGTATGTGAGCAAGACTTATAGTCCCTGATTTGTTCATTCTTGTTATCCGGGGATGAAAGGAGAACAGAAGAGCAGGCTTCTACAAGACTGAAGACTCGACAAAAGAAAACCAGACAAGGGATCCCAGCCTTTTTAACTGCTAAAACGATGAAAAGAGATTTTATAATATGATAACACTTGAGTAAATCTCAGGAAATATTCAGTTAGGTCTTGTTTTTCATTTGTTGCAAATGAAGGGCTGTAAGCATCTGAACGTGTGAATGAAACTGCTGATACTATCTTTTTGCTTGATGGTTTTACCTTTCTAGTATCAAGTTGCAATTAAGAGCGGCTTCAGGCAGAGTTTGTGGAAAAGATTTTGAAGTCATGTACCTTCTGGAGGAAAGACATGCCTCCTGCCACGTCTAAAGACAATCAGTCCACCAATCTACCGTATCTCTTCTTTACAGATGCAGTCAAGCCAAGGGTTGAAACAAAAGCTGTAAGAAGCTGTGAACATCTGTGTAAGAACAACAGACTCACACACAGTCGTACGGTCTCCGTTCTCAAAACCAACTTCAGTATCACTTAGTCTCATACATCTATCTCCTCACCAGTTACATTTCTTCTCCTCATCACTGTGTGAAGGACGGTGAAATAATTTTATTCTCCAAACTCAGTTGTGAGGAAGAGGTTTGGACCAAAGCCCACAGTCTTACAATAAAGTTCAAATGGTGAAACATAACTTTTAGTCTTAACCCAAAGAAGTGTGCTGCCATGTTTACTGTATTTAAAACCAGCTGCAAAAAGTATCTGTCTTTTAAAGAAAGACAGCGGTCTGCTGCAGTCATTGTCTTCACCCAAAAGACATTAAATTGCATGCGCTACTGAGCAACACCCTTTAGTATGAGGCAAACTGTCTGAAAGAAATAAAAGATTTTTTTTTATAATTTAGGATACTTTTCAAATTACACAGTGTTTGATTGAATTCAGAAATCTCTCTCCAGGATAGGAAAGTGAACTTATAGCTGTTCATTTTAAATGAAATATGCCATAGATTTGGCATGATAGTACTCTTGCACCAGTCAGTGCATCCTTCTGCTGCACTATACTTCTTAATGGATATTAAACAGAAAATGTACCAAAATATATGGCTTGGAGGATGCAATTAGCATTAACAGAACATTTTTGGGACTACTGCTCTCCCATGAAAACTTTTGTCTCAGTATCCTTGGAGAGGTCATGATTTTACAAGTGACAGCAAATAAGCTTTGACTGGATTATGCTCAGATGTTCAGAAAGGAACATAGCACTGTGGAGAGAACCCCCCCCAAAAAAAAACTGACTGGACAACATCAGTTTGAAAATGTAAACTGCTTCACTCAGAATCCAAACTTATTATGAGACAAGTGGAAGGAGATATTGGCACTCTGGAGTCTCCAGACTGCTAGAAAATGAAATTAGATTGTTTTAAAAACTTCCCAGTTTTTACCATGGGAAAGCATAGTATTCTTTTCTTTCCTCTTACTCTAAGCATCTGCTGCATGACACTACTGTCAACAGATAAACAGTCCTATTGGGATTTCTTCTTGTCTAGTCCGTTCATTTTTATATATGTTGCATATGATCACAACCAGATGAGGCATTATTAAGATCACAGCTTCAGCATTATTATTCATTCCTGAACTTCAGCTTTCCTGAAAAGGAAAACACTTGTGTCAGGTGCTAAGAGTTTACCAGTGATCAAATATCTTCCTTGTTTTCCACCAGTCAAGGAGAAAAAAGTAGGTTTAAGCAACACCACATCCCGCCCGACAGGTATCAGATTGCAGCTGGAGGCTGCGAAGTTTTTGACTCCACAGATGATGCTTCCACAGCACGCATTTTCTCAGATTATTGAGAAGAAATATTAGGTCTCAAAGGTCATAGTGGTTGTAGTGGCAATTTTGATACTATTGTTAATCTCAGTTGCTGTTGTTTAACACTGGTGAGCAACTCAGGAGCACAATACTATTCTCATTCCACCTAGTGAAAAGGCCAGGGAGAAAAAATACAATGGGCAAAAAAAATACGTTCTTGGATTGAGATAAGGACTGGGAGATCACTCACCAGTTACCATTGTGGGCAAAGCCGACAGCATAGGGAGATTAAAGATTAAAGCAGCAAGAATGAAAAGCCAAAAACTTAACCCTAACCCTTCCGCCTATCCATCCACCTCTACCTCCTCCACCAAAATGGTGAAGGGAAGAACAGAACAGGGCCTTTGGTCAGTTCGTAATGCTTTGTCTCTGCCACCCCTTCACAAGCCTCTGCACCTGCTCCAGCATGGGGCTCCTCCACAACTGCACACAGAGATCTGCTCCATGTAGTACCCAGTATGCTGCAGGGGGACAGCCTGCCCAATCATGGGCCTCTCCACAGGCTGTAGAGTACTGCTGCAATGAGAAAAATAGACAGACATAAGTCCAGCTACAACTTAACCTGTCCAAGAAGCCAGTTGTAGAAGAAGCAGCACTTCCACCCTGATGGTTTCTGCAAACCAGAACCACCCCGAAACCAGATATGCTTCATGCACTGCCAAATGCACGAGGAAACCCCAAGCCCTGGCCCATTCCACAGCTAGCAGCAGCCCCAAAGCTGCCCACGTGCCATTAGCAATGGTGCAGTTAGCCTGCCAATTAGCCCGAGGGACAAGAAGGAAATGCAAAGGCAGTGGAAGCAGGGACACATGGCCTGGGGACAATACAGGGATGCCATTCAGATGTGCAGAGTTGGGATCAGGGAAGCCAAAGCACAGATGCACAGATGTGGAAGGTGAACATGAGCCAGCAGTGTGCCCAGGTGGCCAAGAAGGCCAGTGATATTCTGGCTTGTATCACAGTGCAGCCAGCAGGAGAAGGGAGGTGATGGTACTTGATCGCATCTCAAGTACTGCGTTTAGTTTTGGCCCCCCACTGCAGAAAAGACATGGAGGCCCTGAAGCATGGCCAGAGAAGGGCAGTGAAGCTGGTGAAGGGCCTAGAGCACAAGTTTTAGGGGAGCAGCTGAGGAACTGGGTTCGTTCAGTCTGAAGGAGAAGCCCACCCTCTACAGCTGCCTGAAAGGAGGTTGTGGTGAGATGGGGATTGGCCTCTTCTCCTCTTCTCCTAGGTAACAGTGATAGGATAGCAAGGAATGGCCTCAAGTTGCACCAGTGGATGTTCAGGTTCAGTATTAGGAAAAAATTTCTTCTCAGAAAGAGTGGCAAAATATTAGAACAGGCTGTCCAGGGAGGTGGTAGAGTTCCTGGGGGTGTTCAAGAAATGTGTAGATGTGGCACTGAGGGATGTGGTTAATGGCATAGTGGAGGTGTGCTGATGGTTGGACTGGTGACCTTAGAGGTCTTTTCCAACTATATGATTCCATGATTCTGTGACCTTGGTGCTTGCAGGGCTGCTTCTCTCATGCTGCTCACCTTCTTCTCTCCCAGCTGTTCTCACTGCTCTGTTTTCTCTGAGCACACCCAGCATCACACGCAGCTCAGCTCTGGCAGTTGCGAGTCCCTGCTGAAGCAACTGGAGCTGCTCTGCTCTGACAGGGGGCACTGCTGGGCTCCACTCACAGAGGCCTACTCTCAGCCTCCTGCGACCAAAATCTTGCTGTGTAAGCAGTGCGCTACATAAATACGGCACTAGCACAAAAAATGACTCAATCCTTTACACTGACTGAGAGCACCAAAGTGGGCTTTGCCACCTGGAGGACTATGAAGACACCATAATAGGCCATAGCCTGCCTGAAGTGTAGTGTTGCTCCTTTGCAGAGATGAGTACATTGAAGCTTTTGGAATTGCTTTGCTAATTTGTAATCTAAGATTCTCGACTAGTCTGAAACACATGGATTTTCATAAACTCTGCTGGTAACACATACTCTATTGTAAGCTGGTTAGGAAAAACAAATGGTGCCCCTAGCTAAGAAGAGGAAAATAAGTGTAGATGAAGTTTAAATAAACCAGTGTCAGAGAAGCACTCTGTCACTTTACAATCTTGAATTTTGGAATTGATTTTTCAACTGATTTTTTCCTCCCCTACAGTGAAGTCTTTTTGTTAAATCATATTTGCCAACTAATTGACCTTAAAAAAGCTATTTTGTTCAAAGACTTAAATAAGAAATTGAAGCCACTTTTCCAGGTCTGAAGTGTCAATGGCAACATAATTTATTTTATCTTCATCCACTAGACTTAACTTTAAACTTTTATATAATTGTTCGTATAAAACAGATCCTACAGCTAGGATTTGCCAAGCAACCCTGGGATGTCTCCTGAATTTTTATGTAAGTTACTGGAATTTCAAGGATGTCTTATAAAATGTATGACCTGGAGAAAAATTCTAAACCCGTAATATTTATCTCAAGCAATGAAGTTCCCCTGTGCTGTGAGACTTTTAGGGAAATTAGAAGGGGCTAATATGGATTAGCTATCGATTAGTCCTAATGTTTCTGTGCGTTTAATAAGAACAGGGAACTGAAAATGTTCGTTGCTTCAGGGCTCAGGCTAGGAAGAACGTGAACTCTTCAGAAAACAGCATGGCTGAGCAAGAGCAGTCAGGGCCCCTCATGGCCCTCTGTGTCCAAGACCAGCTTCCCCTCCCCTGCTCATCCTCCATAATCCAGCTCAGAAATGTTATCCCAACCTTTCCTCATAATTCCCACTTCCTTCTTGGTGGTGTGTCCTGGAAGCAGTGAGACACAATTCAGGGCTTAAGTCCCTTTACTGGACCGTGAAACATTCATTAATAACTGCTATCATGGTTTTGTTCAGAAGTAGAGAAGAAACATGAGTGAGAACCCAGCTACGAGTCCAGAAGCAAATGCAGTGAGGTTACGGTGGTACCACTGAAACAAACAGCATAGCAGTACTCCCTGGCTTGGCATCATCTGCTGCAGAAATTCCTTAGTGCTAAATGACATTTCTGTGTGTGCAAGACATCAGCTGAAATGACCAGTATGTTCTGACACGCTGCTGGTGGTCAGAAAATGTGGTAGAGTTATCCATTAAAGGGAAAAAAAGGCAAATACTGCTGGATTTATTCTACTTAATTTTTTTTTAACGTGCGCTGAAGCCCTCCTGCGCGTGGGGCTGCGGTGTCCAGGTTCGCCCACCAGGGGGCGGTCATGCTCCAGATAAACGAAACGCTCCGGGCTGCAAAGACAGACATCATTCCATCGGCGTGAGAGAGCTTCACTGCAGCGTTTGCGTTTACTCCTTTGCAGAACTAAAGAAAATAAATAAGTATTATAACACTGCCTAAAAATATCCTTCTAGAAGCTGGCTAAAGAACACATTCAGACAAATATGCATGTAGACGCTGCTTCAGTATGACCTTCCAGCTACTTCCGTGTAAACTGCTTTAAGAGTACTGCGTAATCCAGCAGATTTTCAGGAGATCTTTCAGGAGAAGTTTTCCTCCTGCCATTGAAGGGGTCTGCACTATCACCACATTAGTGATGACCCACTAATCTCCCCAGTGCCAAAGAAAGATCATATGTGTACTTACGTTTTTTTAACTTTCACTGTGCAGTTTTTTGCAAAAATTAAGAAGCTGCATGGCATATCCTGAGAACAGAGATCTCATCGTGGGCTGGCAGAGCATCAGTTTTAGTGTTAGTGTTTATATGAACCATTTTAGCTCCTAAACATTCCCTACAGGCAGCAGCCATGCTGCCTAACAGGATCCATGAGCTGAACAGCTGGATTTAAAATTACTTCTCCTGTAGTGTAAGCAGCCAAGCTGTTTCAAGCCAAATGGAATGGAAGCACATTTGAAACAGAGGAACATTAGCATTGAGGCTTTGCTTCCTTGGAAATAGGTTTGAGGATTTCTACTGGTATAAAGGACAGAAGGGAGCTGACTGGGAAGGATTTTCCATTGGCACACCAAGGCAACACTAAACATTTTAGAGACACCCGCAAAGCAACCTGTGTCTGGGCTGCAAAACTTCTGCACTGTGCTTTCAAATACTGTGTTTTCAAATTCTCCACCATTTTTACCCATTCCTCCTTTCTGCCAGTTCTACCTTGGGCCCAAAAATTTGTCATTTCTGTATGTCTCTTTTCTCTGAAAAGTGGCTGTGCTATTAAATTGATACTGCTGCCTAGGGTACAATGTGATGACCGTCTGTGTTTCACAAGGACATCACCTTGCCAGCAGGAATTTGGGCACCGGCCCACTGCTCACTGTGTTTAGTTCTAGGACTTTTTACAGTGCTGCTTCTCCACCCCTTAAGAAGCCTTGGTTAATACTTTGTGATGGAAATCCACCACTAGGAGTGAAAAATATGCTCATTGTTGATAAGGAAAAATTCTGCAGCTTCAAGGATAAGACCTTGGTGAGCTTTGGGCTGTGGGAAGCCATCTTCAGAACCAGAAATAGAATCATAGAATCACAGAAACATTAAGGTTGGAACAGACCTCTACTCCAGCTGTTGACCTATCTCTGTCATGCCACTAAACAACATCCCTCAGTGCCACATCTACACGTTTCTTGAACACCTCCAGGGAGACTGATTCTACCACTTCCCTGGGCAGCCCGTTCCAGTGCTTCACCGCTCTTCCTGAGAAGAAATTTTTCCTAATTTCTCCCCTGAATTTCTGCTGATGCAACTTGAAGCCACCCCACTCTGCTCAGCAGGCACCTGTGGGACAGCAAAGTCTATTATAAACTCAGCAGCCCTGTGCTGCTGCAGTGCAATCCACCAGCTGCCCCTGCCTGACAAGGTTGGGAATGAATAGCAGTGCTCCTTAAGACTCTTTATTTAAGTATAAGCACTTCTGGTGGCATTCATCCTGCAGTGGAGGAGCTGGGCCCTTTTCTGGGTCCTCTCTATTGGGAAGACCAGCTGTAGATGAGAGAAAACAGTAAGCCTTCTCCAGGCCTGGGGCAGCAGCAGGCTCCTGGCCTGCAAGGTGCTTGCTGAGAACAAACTGAAGGAAGCTGTCTGCTGCGAACACTGAAATTGTTGGACTGAATGGAGCAACACACCCGGCTCTGACTGGGCACTGTCAAGTTAGTTCAGAAGCTGGATCATCCAGCACTAAGATCTGGCACTAAAATGAGGAAAGTGTTGTCAGTTTAAACAGAGGGTTATAGAGTAGATGAATGAATACAGAAAAGTGACATAGGCAGAAATCAGTGCAAATTTCTATCCTAAATCAATATTCTCTTATGTTCTCAAGCAGCAGCTCTCACCTACAAACAGGCTCAGAAGTTACTTGCACATACAGTTCAGATCTTTAGTTGGCACAGGACATGACAGTCAACATGAAATTATCAGTTGTCAAAAAAAAGAGGGAAAAAAATGAAAAACATTCAGGAAGGCTGAATCTCTTTGTGAGGCATCAAAAACAATAACAATACATATCTCTAGCAAATTTTCATCACAGACGCAGGTGAAAAAAACAACTACATTTTCTTACAACAGACAAGTTATCAGCTCAGGGAGGTAAAAAAAAAAAAAAAAAGTGTAACGGTGCACATAAAAGATTTAGCACTTTCTTCTGTTTCTTATCTCATGAGTGGCTTGATGTTAACAGGCTGTTCCTCTCAGGTTAAGTCTCTATCTGAAATTCTACCACAAAAGCACCATTTCTTAGTTTTTGTTCTAAGTTGCCATGGAAGCAACAAAAAACTGTCATGAAGAATAGAGTTTTGAGCAGAGTTTTCATCGGTGCTGACAGCCATCTTTCTGGAAAAGCCAATTACTGCATAGCTGTTCTCCCGTATCTGCTGCTGCTCTCCTCTTCAGAAACACCTACAAGTACACCAGCTACAGCCCGTGCAAACACTACATATACAAAAGTGGTATTTATTGGAAACCATATGCAGTGTATGCTGTTGCTTAAGACACTTTTGGTAGGTTCCTTTGTTCAGTTTCCTCTCTGCAGACCTGTGTTAATTTTAATTTCAAAGCTCCTCTGTGGTGAAGATTTATTTGTGTTTACTGGTTCTCCAGGTGTGCACAGACAGGAAGATGGGGAGCAGCATGGTCCAGAACAGGAAGAGAGGGTGCTTCAGGCACAGGAGACCATACACCGTGACATCCCAATCTGCTGGGCAACATGGAAGTCACAGCTCTTGACATGCTCCTTCAGCTGGGCAGACTGAATTACAGTGGAAGATTTGCTATAGTGAGTACGGTTCACATTAAACAACCGTGTGTTAATAAAGGTTGTGCAGCTCTGAAAGTGTCCTGGATTTTTGTTCTGTAACATCAAACATGGCCAGCAGTGTTACAGCAAAAAAAACAAGGTGTGAACCAGTCAGACATCAGCTACATGCTCTTTCTCAGTGTCTAATAGGAATGGAGGAAATATTGAGAAGCATTCAAGCAGTGGTGAGCAGACATAAAAGGTTGGCTGAACAATGGAAGTTACAGACAGAACCCAAAACCAGTTTGCTGTTACCTGTGATACAAAAGGGAAAAACAATGCAGAGAACAACCAGTGACAGTAACACGAGATGTGGAACACAAACAAGTGTTGGGTAACTCAAAGCAGCCATCTGTAGAAGAGGACCAGCACCAAGTGAATACTAAGTTGTGATTTCTTCTCATTTCAGCATTGTTATTATTATTTTAGTGAGTACACATTTCCTGCAACTAACAGGACTAATTAACAGGTGTACCAAGACATAGAAGGAGTTGCTGACATTTGTTGTCTTCTTCAATCTCCTATCAACCTAAGAGCAAAGTTTTGCACAGCTATGCCAAAGTAATGACACAAGCCCCGGCTTGATACAAAGGAAGCAAAAGGCTTCACAGTGCTGCTGCAGTGAGAATTAACACTTCGAGAACTAGGAGGAAAACACCACCATTTTAAAAACTTCAAGTAAAGACAGAAAGCTTTCTTTAGGTTTGCAGGAATTCAGCTCTACTTACTGCCCATGGGCCCATGTTTTTTCTCCATCTTCACAGTGACCTCAGCCTCCTGCACTCATAATCAATGCTAAGCCAAACATCCACCACTGCATGTCCAAGAACACCACTTCCAGACCGTTTAGTTTTCTCAACTGTGAAGTTGGCTTATACCGAGGGTGGGGGAATAATATAAAACTTAAACTACTGCAGCTGAAATATATGGTAAATAAATGAATGTACTGCTTCAGTTTGTTACTATCACAGTGCACAGTGCGAACCGCAGAGCCCATGAAATCATAGAATCATAGAGTCATCAAGGTTGGAAAAGACCACTAAGGTCATCCAGTCCAACAACAAACCCATCCCCACCAGACCCACTAGCCACATCCCCCAGTGCCAAATCTACACCTTTCTTGAACACCTTCAGGGACAGTGACTCCACCACCTCCCTGGGCAGCCTGTTGCAGTGCCATACCACTCCTTCTGAGAAAAAATAGTTTCTGATACGCAGCTGCACCTTCCCAGCAGCAACTGATGCAGCAGCAAAATCATGCAGTGTGTGAACTGTGTAACAGAGGTTATCTTTTGTTCAAGACTCTGTTAGCGTGAATGTAGCTTGTTTTTGTAGCAGGCAATGTTAACCTGAATTTTCTTATGTCAGAAGCAGAGTGATGGAATGCCTCTGTTGTTTTAAATGTGCACTTGATAAGGTTTGCTTATCTGCCTCACAGAAAACAGCCTATCAGGAATGCAGAAATCCAGGTTTTACCTTTTTCAATCATGGTGCTCAGTTTTATACTGATGATTTTTGATTCTCGTTCTGCTTCTTCACTAAAACATCATTAACTCTTTACAAATATATGGTTCCTCATTCCTGAGCATCATATTTCTTGTCCATCTAACTCAATTGGTGTATTTATCACCCTTCCAGGTTGAAATGTGATGAACCTGAGCATTTTCACTGCCAGGTGAGAAGTCCCAGCAGAGAGGAGATAACCACCAATTGTACTCCATCACCCGACACACTAAGTGTAACTGCAATTCTGACATCACTTTGAAAAAGTTGAGATGTTTTTTGCCTTCTTTTGCTGTTTTTTATTCTCTGCATTCTCTTCCATGAAGTCTGCCTTGCACATAGCCTGCACAAAGTCATCTACCTTGCCCAAGTGCCTCACAGCAGAAAGCACACACACATCCCCATCTTTAATTCTGCACCGGCATTCTGTGCTGACACACAGGCATCATGTGGACAGGAGAACACTGGGGAAGGAGGTAATTTTGAAGGTCAGGCTGCCACTGATGATGTCAGTTTTTCACTGCCTGATGGGAAAGCAGACCACAGGCACAAGAGTTCTCCCAGCTCTGGGGAACATCACCTATTCAGCACTGACACGCTGAGCTCCTTCTAACTTTGCCATCAACCTGCGTCTGTCACTGTGGCGTTTAAGGAAGGGAGAACCATGCCAGTGAGTGTTACACCATCTCATGCAGAATGCCATGGACACTTTATTTGCAGCCCCAAATCTCATTCTCAGTCGGATTCCCAGATACTCCTGTTTTTGCTTGTATCCTTTATGAAACACTTTATGTTTGGCAGAGATTGGCCACGGGCAGTCCTGCCAAGTCCCCAGAAGCTTATCTCCTACATCTGGTTACAGTTCAAAGATGACGTTTATTTTCCTCTGAAGTGCTTCCCTAAATCAACTAACTACTTAATACGTCATGTCTGGTCTCTGTGTCATTTGTGCTAGTAAGAGCTCTTTGGACATCTCTCAGGATGCTTAAAGAGCATTGCAGGATAGGTTAAAAAGACCATAAACAATTAGCTAGCTCTGTTACTTAAAATAAAAGCATTTGATTATTAAATCTGCTTTTGCAGAAGATTTTCTAACATTCTGGAAATTCTTTTTGATGCTGGGGAGCTTCCAATTCCACTATGTTTGCATGTATTTTCCAATTTAGCATTAGGTATTCTCCTTTTAGGTAAAATATTGGAAAACTAAAGAGATTTGATAGAGAAGAATCAAAATCTAGAATTATAGGGCATAATGCTCATAATCCTTCTTTTGGCATAAAGTTGAGCTGGGAAGTTAAGGATAAGCCTTTGACCAGATGTCTGCTCCTCTCCCAGCAGATCTTTATGGTAAGCCTCCAGCTTATAGAAAAGTATCAAGATGCCTCTGTACCACAGCTATCACTGTTTATCAGTGCAGTGTGTAATACATAGCTTAGGTGGCTCTGATGAAGGAGTACATGCAGACAAAGAGGAAGGGTGCAACTTGGAATGCCTGAATTAAATATAATGAAAATACACAGATGCTATTTTGTTAGGATACAGTCAAAGCAATTACAAAACCAAGAAAACTCTCATTTTCTGTAAGAATGAGCCAAGAGATTTGTTTTTGTTTTTGTTTTTTTTTTTTGTCTCTTTATTTAACTTCAAAAAAATTCCATTAGTGATTCTTCTCTTTAGAAATCAGTAAGCTGGCTGCAAAGGTATGCATTTTGGTCTTGTACTACAGTAATAAACTCCTATCACACTGTATCTGTTACTCACACTGGAATCTTTTTCCCTTGTCCTGCTTTCAAAGGAAACTTTGAGATGGCTATCAATAAATGACACGATAAATCAAATAAACAGCCTATTATCTATTTTTCTTTTCATTGGTTGGTGAAAAATTTGCACAAACTACACAGAACGAGGCCAGTAGAAAAAAAATACCACTTTCATTTGTTCCACTGAGACAGATATAACATGCTGCTAAATATAGATTTTACAAAACTGCTGGCTTCTAAGTTCATAGGATTCATTTCCACTACTTCTCAGTGGCTCTTTCTCATCTGCCATGTCACTGTCTTTCATTTGTGCAAAATAAGCAGGAGAAGCTTTGCACTCTTGATGCCTGTCAAGAGATTTCAGGTGGATCAACATATGAAGAGTATAGGCGAGAACCAGCAGCAGAATCAGCGACATAACCAAACCCATAAGAATTGCTGGAGAGAAAAAGGATGCACAATCTTTGGCATAGGCAAAATGTCCTTCTTGAATGTTAAAACCTTGAATCTACAAAGAGAACAAAAGGGCTCATATTAAGTAAAATCTTTGCAAACAATTTTGTGAAGTTGCTCTGGTGCCACTGAAAGTTTTTGATTTAGTATCATCATCTTAAAAAATTAAATCTCGCAGTGATATCTGGAGTTCATAGTGAGCTTATCCAGGTCAGTCTTCTGGAAACCAAAAGTTATTCTGATCTGCATCACTCTGTTGCCCAAAGGATTTGCAGTTCATATTTGAAACAAAATCTTCCACGATCACTCTCAATACTTTGGTCACATTTAATTATAAGCATGGTACCTTTCTGGTACAGTACATTTCCAGTAACATTTGCTAAGAATTTCTAGACTCTGTTTCAAACTGCACAAATTTCAATGCACAAAACATGCATAATTGCCTACCCTAGTATTAGATTTTCATCGCCAGATTCAAGCAGCAATACCTGGTAACGAATCAGCCCAACTACAAGAAGGTGCATTCACCTATGGCCAGGACAAGTTTTACTTGTGGCTTCAGTTCTAGTGTGAAGTTCACCACACTGGCATTCACAGAGTTGACTGCTTCACTAAGATGGGTCCTTGGACATTTACCAAATGGGGACTAAATGGGGAAAGAAGTCCCGTGTCACTGCATTTACTTCTTATATTGTTCTGCTTTACCCTCGCAAAAAAAAAAGTACTGATGATGAGGCAGAGCAGAAGTACTCAGTGCAATCAGGGCTATTCGGCAATTTGGCTGGGATTCATCCCCTAAAACTTAGGTATCTAAAAGCAAAATATCCAAGCCGAGACATTTTAGAATCAACTATTGCCAAATTCAGAAATAATAGGCACTCTCAGCTGATGATTAATCTCATCCTATAATAAGGACTCAGGATGAGTCAGAAGAGTTATCCACTGGCTTTAGAGGCAGACTGGGGTGACTGTAACCAGAGCACAACGTCAACATTTCTTGTCTTCAAAAATTGAGTTAGATGAATCCCAACCTTGATGATTGGTTTTAAGAGTCCAGCTCAGAGACATCTAATATCGACAGTTAATTTTACTTATTAAGAGGAAACCCAAGCAAGACACTACAGAAAAGCTACATAGCCCTACATTTCCTTGACAGGAGAATGACTACAGTAATTTAAATCTCCATTTGCATTTGATTTGTTTAAAGTTCTGTGGAGGTTAGACAAATTGTACACAGGAGATCATAATACTTTCTTGGAACTTAAGTACAGAATTTCCCATCAGTCTACCTTTGGAATCCATTTGGCCTAATTCAACAGCATTACCTGGAAATCAATGAAAGTAACTTCCCAGAGCTTTGAAACATCATTTGCAGAGCTCGGTATCAGGAGGGCATCATATCTCTGCAAGCTGCTCACGTGTTCACAGTGGAAGGAGTAACTTGCTGGTGCATATATTCTTGTTGCATTAAATGTTGCTTGTACAGAGTGGTTGTAAAGAAGCTGCAGTCTCTGTAAGCTGAACCAATTCTGAACAGACAGCTGGTAATAGCTGGTTGTTAGTAACAATCTGAAAATATTTTATGGGAAAAAAGAAGAATACAATAGCAAGTCTTAGAGTTGGAACTATTAGGTCCACATCTGATAATCTTAGAAGATCAACCAATATTATCAATTTCCTCCATTTATATTACTGCAAGCTCTCATAACTCTGGAAAATAATTTGTGGTTCTTCAGTACTGTAGCTAAATGATTTTGTTGCTCTTCCTCACAGTGAGGAGAGCGGCAAGAGATTTTCCAAAAAAAAAAAAAAAAAAGAAATCTGTATCCAACGTTGGTATTCACTTCCAGCAACAACAGAGGAAGTCTGTCAAACCTTGGTCTGCTGATACATACGCTCATATGCCTGTAAGGCACTTCCTGAAGACTCCAGTGATCACTTTGAGATGTGATGCAATTCACAAGAAAACAGTATAGATTTTATAGACATTAATGATAACACTTCATATGTGAAATGTGTTTCTCATTCCAAATGTACTAAATTGTTGTAATGGAAAAGGTAAACTTTTCTTTTGTTAGTGCTGTGTACTGTTGTTTCTTACAGTTCCTCAGGCTTCACAGAGAACACTACAGATTTGTTACATACTCTGAGATGCTTACCTACTTTAGTCATGACACAGTAAATTAATAAGAGTGCACAGATGTGGAAGAAAAAAGGCTAAATCAATATGATCCAGTATACACTCAATTTATGCATGGAGTCTTGGTAAAATACCACCACATACAAAAATTATTTACCAGGAAATGCTTGTTTTCTTTGGTCACCAAGAAGCAAACATGAAGTAGGTCACAGTCTGATGCCTGTGCAGCCTACATTATCAGTTTTTTTCAACAAAATTTGCAAACAAAAAGTTAGCTAATTAGCAGAGTCTAGGAAATATCTGAGACTACTCAAATGAGATGACATGAACTTTTCTCATGCATAGAGAATTCAACATAGAAGAAAAAAATGCTGTAAGAAAATACAATAGGCAAATAATACAGTTGAAAATGACAGCTCTGTTAAATGCAAATGTCTTGATTATATCACAGTATCATAAAATGTTTGGGTTGGAAAGAAGATAATTGAAGATAATCTAGTTCTGAGCCCCCTGCCAAGGACAGGGACACCTGCCACTAGCTCACCACATCAGCAGTTCTATTACATCATTTTTTTCATCTCTCCCCCCAAAAAATCACACAAATAATTGCATACCAAAGATACTATTTGTATCTTTGATTGTGTAATATTATTCTTTATCATATTACTTACCTAATAACAAGACCCTTTAGATTTCCAATATCACCAAACTTCAGAGAAAGCCTAAGTCAAAAAGTAAGTAGTGTCAGGCTAGAGAAAAACTTCAAAAGTCTTAAGAGAAAAAACAGCATAGAAAATTAAGCACAATTACAGACAGTCTTTTACTCAGTATACCTTTAAAATCTGTAGAAAAAAACCTGCAATTATTAGATCTCCCTCCACTGAAATCCTGTAGCTCATATGTTAATTTGAATGAGGCCTAGACTTTCCACAAAGAACACAAGATACTTAAATCCCGCTGTTTCATCCTCAGTTGATAATTAGGTGCATTTGATCTATGCTCACCTTTTCAAGTCAAAAAGGCTGATTTGTAATACATGTATTGGTCAAGTGTAACCTATACATGTCATTAAAAAGAGCTACATGTAAACAGGCATGAAATCCTCATCTTTTTAGGTTCTAGAGTATAATAAAAGCAGATAGTATGGAAGTTCAAATTTTACACATATGCATCTGTACAGCAATATAAATACACTGGCTGTGAGGTAGCTCTACAAAGCTTCTGTGCAGTCATCACAGGCAACTAAAGTGAAAGGCTCTAGCACATACAAAACTAATCAGAAACATACTGCAAACTATTTTATACTTTCTGTGAGCTGCTTCAGATGCTGAAAATTGCAGAACTTGTCAGCACCGAATGAGTATTCTGGATATTTCTTCCACAGCGAATATGTATTAAATTATTGTACAAGATGATACAAGCCAGTTGAATCATTGAGTAAACTTACATAACAACTCAATAACAAAAAGTGCATTTCTTCACAGGGACATACATATGTAGGTAGGTCTATACATTACCTGCAATCACTGCATTGTATTCACCCAGGTGCGCAATTCAAACACAGCTTGCAATTTGATTAAATATGTGTGGTGGGCACAAGAGGCGGAGACAGCTGCACTGAACCCA
The DNA here is from genome assembly GCF_019232065.1 of Centrocercus urophasianus. NCBI lineage: Eukaryota > Metazoa > Chordata > Aves > Galliformes > Phasianidae > Centrocercus > Centrocercus urophasianus. Next base: position 1,860,332 of record NW_024884767.1, on the reverse strand, counting down.
CCCTTCTGCAGCACTCCGTTGTTACCCACACAGTCCATGCTTGAACTACACACAATCGACTCATAAAAATTACCACTACAAATCATGTAACATTAAAAGGTTCTGATCACGTGGAGCCACATTACTAGCCATCGAGGGCCACAAGTGGGTTGCCTTCTCCCCCATAACTACACCTTTCCTTGTTTTATTACAAAGGCATATCATAGTCCAAGGATAGACACATCACAAAAGAAGATTAGACACTGGCAAATAAGACATGAAATTTAGTTGCTTGATCCAGGAATTGGTACATAAAAACCAAACCAACAAACCACTGGCTAGTTTATTATATTAAATTTACATAGTAAATGCATATGCATTTGTAGCCAGGTCCTGGCTCCAGCTACTTTGCATTGATCAGGCAGTATAAAGCTATTATGAAGCTAATCCAAAACCACAGCACAGGATTGTCTTAGCAAAGAAGGCGTCAGACGAGAGAAGTTTAAGGGGCTTCTCTGGGTGAGAAAAACAGGACAATTCACCATGTGAGCACTCAGACAGATAATCCACTAAGTTGGTAAGCCACTATCCATCATATCTGAGAAGCCATGGTAGTCTGGTGAAATTCCCAGTGACTGGAAAAGGGGAAACGTAGCCCTAATTTTTAAAAAGAGAAAAAAGGGAGACCCAGGAAATAGAGGCCAATCACTCTCCCCTCTGTGCCTGGCAAGACCATGGAGCAGATCCTCCAAGAAACTACATTAAGGTACATGGAAAACAAAGAAATGTTGGTTGCCACCAACCACGGGTTCACTAAGGGCAAACTGCGACCTCATACGAGTGTTTACAGCATTGCTGGATAAGGGAAGAACAACTGACATCTTCTACCTACAAAGCATTTGACATTGTACCACATGACATCTTTGTCTCTAAATGAAAGCAACATAGAGTTGACAAATGAGCCACTCAGTGGAATTGGCTAGCTGGTAGCACTCAAGGAGTTGAAATCAGTGGCTCCATGTCCAGGTAGTGATAAAGGGTGCTCCTCAGAGGTCCATATTGAGTTTGGTACTATTAAACATCTTTGCTGGTGACATAGACAGTGAGACTGAGTGCACTCCCAGCAAGTGTGCAGATGACACCAATCGTAGCATCATAGGATATCCCAAGTTGAAAGGGATCCATAAAGATCAACAAGTCCAACTCCTGGCACCACAGAAAGATCAGACTGTATGACTGAGAGCATTGTCCAGACGTTTCTTAAACTCCAGCAGCTCGGTGCCATGACCACTGCTCTGGGAGTTCATTCCAATGCAGTCAACTCACTGCATCACATCAGAGGGACAGGATGCCATCAAGAGGGACTTGGACAGGCTTGAGGGACCTGGATGCCTATGTGAACCTCCTGGAATTCAACAAGGGTAAGTGCAGAGTTCTGCAGCTGGGTCAGGACAATCTCAATTATGAATACAGGTCAGAAGATGAGTGGCTTAGGAGCCACTTGAGAGTACTCCCTGCAGTACTTAGGAGTACTGGTGAATGAAAAAGTGAACAGGAACGAGTAATGTGCACTTGCAGCAAAAAACATCAACTGTGTCCTGAGCCCTGGGGCTCCTAGCACAAAGAACACATGGATCTGTTGAAATGGTCCTGAAGAGGCCACAAGGATGCTCAGAGGGTGGAACACCTCTCCAATAAAAAAAGGCTGTGGAAACATCTCTAGGATATTAAAAAAATGCATTCCTTCCTAGTATGGCTATGGAATGGGAGGATTTGGGATCCAGTTAGGTTAACTGGTAGGAGCGAGGGAATGAACTGTTCATACTAGTAATTCATGCCAGAATAGTATGCAAACCTGTAGTTATTCCACCTTTAAGAATCAGCAATTCGTAAATCACATTCTGCAACAAGGGGCTACTTAAGTCTCTCTAAATACATAAGTGCATCTTTATGCTGTAAACAATAATGGCACATATCCTATGTGGAAGTAAGTAGTCCACCACCCAAAGTCACATACAGCCAGCCTCTAAATCCTGACATTTAGCATAGGGCCCATTATTCATTTTCCCAAAAAGCTACTGAAAATAGCTGGATACTGAAGAGATCAATAGCTCCAATCTCACAGATACTAGTGGGAAACTGGCTGGCCACAAGGACTGACATTAGTGAAGATGAAGACAGACATGTACGTCTATATGCTGTATGAAGCATTTATCTGAAAGCATCTAATGCACACTGCTTTGCTGGCTGCAATGCGCCTTGATGTACTGGGGCTCTATACTACATATTACGAGGTTTGTTTCTTCAATATTTACTTACTAGACTTGTTATCTGGTACTATTTCACTGACATCTTACATTGCATTGTCTTCACTGCAGTTTGAATCTCCAACATCCACTGTTGCATGGACACCAAATGTCTTCTCTGTCAAATCCAGCTGTGTGTGGTTTTCAAACTTAATCATGATCCTCTTGGCCCAGAAGAGAATGCAAGGGATGCCATTAACTGTGACATTGAGAGGGCTGTAGTGGCTGGGGGTGAATGGCCTCCAGGATGGTCTTTCCAGCTGCTCCTTTCTGCTCAAGTTGTAGCTGACAACCTGAAGGATCATAAGATAAATATCAAAAGGAGGGTACTGCAAGAGACATTCTCCATCCTACAATAAGGTAACCACTTGGAAAACATTGCTAGAGCCAGGTCTTAGCTGCAGCAGTACTGAGGTAGGAATGCACAGACTTACCTGTCTCACCCCTCCCAACACTGCGCAATGTACCATACAGACCTTTAGCTCCAACACAACTGGCAAGATAGCTAATATAAGCTAAAGTTGTTTTTCTAGTCACTCTACAGAAGTATTATTAGAGTAAATGACATTTTTTTATCCCACCTCAGCCCAATACAAAAAGATGAAGCAATGCTAGAATCACAAGCTGCTCACCCCTGCAAAAGGCTCTCTAGGACTCAGCTGCAGCAAAGCATACAGCCTACCATACCAAAAACAATTTAGGCAGCTCTAAAGGTGGAAAAAAAAAAAAATCAACTTTAAATTGACCTTAGACAGTTGGGCCTGTACCATGGCTCAGTGTGGATCTCTGCTTTTACAGAATCAGCAGTTCATAACATCGCAGAATGGCGAGGCCAGACTGTTTTCAGTGGTGAGTGGAGACAGGACGAGGGGAAACGGCCGGAAACTGCAGCATAGGAAGTTCTGCACAAATGTGGCAAGAACTTCTTTACAGTGAGGTGACGGAGCACTGGAACAGGCTGCCCAGGGAGGTGGTGGAGTCTCCTTCTCTGGAGATGTTCCAGACCTGCCTGGATGCCGACCTGTGCGACCTGCTGTAGGGAACCTGCTTTGGCAGGGGGTTGGACTCGATGAGCTCTGGAGGTCCCTTCCAACCCCTACAATTCTGTGATTCTGTGATAACATTAAACGCTGGCAACTGCAGCTTCCACCATGTTCTCAAAAGAGGTCAGAGAAAAAATCCTATCCCCTCTGCGCCAAAGAAAGACAATTTGACTGTGAGATTATATAAAGTGAGACAGTAAGTTAGGGTTCAGAAAGGATTTCAAAATCTGTCATTTTCGTATTTTAAGATTTACAGATTTTTAGCTCTTTTTCAACTATGCATGCATCCCATCTAAACAAAATAATGCATGTAATGTCTTCATGGCTGTTTCACATTCAGCAAATTCAAAGCATGAACAAAAACAAAGCAGGTATTCTTTCTAAGTTTCAGTCACAAACAGCATCTTATCAGGCTCCAGAAGGGACACGGTTAAGCCCCAAAGCTTTGTCTTGGCTTAAAGAGATGGGTTTTTTTGCTGTTAAGATTAGCAAATCACATCTCCCAGCTCAGACCCTGAAAGACCCTTTTGATACTTGACCTCACATATAGCACAAGGCTGCTTTAGGAATTAAAATTAGTAAGTACTCACAGCAACAAGCAGAAAGCAAGGTAAGATCAGCAAGAAACACTGACTATGAATGTAATTTGGATAAGTAATAAGGCTGTATTCTCAGAATTACCAATAAAATAAATTTTATAAACAACGTATTTACATTAGAATGCATCACCTGCATGTTTTTTGATAGTGGAGCCTTTTCCTCTTCATTTCTGACAAGACCCACAGAGTAGACTCAGAAAATACTGATGGAATTCAAACAATCAGTTTTGCTTCAGATATTTTTTTTGTACCAAGCAAAATACTGGGCTCTGCAGTCAAATGCAATTGTACAGAAGAGGAGGAGTACAATTTGGTTCTTCTAGAACAACCCTATGCCTGAGCCCAGTGACAGCACCAGCAATGAAGCCTTACCTCACTACTTAGAAAAGCAGAGACACTCAAATGCATGTTGGAAATCAGTAGCACACCATAATGACTCACAGTTTTGTTGGCTATTTCCTGTAAATAATAGACTATTTTATTCAATAATTGAAGTTAAAAGATCTCAGCATGTTTCTGAAGGAAAAAAAAAAAAAAAGAAGACAAAGCTTTTCCAATACAGTTCCTGCAAGCATTACCTGTGCAATTGCCACTTGATTTACATTCAATTTTGGCTTCACACCACCATCATAGCGTCGACCTGCAGATAAAAGTTTGTTATGAGCTCACACAGAACGCATCCACTCATTGTACAACCATAATCTTGCACATTCTGGCACAAGTAGCCTTGAACAAAATCTCTTATTTTGTTTTGGCAAATATGTGTCTCGATGCAAATATCACCTTCAACATCCATCTTATGTTTTAGTTTACCTTGCTCATAAAATAAAGTCTCCTTTTCAGTGAATATTTTGCCATCCTAGCTGGGAAGAACTCCAGTGGCCAAAAATGACAGGATTTAGCCTATCCATGTATACATGTGTATACATCTCACACTTAATAAAACCTTACTTTTTCTTTATGCAACAAGCTATTTTCAAAGTGTGTGTGTTGAATTACAAGGCAAGAGCCTGTGTAGGAGTTTCTTTCCCTGCAGGGGACAGAGATGGGAACCTGTGACAAACAGATGACCTGTCTATCTTCACTGTCAGGACAGTGAAGATTTGTAGGAGTGAACTCGCTTCACAGACTTTCTCACATCTTCACCCTTCAAACACTTAGCTCTGTTTTCATCTGGTTTAAAAAAAAATAAAAAAAAAAAAAACAAACAAAGAAAGAAAGAAAAAAAAAATGAAGACTTCTTTGTTCTATATTCTCACTATATTTCAAAGTCAATTAATACATGATTGTTTTAACCAGGCAAATCCCTTAAAGGATATCTGTTAAGGGTAGACACGTTTTAACGGAACATTTGACAAAACAGTCAGCAATACCAGAAGGAGCAACTCCTGGGAATGAAGATTTTTTACAGCTGCACTGTCAAAGCCAGCATCCAGGCATTTAGCCCACTGAAAGCCTTACCAGTTCTTTGCAGAGAATCTTGATCTGAAACTACATGTGAACTAGAAGAGAAGAGAAAAATATTTACTTTACAGCATCTGAAGTCTCCAACAGGTTCACTAGGAAGAGTTCCTGCTGCTATGTTTCATTCAGTATAACATTCACAATAAAAAAGTACTTGAAAAGATGCATGCAAAGACCAGAACAATGTAAGGACAATGAGCAAGAGCGATACCAACTTAAATGTCTTCATCTTAGCGGCAGAATGGTGTGAGACACAGCATCATAAACTCATGTAGAAGGAACAGAGCAGCCTTGAAATCCATTTCTATCATGTCTAAGCAGTTCTGGCAGCAAGGGAATTTGATCCTTCTGCACCTGGCTCACTCAAAACCCATGTAACTCCATAAGCCAGCAGAATGCCCAGGGGGCCAAGACCAATGCCATCCTGGCTTGTATCAGAACTAGTGCAGCCAGCAGGAGCAGGGAGGTGATCATCCCCCTGAACTTTGCTCTGCTGAGGCTGCACTTCAAGTACTGTCTTCAGTTTTGGGCCCCTCATTACAAGAAAGTCATCAAGGCTCTGGAGTATGTCCAGAGAAGGGCAGTGAAGGTAGTGAGGGGTCCGGAGTACATGATCTGCGGGAGCACTGAGGGAACTGGGTTTATTCAATCTGGAGAAAAGGATGCTTGGGGAAGCCCTTATTGCCCTCTACAACTCCTTGAGAGGAGGGTGTAGCAAGGTGGCGAGTGGCCTCTTCTCCCATGTAACAGTGATAGGACAAGAAGGAAAGGCTTCAAGTTGCACCAGGGTAGGTCCAAGCTGGACATTAGGAAAAAATTTCTTTTCAGAAAGAGTGATGAGGTATTGGAACAGGCTGCCCAGGGAAATGGTGGAGTCACTGTCGCTGGAAGTGTTCAAAAGAAGAGGGCAGATGTGGCACTGAGGGACATGGGTGATGAGCATGTTGGAGGCGGGTTGATGGTTGGACTGGATAATCTTTGAAGTTTTTTCCAGCCTTAACGATTCTATTATTCTATCATATCACACATAACATCTTGTTTAACTCATGGTTTGGAAGGGCAAGAGGCTCCTTCTTGTGATCAGTGCCTCCCTAGCAAAAGCATTTTTTCATAGGCATACTCTGTGCTGTCAAGGATAGACCTGTTGTGCACCCCTGCAAACTCCCCAAACCCAGAAGGCAAAACAGAGAAAAGTGAGGGGAGTTCATATCCCAGCTTGTCACTTTGTCACTAAACACCAGGCCTGATGAGCAGCTCTGCTCCTGACCATACAGGACACTCAGTCCCTTTAGCAACCAAGGCAATAAAACAGAAGACAGTCTCCAGAGAAAATGTGACACAGTACAAAAAGACAGCTACGATCTGCAGCACAATGCAGTGATTCTAATCTGAGCTGAATGAGCCAAAAAGATCTTATAAGAAGTTCAATATAGATAACATTGTTCAAAATCAGTTTGGCAGTTTTAATTAAACAAAGTGAGCCCAGCTCTTTCTCCAGTCAAGAGCTGTTAAATCCCACAGACTTCAAAAAGATGGTGCACTTTCAGCCATTCTCACCACGTTTCTGAGCCAGGTGTTAGTGCTAGGATAGTTTTTTTAAACCACTGCTTCACAAGAAAGGAGCAGAAGCAAAGTAGTTTTGCTGTATCTACCGAACCTAAACAATCCAGAGCATAATTCCAAAGCAAATTTGTTTACTGTAACTTCAATAGGATCCCACTGAGATGCATGTACTGGACGTATACATCAACCGCCCTTAACCCAAGACTCACTCTGGCCCAACCTGCACCAGAAAGACATGGTTAGATCACACAGCAGACTTCAGCATCTCCAAGAGTCCAGTGCAAGGAACAAAAACTGGCAGTCTCAAGATATGACCATAATAGACTTAATTTTGTTGTCTTGACCAGACAAAGCTCTCTCTAAGTTTCTTTACTGACTAGGAGCACAGGCTGTGTCATTTGGGCCCAACGGTAATTTCCTCTCTCTGTTTTTCAGGACAGATTGTGCCTTTGGGACAGAGAAGGCAGTAGATCATCTGGGCATTTTTTCTTAGTAAGAGCTATAAAAATGAGGCACACCAAAAAGAAATTGATGTGAATTATTTAGATACTAACTAGTTAAATTTGGTTGTGTCTATATATATTTGTTAGTTATACACTTAGCTTCTTTGCATATGCTTAGTTAAAAGCTCAAGGCCCATTATTCCATTTGGAAACTGCCATGCTGAAGCAAGTAGACTAAAACTAGGATGTGAGGAGACAAGTGAAATCGCATAATTCAGTTAATTTCATCACTGAGAGGTTTTTATGTTGGTCCGAAAGAGAAATGGTTGGTTATGGTATTACGAATGTTGATAAGAAAGTCATTACTTATCTCCCATCTGGGATAATGCTAATACCACGGCCATGCCAAGTGGCTCACCTAAAGGAATACTATTTGATAAGCAACATGAAGCCCTCAGGAGAACAAAGAATGAATGAACGTATGAGGCAGCATATTCGTGACAAAAAACTCCGCAGGGTTATACCTTGAACACAGATACAAATGCCCTCCACACAGACTCTGAGGCTCAGGCTGAAGTCTGTGACAGTGCAGTCTGACGCCTTCACTTCACATGCAATAAACCACAGCAATGCATAGCCATGCTACTCCTGAAGGCCAAATTGCTTTTTCCAGCACAAAGATATTCAAATATAAATGAATGTGCACAGCTGATGAAATATTCATGCTTTCATGAGGAACGCAGTATAGAGCGCGACCCAGGAATCACCGCTAAGTACCACAGTATGACAAATGCTCTCAGCCACATGGCAGTCTTCTCACACACTTGCAGGCAGAGGCAAAGGAGCGGAATGCCTCCACCTCAGTACTACTTTTTCTTACCCTGCTCACCAGCAATGCCAGCTGCCTACCGTGTGAAACCCCACTAAAGGGTTTGCTTTGTCTCACTACAGCCCAACTTCTGTGGCACAGACAGTGGTATATGGTAAGGATCGCCTCCGTTTCTCTGAACAGAAAAAATCTGACAGTTTTATCAGGTCCATCAACTGCATTTGACATTTATAACCCTGAGGTTTCATGGAAGCATGTCATCTGTGACAGAAACAGGTGGCCTTCAATTTGACACATCCCAGTGTCAAATCAGAGGCCCTTTCAGCCAAGACCAATTGACAGGTGATTTCTGGCAGCCAGTTGCTTTTGCCCTCATAAGATGAAAGCATTGTAAGAAATAATGGGAAAAGTTAATGGTGAAATAAGAGCACGTATTTGCTTGTATACACAAAACATTAACTACAGTAAGGGGAGAAAGGAAACTACCTCTAGCTAGCCCTAGAGCTTTCTTCTCCACTGCCTGCAAAACTGTCAATAGGGGGGCTGCGAATCAGTAAGAGCAAATCATTTTAGCAAACAAAAACATACACATGACTTATAAAAACGTAATTCTTTTTCAGCCATTCTGCCCTACAGTAATTTCAAATTCAGGAGCACACACAGTGTATGATGTGAGGACTAACATATTTCTTTACCAATTCAGAAATAACTAGCTCAGACATATGCAGGCAATATGCTGTACGTTGAACTTATCATTCTTAGTGTGTCAGGAGCCCACATGAAATTGGCTTAGCCCTAATACAAAGCACTGGGATGACTAATCACTATGTAAAACCCAATTAAATAAGATTATAAGAATAAAGAAGTGTAAATTCCCTCTTATCAGACAACCTTATCCATCTACATAAGATAACAAAGTCTAACTTTGTATCTAAAATGTTCATGTATATTCCACCCCTTGAAGACTCTCATGCGAGCGGCCTTTTGGCCACTGAAGTGATCAAAATAAATAACCTGGAATGCAAAAATAATGAAGTGTGGAGGCCATACTTTTCATGCTATCAGCTTACAATGTTTCAGGTGAAGCAATACAAAGGCTGTCGTTTACTTTTCATATCACTGCTCTCACAAACTGCGTCAGGTGCCAAAATATACTCCGCTGCAGTGTTTACTCCAATCACCACTCGCGTTGTGCAGATGCAGACTACCTCACTGACTGCAAAACTGGCCTCAATCACTTATGAAGTATTTATTTGAAAAATAATGTGAACCTTCCCACTCACTAAATATGAAATTATAATGACCAAAGGAGAGGAATGCTTACTGAGCAGCTGGCAGCAACAGCCAGATTGTAGTCCCAGGGACGCTGTTCATATGTAGTATCTCCACAGTTACTAAATCATAATTGTGAGTCACATTCAAAGTAAAATCTAGTTCCTCCTAAGAAATGTACCTAACAAAAACTGTAATTAAATTTAGAACATATCTGCTGAAGTTATATCATTAAAAAAAAAAAATCTACAAAGCCTGCATCTCTTTACAGATTTTAAATATTTAGTGTCACATTTGGGTAGCTCTATTTGTGATGGAACATAGGGAGACAGATTTACATAATTATTTTATTTTGCACTGAGTATTGTTTGATCTGTACTTTAATAGAGTTAGGACCTACAAAAAATTATAGTTTTGAATACCAATAACAAAACTGAGCTCGCAGAAAGTCTGGTGAATTATAGGTATGATCTCACCTCCACTGAATGCAAAAGTTGAATTCCCATTCAATTCAACAGCAATAGAAGCACAACTACAGTTCCTAACTTTTATTAGAATAAAGTTCATGCAATGTTTCACTCTCTTCTCTCAAATTTTGATCTGATAGCAAGGAAGTGCAATTATTCTAAGAAGGCATCAACAAATCTGAAAACTGGCAGAGGAGAACAAGAAGTAAGCTATTTAAATGAAAACATGTTGTAGCACTTACTGGTAACTGACTACCAGCTCTCGTAATACAAGCTTAAGCAAATCACCACATGTCCTTCTTGCCAGCAGTGATCTTCATCAGCATATTTGATGTTTGCTACTAGTGACTTGGGGACATGATTCAACATACAATTTAGGCTCTTTATACTTTTATAAAGCTTGGCATTAGAAAGTTCTCTTTCTTTTAATTTGGGCTTCCTATTAATACTTCACTAAGTTAAAAAATGGCACAATAAACAGCAATGAATCCAAATTCCTTCCAATTTCTTAACCGTAAGACTTTTTAGCAATGCTGAATTCACACTTCTGCACAAGTAGAATATTTTAGCATGCATGTTTCATGGAGTAGTTTTCACCCCCTTCCTGCTATTCTATTTCTTAAATAAAAATAAATAAATAAACAAATAAAATAAAAGAATAAAAGAATGAAGTAGAAAAAGGCCAGGGAAAGTCAAAGCAAGAGAGTTATGAGCAAGAGAATCATTAAATGTAAGACAGATGCTCAGAAAACATTCATTTTAAAACCATCTTTAGTGTTACACATAGAATTGTTTTAAAGTTGTTTTCTTACACGGCGTAGGCTTCAAAATTTCTACTAATTTCTACATTCACCCCAGCTGTTCTCTGAGAGGAGAACTGAAATCATGCCCTGACATTCCAAACCACAGCAAGATCTTCCACACGACACACACCACTAAAGGTCCCCCTTCAACACACGCACCCAACTTCACCAAATCAGCAAGCGCTCCATCACTCACCTGCCATCCACTGTGGCTAGCGTTTGCTCCACAGCTGCTGCGAAGCCCAGACACGAAAACAGAACGAACAACTTAAGTGCGGCGTTTCTTTCCATGGAGAAGGGCCGATGCCTCCACACCGAGCACATTTGCTCCTCTGGGCTGGGGAGGGCTGCGCGGCCCCGCACGCCCGGCGGTGTGATGGACAGCAGATGCAGCCAACGAGAGCCGTCTCTGCTCTGGTACCCGGCGGGAGAAAGTCTCAGTGTGTTCCTGTGTTCACACGTACACTGACTGCATGCACCGACAGCAGGCACGGCCCATGTCCCTGCGAAAGATTATTGGTTTGGGGGGAAAATGTACTGGGATGTGCGAGATGTCTTTCAGGAAGAAAAAAAAAAGAAAGGGGAAAAGAAAAAAAAAAAGAGAGAAAGAAGAAGGAGAAAAAAAGAAAGAAAAAAAAAAGGTTGGTTCTACAAACTCTGACTACACTAACGCTGCACTGAGCAGCTTGTTATCTAAGCCTTACAGAAGGGTAAAGTTATGTTTCCAAACAGCTCATAAATTTTCCTATCTGTATAATTTAATAAGGATTATTTGTATTTTAAAGAAGACTTACAATACCTTTACAATACTAGTGCTAGCTCCATTTTACTGGTGGGGAATTAGACTTAGCTCAGAAGTCAAACATTCAGAGTTGGTTAACTTCAGTTTCACTCAATTTGTGTGCACCCGCCTCTCTGGTTAGATGTTTACATACCCACAGACAACGCAAAGCAGAACTAACATTGCCAAATGTCCAGAGAATAACAGCACCTCCATTTGGGAACTGTCAGACTGAGGCACCAGGGTCCACATGTAGCACAGGCTGGATCAGGTTGTTCTGACGGGGACACCTGCTTCTACAAGACCTCTGTCCTCATGTGACTCATCAGAACGGACTTCCAAGTTGGACATTAGGAAAAATGTCCTCACTGGAAGAGCGGTTGGGTGTTGGAACAGGCTGCCCAGGGTGGTGGTTGGAGTCACTGTTCCTGGAAGTCTTCAGGAAACATGGAGACATGGCGTGGATGGACACAGTTAGTGGGCACGGCGCAGATGGGCTGAAGTGTTGGACTCAATGATCTTAGTAGTCTTTTCCAACCTCAATAATTCTATGGTTCTATGACTGCAGTTCTATCTGTGCGGGGTAAGAGGAGGGTAGGGCACAATGATTTCTCAAACCTACCGTCCATGCGCTTTCTTTACATAAACTCACTAACAGCAACTTGTAATCAAAGCATCTACACAGGGAAAGCTGAAGTAAGGGTGCTTTCTGCTGGATCCACTGTCAAAACCGTGCTCTTTCACCTGCTCATATTTGGTCTGGCCTCAGTCATGAGCACAGCTACGACTGGTGATCAAATTGAGAAAAAACCTCTGACAGAAATGCCTTTTTAGTGTAGCTTTCAGCATCGGCAGCCCACTCTTGAAAGATTAGTCTTGAGAGGCAGTTCAGACCAGCGCTGAGCTCACATTTGCAGCCATGTCCACTTAAATAACCAGGCAGGAGATAGCCACAACCAGTTGCAGCCAACAGCTGCCTTTATGCATCTGTGTATGAATGTTCATACACCATACCCAACCAATAACCAATCTAGACCCAACCGTAAGGCACGTTAATGCCTTGTGTGGCAGCTAGTAAGCTACCCACTGATGTGATCACAGAATAAGACCTACTTCACTGATTAAGAGCTCCTGTCTATTGCATTCCAGATACAAGATTAAGATAGGGGCTTTAGCATTGCAACTATTCAAAAGGATTTGCCATCTTAATTTCTCTTTCAGGGATACAGAGACTACTCTCTAATCTTAAAAATCTCTCAACAGCTTGTCCAGAGCCATGCTGCTTCTATCCAATTTAAGGTGGAATCTAAATACTTATGAGAATCCTCACATGAAAAATGAGGTGAGAGCAGTGAAAAATAATGAACAAGGGACAGTAAGCTCAACATTTTCCATGAAAAACCAGAAATTTCTGATGCCAAATGCAGAATAAATACACCAGTAAAGAGAAGTGGCTGCGAACTTTATGAAATCATGGAAGGAGGCAGAAGTGTCACACACATTTCTAAAAATTAGTAAGCCACAAAAAATGAAGGATGTTAAATTCTCTAGTATCCCTGAACATAGTTCCTTTTAAACAAGTTTTTGAGTTTTTTAGCTTTTTTTTTTTTTTTTTTTGCTTGTTTGTTTTGTTTTTAAATAAAAATGCAGTCTTCCTATTTGTACCTTGGGATTTCACACGTGGGTATTTTGTACATGTTCATTTTTCACTGGTACAGGAGCAAATGCTAAGAAAGAAAAATGCTGAAATACAAATACTTGCTGCACAGATTAACAAACTGTGTGTCCTCTGAGGTGAGAAAGGGAGATAAAATGGTATCGACAAGACTTGGCAGACCACAGCTAAACTAAATCTCTATAGGCTGAATTCAATGAAAAGTCCATTCTCTGTCAACAGAATGTATATTTAATTGTTCTTCTGCCAGCATATTTCTGCGGGGCTTCCAATCTTACAGAGAAAATGCTTTTTCAGTCCATGTTTCACAAAGAGAGGAGAAAAGTACATATGAGTGTGCTCAGACATAAGGTTCTTTTCAGACAACTAATAGAACACATAATGCCAAACTGCTAACACAGTTAAACCAATATGAAAATATTCTTTCTCACTACATACTACTAGCACATGCTCATAGGAATTCACTAACTAGCAGTCATCACTTGACAAACTGAGAGAAGGAATGAAGAAAAGTCTTTCCTTACCTCTTGGCATTTGCTGATAATATAAAGCATTCTATGTCATTCTTAAAAAGGTTCCTTTTGGTTGAACTTCAAGAATAAACAGACTAAACTGAAAGCAAAGAAGCCATCCTATGCATACACTTTGTTCCGGTGAAGAATTATGACAAACATCCAACTCTGCAACAAAATTTCTATGAAGCTTGTAAAGGAAACTTTTTGAATGGAGCCTCTATGCAGGAGTCTTGATTAGATGAGCTCTTGTGATTTGGTTGACAAGCTACTGTGTATATTTGCATGTTTTATGTTGAAATCACACAGACAAGCAAAGCTTAATCAAATGTACCTTAATCTGCAACTACATACATACTCAGTGGACAAAGGGTGAACAAAGGATCATGTGCAAAACCCAAATTCTGTTTTATGGAACACACAAGGTTGCATTCAGTTCCATAAACGCATCCAACAAACTTCCTAGGGGAATAACAATAACAGTTTTGTCTGCATCTCGCAACAAGGACTATGGTGGGCTAACTGGCTACTATTTCAAATAAGAAAAATAAAATACTGTTTTATTGTCATGATTTCTCCATCTGACAATAAGATACTGCTTAGGATTACTCTTCAAGCAAAACTTCTCCTTGGGATGATCAAGCTGCTATCACTTATTTATTTCTTAGCAACGTGGTATTTCAAACACCTCTGCTGCAAAATGAATAGCAGTCAGAGGGAAGACACAGATCTCATTGTGCCTCTTTTTGGATCTGCTCTTACTGCTCTTATTGTTTGCGATTTATCTTGCAGAAAAGGTAGTTAAGAAAGCAGTTGGCAATTCAGAGAAAGAATTCAGAGTTTCATGTGGGTTGTGAAGCAAAAAAATCAAAGACCGATAGGTAAGCCAATCAGCATTCCTGGGCTTCCACACACCCCCAAGTGTGTCACCACAGTTCAGCAAGCCCTCTGTCAAAGAAGATGATTACATAAATGTTGATGGAGGCCTAGAGATGACAGCTGTTCTGCCTCATGCTGCAGTGATTATGTACGCAGTGAGTTTGCATGCAATGAACGAGAGTGCACACATAATTTTAAACATGGATAATTTATCTCTTTGGAGGGCATCTCCTCAGGCAGACAATGGCACAATTTATTTTCAACAGTTTACCTTCAGATGACATATCAGGTCACTGTGATCAGAACAGCTTTTTAAAGTAACACGCCTAACAAAATAATGAAGTATGGCATATAAGCAACTGTACAAACACTTCAGAAACCATTAGTATTTTTGTAGACTAAGATAAGGTGTTCCTCTGGTTCACAAACAGCTACAATGGATTGATTCCTGAAATACAACAAAAGTATGGGCAAAAAAATTACCTTTATCTAGAGTTTATCCCAGTTTCAGCAAAATCTCCTCTTGGCAACTAATTTGCCAAGTGCTTTTCAACGATCTACACCACACAGCAGTTACAGATTAGTTTAGATCTTACGAGAAAACTCCACAGTGAGAGTGCTGAGAGAGAGGCCCTGGCACAGCTGCCATGGGGCTATGGCACCCCACCCCTAAAGGCCTCAGGTTGGATGGGGCCCTGGGCAGCCTCATCTGGGGGGAGGGCAGCGTGCCCACAACAAAGAGTTGGAACTGGGGGGGCTCTAACATGTCTTCCAATCCAAGTCACTCTACGATCCTATGAGTACATGGGGGGGAAAAAAAAAAAAAAGAAAAAATAGAGCAGTCTGTGCCACAGCACTGATCTACCACGGCGAAGGGAAGTCCCCACACCCTAGCGCATGGAGCAAGCGGAACGGATCCTCAGCTCCCCGCGAGGACGCCGCGGAGCACAAAGGCGCCAGGCACACGGGGGTCTCCCCCCGCCTATTCACAGCGGCAAAATGGCGGCGCCCGCCCGAGAGCCGGCGAGCTCATAGCGCCCCCTTGGGGCCGGGCGGTCGCCAGCTCCTCGGGAAGAGGTGGCGCAGCTCTGCGTCCCCGTCGCAGATGACACCTAAGCCTTGGCGCGTTACCGAGCAATTCCCTTAATAACGCATGGAAGACCATCGTTTGCTTCAGTACGCTCCGTCACAATTTCCTTCCTAACGGCTTTTATACACTTAATTAGTCCTGATCCTCTGTAAGACTTTAAAACATCCTTACAAATTTAATCTCTTTAAACTATCGGACCGGGGCTCCCTAACGACCACCGCCAGCTCTGGACAAGCCCAAACCGATCACGCTCCGCCTCAGGCGGCTCAGGGTCGCCCCGCCCGGCGAGGTCGCCCCGCGCCTGCCGGCTGTTTTCAGTCAGGCGCGGCGCGGGCAGCCCGCGGGGGTCCTCGCGAGCGCGACTAGGCGGCGCACAGCGGGCGGGGCGCTTCCTTTTGCGCTCGGCAGGCACGGTGGCAGGATGGGTGAGCGCTGTTGGGCAGGGCCGGGGGTGCGGGGCCTGGGCTGAAGGGGTCGGGGCGGCGGCGGCGGCGGCGAGGTTGGGGGGCTGGTTCCTTCATTTATCTCTGAGCCTGATGGCCCTGGCCGCGCCGCTTCCACGAACCACGGCGGCGTGGCCATTTCACTCCGCGTGGCCGGGCGGCAGCGGGGCGGCTGGGCCTCGGAGCGCCTCCTCACCTTTCCGTCCCGCCTCCCGCAGGGAAGTGTCGTGGTCTCCGCACCGCTCGCAAGCTGCGCAGCCACCGCCGCGACCAGAAGTGGCACGACAAGCAGTACAAGAAGGCTCACCTGGGCACGGCGCTGAAGGCCAACCCGTTTGGCGGCGCGTCCCACGCCAAGGGGATCGTCCTGGAGAAAGTGTGCGTCAGCCTGCGCTGCTGCGGGGCGGGGGGGCGGCGGGCACGGGGAGGCACCGGGCCTCGGGAAGGGGCCGCGGGGAAGCAGCCAGCATAAGCTCTTTTAATTCATGAATTTTGTTATACAGCACGTAGCGTTAGCGAGCTCTAGGACGTCTGTTATTGCTGCTTTATTTTGCTAGTTTAATAAACGTTTAAGAAATGAAGCAGTATGTTCTTATTGACCTAATGTAGGGGTGGATGGTGGGATTTTTTGTTTCTTACAGCTAAGACCTAAGGGCTTCTTATTTTTCAGCTTTATTTCCTGAATTAGGATATGTAGGAGAAGAGATAGTTGTGTAATTAAGCTTTAGTACTGAGTAGTTCTACATGCATCAGTGATACCTTTCTGTTTTGAAATACATGTCCAGCCTGAATGTAAAAAAAATTAGTAATATGCTATGGTGCAGTGAGAGTCTGCTAGCTCATGAAATAATTTTTTGCTGATGTGTTTTCATTTTAGTGGAGTAGAAGCTAAACAGCCCAACTCTGCTATCAGGAAGTGTGTGAGAGTCCAACTCATTAAGAATGGCAAAAAAATAACAGCCTTTGTTCCCAACGATGGCTGCCTGAACTTCATTGAGGTGAGTGATACCCAGGAACTGACTGATACGTGTGTTAAGGTAAAGAAACACAGAACAGATGGACTTAGCTGATGGTTAGACAAGGTTTCATGTCATTCTGAACAGTGTGTATCTTAATGTGGTAGCTGCAGAGGGAGGCAGAAGACGTCAGAGGCAATTTCATACTTTCCATTTTGTTGGCAAAGACAGTTTTTAGTGTTCCTGCTGCAAGCTAAATAATATTACTCTCTCCAAAACGCTGAAGGGGATATTAATCTGTGTGCCTATTGAAAGCCTTCAGTATTTCTTCTCCTTTCCCTAGAAAGTTTGTACTAGGGCTCAGATTTATTGCAGATTCTTTCAGATATCTGGGCAGGCTTGTTGTTGATAGCTTTGTAACTGCATGTTTTTTTTATTGCAGGAAAATGATGAAGTGCTGGTTGCTGGTTTTGGTCGGAAGGGTCACGCTGTTGGTGACATTCCTGGAGTTCGCTTCAAGGTTGTCAAAGTAGCCAATGTTTCTCTGTTGGCCTTGTACAAGGGCAAGAAAGAGAGACCAAGATCATAAATTTCTATTAACTTGCCAAGAATATCAATAAAATTTTTGATTGGAAAAGTTTCTATCTCTTTATTTAAGATTCAGAATATTTT
This sequence comes from Centrocercus urophasianus, assembly GCF_019232065.1. Classification (NCBI taxonomy): domain Eukaryota; kingdom Metazoa; phylum Chordata; class Aves; order Galliformes; family Phasianidae; genus Centrocercus; species Centrocercus urophasianus. The sequence continues at coordinate 1,842,556 of NW_024884767.1, read as the reverse complement.
GCAAGCAATGGGTCTCTCACAGGCAGGGTACACTGCCCTTTGTTGCAATAGGTTTTCCCTTAATGTAGCACATGCTTTGCTGTACAACCGGCATGTTAGCTCAAAAGTTTCCAAGTTTACTCCACAGCAGCTGTTTGCCTGGAAATTCAGAGATTTACTTCATAGTTTGAAATTGTTTTGGGTCTCCTTCCAGTTGTCAGAGCCTTCATGAAGGCTTATGCTGCCAGGATGGAACAATAGATGCTTCTAAGGTCTCTATCCCTTTGTAAGCCATTTCTGAAAGCTGTTGCAAAGATGGTTTCATCAAAGAAAGTTACTGAATAGTCATACTGCCACATGAACTTCAGGTCTGAGTATGATGCTAACTCTATGTGGGGACCTGATGTAAAGAAGCAGGATGTGTTACAGAAGGAAAAACTCAAATTTTTGCTCTGTAGCCTGTGTTTTCAAGGGATGGAGTGCTGTAAGAGCATAGAAAAGGGGACTAATGTATGATGCCAGCACATGGATGGTCCAGTGGAGAGCTGACAAGCCCTGTGCCCAGTGAACATGTTATCTGCAGCAGTTACAATTTCTGATGGTGGTGGAGCTGAGTTTTCAAGCTCCATGCCTGAGTCTGCTGAGGCTTCTTGTGGTGGGCTGTTTTTTTGGTGTCAAACCTACAATGATTGTAATAGGGCTGTACCATAAAGCCATTGTTAATCGTTAGGTGTGGCCTATATGGTGGAAAGGGTCAGGGAGTGAGATGTTCACTGCTTTATGCAGCAAAGTCGTGTCCTTGTTCTCTCTCCTCTACAAAGAAAGCTCCATTTCTCTGGAGTATTTTGAAAAATACAATAGAAGTAATGCCTCTCTTACAATGTTGGTCCATGGTGTCAGAGGCGGACGTTTGTGTACGGCAGGAGAGACAGAACCTTAAAGCCAGTATTTTGTCGCCGTCCAACAGATGGCAGTAGAGGGGCGGTCTGACAAAATGGTGTCTGACATAGAAGTGCAGATGAAGGGAAGGTGTGTCACTGCATTCCTCTCTGCAGAAAAAATTGCACCCGCTGGCAGTCATTGATGCTTGCTGACTGCTTATGGAGATCAGCCAGTGGATGTGAGCACAGTGAGGCATTTCAGCACTGGTAACAGTGGGTCACCTACACCAGTGCTTGTGCAACAGCATGCAGGCTCTTTTTCATCACCGGTGAAATTGTGTAGCTGATAGTGGTGACTGTGTTGAAAAAGGGTGTTTTGTAGCTGGAAGTTTGCTCTATCAAATGGTGATATTGTGCTCTTTGTAATGGTTGTAGTTTTCATGGAAATAAACCAGGAGGCAGTACTTGCCAAGAGCTTCATATTCATTCTTAGTATTCAAATAAAAGCCATTCCAGTTTCTAGTGTGAAGGCAGGCAGTGGCACCTGACACAATTTATCACTTAGGTCCTGAAGGGATTATTAAGGCATTTACCTAATTTCATCTCTGTACTCCTCAGCCTCCAGACTTCACCCAGCTATTTTCATGTTACATGTTATATGTTAAATAGTTTGATTGAACAAGTCTTGCTGATTTGAAGATACTGATTTCTTTTAGTGCAGTTCAGTTGTTATCTGTTATCATTTAACTACTGTCATACTGACTAAAATATATCTTTGAATAATATTTCTTGCTTTCCTCTGCCACGCTAAAACAAATTTCTAAATAGTTGGGATTTTTTTGTTTGTTTTGTGATTTTGGGTTGGTTGGTTTGGCTTTCCAGAGGTCTCTACACCATTATCGAACTACTGAAAAACTGAAGCTTTTATCACTTAGTATTTTCTGTCATTCTTCTCTGTATTGTCCAATTTTTCAATATCACATTAAAAAATAGATGTTAACATAGAATTATAGACAATAATAAAGAGGTCAAAATGTTTCTCCATGTTAGCCTTTAAACTACTGCTAAATCTTCTATGCTGTCAATATCTGCACTTTTTACCTCAAGTTTGGACCTTTGAAATTACATTTTCCATAGAGCTTATGGTGGAGCATGGGTTCTTAGTTTTGTGCTAGGGCTATCTTACACAGCAAAAACTAAAAATATCTACCTGGCTGAAGTTTTGATTGTAAACAATTTTCTCTTTAACATCATGGTTCATCTGTGTGTTCATTCACAAGGCTCTGCTTCAATTAGCATTCACTAATTTATATGGAAGAGGAATAAAATTTAAGACCAGGCTGAGAATCTCTGCCACTGACTGTTTTGCAGCTTAGTCATCTAGTTGTGAGATTTGGATTCAAATCTTTGCTCAGATCAGGCACAGAAGCAGCACTGAATTTTGTTTTTCTGTAGTCTTGCTAATACTGTAGCTGCTATCCTAGTGAAAACTCGTTTATTGGCATCCCCTTCCCAACTTTGGGAAAGTTGCTGTCTGTGATTCCAGAATTACGACTCCCTTGTTTGCAACCTGACTCAGATTTTCAGACCTTGACTTCAGAGGCACAATGGTCTTTGGTGCAGAGAAAAATGAAGCTGAGAAGACCAGGGCCATGATGAATGGGGAAGACACAACAGAACAAGACAGAAAAGAGGGAAGAGTTTTTTAGGAGCTCCACCAGACAGACTGTAGAAGCAGTGTAGATGCACAGTACCAGTAACGTACTCCAGCCAACCAGCACACCAGAACCTGGTGAAGACCCATGAAAACCTAATGAGGTTCAGTAAGACCAAGTGCAGGGTGCTGTGTTTGGGTCAGGGTAATCCCAGGTGTTTATACAGACTGGGGGAGGACCTCCTTCAGAGCAGCCTTGCGGAGAAGGACTTGCGGGTCCTAGAGGATGAGAAGCTGGACATGAGCCAGCAATGTGCGCTTGCAGCCTGGAAGGCCAACTGTTTTTGGGCTGCATTAAAAGCAGTGGTCGGCAGGGAGAGGGAGGTGATTGTCCCCCTCTACTCAGCTCTTGTGAGGCCCCATCTGCAGTACTGCATCCAGGCCTGGGACTCCCAGCACAGGAAGGATGTGGAGCTCTAGGAGTGGGTCCAGAGGAGGGCCACGAAGATGATCAGAGCTGGAGCACTTCTCCTATGAGGAAAGGCTAAGGGAACTGGTCTTGTTTAGCTTGGAGAAGAGAAGGCTCTGGGGAGACCTCATTGTGCCTTCCAGTACTTGAAGGGAGCATATAAACAGGAGGGGGAACAGCTGTTTATGAGGGTGGATAGTGATAGGACAAAGGGGAATGGTTTCAAACTGAGACACGGAAGGTTTAGATTAGATATTAGGAGGAAATTTTTAACACAGAGGATAGTGAAGCACTGGAACAGGTTGCCCAAGAAGGTTGTGGATGCGCAGTCCCTGGAGGCATTCAGGGCCAGGCTGGATGTGGCTCTGGGCAGCCTGGTCTGGTGGTTGGTGACCTGCATATAGCAGGGGGGTTGAAACTAGATGATCATTGTGGTCCTTTTCAACCCAGGCCATTCTATGATTCTATGACTCTGTGAAGACTATGGATGGATCCCATGCCATCAGCTAATCCCAGTTTCGGTACCCACTGCCATCACTTTTTTACTGAGATACACAGCTTGGTAGCCTTCATCCCATCTTGGATAGGGGAGGGTTCACTGCTGACATTTTTGTTCTTTCCTGCAATACGTGTCTTCTGGATGCATTTTCTTTTCACCCAAAATTCTAATGTGGACAGATTTTGAGGATATTCTACACCTGCCCAATATTTCTTACAGCTTCACTGAATCACGTGTACTGTTTATGCACAGTACTTCTACTATGCTACTGTAAGTCCAGAAATCCCAGATATGTCACTACAACACGTCTGCTGTGGCTCTGTGTATTGCTTCCGTGAGACACAGATGCAGTAACCAGAGGTTGCACACGGTAGAAATGCAAACATATCCTACTGCGAAATCTCTGAAATCTAGCCTTAATCTAGGAGCATGGTGACGTCTTGACCTGAACCGAATATGGTGACATCCTGACCTGAAATAATTGGTTGCCAGTAGCACAGCCGTATTTATCCATGATATGCATCAAACCAAGCACAGGTAAACAGGTGAGAGAAATCATAAACAATTACATGCAAACCAGACAAGCTAAAACGTTTTTTTCAGGTGATCTTTGATTGCAGCACGATTAGAAACTGCTGGATTAGCAGACCAGCCTCTGCATTCAAGGCTGTGATTCAGAGCTTGCAGACCTGACAGCAGTTCTAGAGGAAGAAGCAGGTCCCTGTCCCAGTTTAATCAATAAACCAGTCTCATACACACAAATAATGTTATCCTGCACCACCACTGGTGTTACATTATTTCACCCAAGTTTATCACCAGCAAACGGAGTCTTATTGTTCCTATTATGATTTGCTTTTCTTGCTTAGCAGAAAATACCAGAAAGGCTTTCAGTAGAAAAAGGGATTATACTGCAGCCATCAAAGAGTTCTGTTAAAGAAGTTGTGGTTCATATTCTTTTCAAGTTCTGAAGACAACCTGACAATAGAGGAAACGAGGGTTTAGCGGCGGTAAGTGGAGCTATTTCTGAAAGTAGGGCACTGTCGTGAGGTAATCTCACCTCTAGATGTTGCTGTAAGCACGATGAGGGAGAAGCTAGAGCACAAAAGTTGTAAACCAACAGTTCATGCACACTTTGACAGAGGAAGTCTTCAAAATGGAAAAGTTAGCTTTTAACTGATTTGGTGAGTTTCCACTAGAAATGGGGCACTTACTGCCTTACCGTCTTATGTACCCAGTTGGAGGATAGATGCCGTACAGAAACACCAGAGCCTACAGTGTGAATTCATTGCACATCTTGTTAGATCAAAAAAATGAATAAAAGAATACAGATTACTCCTCCATTAGGCATGTGGATGTTTTATAGGCCTAGTTAAATTAGATCTCTTTTTTGTTTGTATTAAACTTCTTGTAAAGATAATATTATGTAATACTAGTTGCAAGAAGTGAGCAAACATGCAGAATGGGAGCAGAAGCAAAGCACTAAGTTATTAAAGCAAGTTGCACATTCTGAGTTGCATTTTGCCACTGATTTTATGAATATGTTTAGCATATCTGGTCAGAATTTGGGCATCAGGATGCTTTTAGGATGTCTGTCTATGGAACCTGTCAGTGCTCAAGAATAACTTCTGTTACTTGGAAGCTGCACAAAATAATTCAGACGAAGATAAGCCAGGCCAGACTTTATCACAGTCACTAGTAAAGTGGTTCTAAGCCTAATTAAGAATGCCAGAACTATGTATTATGCAACCAAATCCTCCAAAAGAGAAATCAGAGGTGAACCTGTGCAATTAATACAGCAGACATGTAAATCTTGAAGCATATGAAGCCAGTCATACCTGACTGCTGAATGCAGGAGAATGAACCTTATCGACCCTGGAGAATCACTGTTTGACCTAGTAAGGCCTGGATGGAATTTACCAAAATTGATGACTTTAATATGGATTGGGTGCAAAGAAAAGAAAGACTAGTTAGTTCCTACAGGCTGCCACATCTTTTACCACCTCTGCTCAGCCTGGAGCTGTGGACTCTACCTTCCCCTGAAGTGGGGTGGCACTAACTACAACACTTTTTGCAGAGGCAAGAATCATCAAGTTGTGCCACTGCATTGCAAGGTGATGGATTCCACGACAAGGATTCCAAGCCCAACACTGAGATTCCTCTGGTGATGCAGATGACTGCTTACTGGGATCCTTCTCTGTATATAGCCTAATCCCAGGAATCACCAAAGGTTGGGAAATGAGACACCTGAATACTATCTATCTTCCTCTATCTGGCCTTTGCTGCTGGCTTGTCATGCATGGCTCTGGAGCCTGACACAGCCATGTGTCAGACAGCACAACTTCCTCTAGTGTGCTGCACTAAAAATGATATTGAAAAATAATACTGCAGGAACACATGCTGTTTTCTAGCAGGCTGGAGGAAAAAGATGTTCAAGGTGAGACTCTATAACACTCTTTCCAAACATAGCAGTTAACTCTTCTCTCACTTGAAGCTGAAATTCATCTTCAGTAGGTGATGGTTACAACAAGCTCTCCAGCAGTAAGTTAAAGTTTGCTGGTTTCTTTAGGCACTTCAAGACATGAAGGTAACGTCTACAACACTGTCCTAACTCCTCCTGAGCACTCAGTCCAAAGCTACACTCTTCAGGGCTACTCTCCTAGTACGCCTCTCCTCTGTAATTAGCCTGTCTTTCTAGAATTATGAATTAACACTTCAGCTACCAACAGGGCAGCTTTGCAGCTATGAACTTTATGCATACACTTTTTATTCTGGGTGGTACAAATTCATTGCTAAGAAATCTTTTACATTCTGTGAAACACTTTTAAAAGCCTACATGTGATTAAAAAAATATATACTGATATCACACGCTATATTCTCTAGAAGAGAGTATTTCAGAGGAAACAATTGTATTTCACAGCTCAGGAGAAAGAGCAATTGTTTTCCTTTGTGCTGGAGCTGGAATTCTATGTAATATAAATTCAGATGTCCAAACAAACTCATTAAATTGTACAATTGTAGTCATAGCAAATGGCAAAAAAAAAAAAAAAAAGAAAAAGAAAAAAAGACACTGAAGAAGTTCTGCTGAAATTCATGGAGTTGCAACAAGAATTGATATTGATTACTTCACCATATTCTGCTCTGACTAGCACAACATTGACTGTTGTGAAAACAAGCATGTGATTTGACCCAATAAGCATTTCTTTTAGTAACCAAAACCAAACAACAACAGACCTTCTGGCTGACCAGATGGAGGATAAATTCTAACCTGATCATTCTGACACAAATGAGAAATTATGTAGGTTGGAACTGCATTCCAAAGCAGAGCATGTTTTTGGCTTAGTTAACACACAGAATTCATTTTTCTTGCTGATTCGTGTAACTAAGGACAGGTATGAATTTGTTCCCTTAAAAGAAGTCTCAGAAGCCATGGTCCTCAACATGTCTTCCCAGATTAGCAAGTACAAACAACTGAGCAAATCAAAACCCAAGTTCAGATCAAAAAGCCTTCAATAGATTGGCTGTACTAAATACTGTAGAAGTTAAGTTGATTTTGAAATAAAACAGAATTTCTATACATATGCAATCCCTGTAGAACATCCTGTAAGTTATTAAGGCACAGATGCAAATGGGGTCTTAGATGCCTACCTCTACTCAAGCCATTACAAAGTAGACTGTAAAACACGATGATAGCTCACCTTAATCCCAAATATTTAGGTTAGTCTGTATTTGTCTCTCAATCTAATCTTAGAGCATTTGTACTAACTTAACTGAATTTTTGTTTGGTGGTATTTTGGGCAAATTTCAAGGAAACTCGAAGGACTGATGATAATACTGCTCTGTTCCTTAGTTGTTTATGGTTTTAAAAGGTTAAGAACTATAGTGGAGCAAGGAACTATCAGTTTGCTCATCCACTTCATGCTCTCTATTATCATCATCATGTCCAACTAGCTGGGAAAAGGGTCAAGGCACTGTAGAGGAATTTGGAGAGGTTTTATCAGAAGAAAGGAGGAGAGAGACTGCTTCAGAAACAGCAAAGAACTATGACTTTGCAGCTAAGTGAATGGTTTTAAGATACAGAGGAAGTAGAGTGATTACCAGCAGAGGATGTCTAGAAGCTGGAGTGTGATTGTCAGGCCATTGACAGAGAACTACCCTGATGGATGAAGCCATCCATTAGCAAGTGCCTGGAGTTTCTCTGACAAGGGAAATCTTCAGTGTAGTACAATTGCAATGCTCTGCCCAAATAATCCTCAGTTTTGTTTACAAGTGATAAATTAATGCAGAAAGTAAAGGCTGATAGGAATTCCTTCATGTCTAAGAAAATACATCATATCTTGGAATGGTCTGAGTTGGAAGGGACATTAAAGCCCACACAGTTCCAGCCTCCTGCCATGAGCAGGTTGCCACTCACAAGGTAACACTGCCCAGGGCCCCCTCCAACCTGGCTTTAAGAGCCTCCAGGGATGGGGCACCCACAGCTTCTCTGGGCAGACCATGCCAGGGTCTCACCGTCTCTGCATAAAGAATTTCTTCCTAACATCTAACCTAAATGCCCTCTCTTTTAGTTTGAAGCCATTTGGTCTCATCCTATCACTATCAAACAGTATAAAAAGTCCATCTCCCTCATGATCATAAGCTCCCTTCAAATACTGGAAGGTGACACTGAGGTCTCGCCAGAGCCTTCTCTTCTCCAGGTTGAACAAGCTTCAGCTCCCTTAGACTTCTGGGAGAGTGCTCCAGTCCTCTGGTCATCTTCATGGCCCTCCTCTGGACTTGCTCCAGAAGCTCTGCATCTTTCTTGTGCTGAGTGCCCCACATCTGGATGTAGTTCTGCAGATGGGGCCTCATGACAGCAGAACAGAGAGGGACAATCCCCTCCCTTCTGGCTACCCCACTGCTGATGCAGCCCAGGATACAGTTGGCCTTCTGGGCAGCAAGCACACATTGCTGGTTCATGTCTTGCTTTTTGTCCACCAGAACCCTCAAATCCTTCTCTGAGGACTGCTTTCAAGTTCTTCTCCCATACTGAACACATATTTGAGGTCACCGTGACTGAAGTGCAACAACTTTTTGAGCCTCATTACATTTTCCATGGGTTCACTTTTTCAAGCCTGTTCAAGTCTCCTTGGACAGCATCCCTTCTTTCTGTCTATCAACTCCACCATTCAGCTTGGTGTGATCTGCAAACTTACACTCAATCCCACTCTCCATGTCATTGATAAAGCTGTCAAAGAGCACACAAATTCATTTTTTATTGCCATTATTGAAGGGAAGAATATTAAGGTGCAATGGAAGGCTGACAGAGTGGGAAAGGTGATTGGGGTATATTTTCCAAGAGATTTCGTAATTATTTCTCCTTGTCTGTAATTACACTCTGCTTAGTTACATTGTCCAACGAACAGCATCCCACAGATAATACTTACCACACTTCTAATAATCAGTCTTGGCAACGATGATGAGGGAACCCAATTCCTCAAAGCCTGTTTCAAATAGTAGTACTGTACCACAGTTTCTGCTTTTGAGGCAGAAACAGCAAGAGCTGATCTCAAAAAAACATCTATGAAAACTATGCTTATAAACTGCAAAGCAGCAACTTGGCAGTTGAATCTTCTTAAGGTCTAACAATTACTACTGAAAACAATAGTCAGGGGTGTTCAAGGCTGTTCTCATACCTCTCTATCATACCTGATAAAGCAATCAGCTAACAGCTCTTGTCTGGTATTTGGAAACATTAATACTAAAATGACATCTGTAAGTTGTTTCAATACCACTCTATATTCAGGATTACATCTTTTCTTCATAGTCCTTAAAAGTGGAATTTCTTCCCAGTAATTTATCATCAGCAGAGTACAAGGTAACATATGTGGATGATACAGGAAAATGAGCACATGTGACTCTCAGGTACACTGACGCAGCATTCAGTGTTTATGGTTGATATGAAAAATTCCATCAGTCCTTTCCACTTCACTGATCCTAAGGACAGCAGGAGCTAATTCAGGCCTTCGTGGAAATAACAGTACCTGAGGCAAATTCTCAGTTATCCTGGGAACAAAGATCCAAAGGGCTTACGTGCACTGTGCTGGACAGAGGCAGTGAAGCTAGTCAGCAATGTGGAGCAGCTGAGAGCAGCTGACTGCTTTCATTCTTTTGTTCTACTGCACTGCAGATGAAGATGACAGAGTAGGGATGAACATTTAACAGCTTTTACAACTGCTGTTATCTGCTTTTTGTTTTTCCTCCTGCACAAATCTTAAGTTTCAAAATGGGCTATGGATGTAACCATCAAGCACATGTTACCGAAAGTGTTAAGAAAGATAATGTAGCTGTTGCCATAGTACGTGAATGGAAGTCCATATTTTACAAATCTTACATGGAAAAATGCCTTTTCTGATTGGTATGACCCAGAATAGGATAAATGAGGTGGTTTTATTATTAATTTCAATGGGTTTGAAAACAGTGCTGCACCAATGAAATTTCAAGGGCTTTATTTCAATCCACTAAAAACATATGATGCAAATTTAAAATATGCAACCAATCATAACATCAAGAAAAAGAAAAAGAAAAAAAAAGAAAAAACAATTTGAAAACCGTTGTATCTTACATTTCCGGCTATGATGTGGCATACATTAGATAATGCTGAACATAAAAAGTAAAATTTTCAATTCCATCATACTAGTGGTCTGTTTTTTATTACAAATAAATGTGACTGGGAAGAAATCCAGGATGGCTTGTACAGAAGTTACGTCTGTTTCTCACTGACTGCACTACTGTGTGATTCCTACTTGCTCAAACTTCAACAGATGTCAGGGGATGCTTGTGCAAAGATTGCAGGACAGGGACAAAAAGTGAAAACTACTAGTACAATGATAAATACTAATTTGACTACAACAGTTACTCCCTTAGGGTATGGCAAAGCTACCTTCAGAGGCACCGAGGCAGGTAAAAGCCTGATGTTCTCACAGGATAGCATTAGGCACCTTGAATCCTATAACCATACCTGCTCAGTAACAATATAATCCTGGGATTTGGACATTTTATGTGTGTAATGTGGAATATGAGGGTCAACGTATGCTAGAGAAGGTGGTCCCTAGGCAATGTCCCATACACGGATTGCTGCAATCTTAAGCCACGTTCTTCTGCAAGTCCTTTCTGTACATATTCTCACACACTATGCAGTAGAAAGGTGAAAGTAGGCTCAAACACAGCATTTCAACTCTGTATCCAGGTATGTGTATTTGTGTGAAGCCCTATTAAGGCCATAATCATGGTAAAGCAGAGGAAGAAAATGAGCAACTTCAGAGGGTCAGTGCTGTCACAAGGGAGAACAAGTATTGGTGGTGTTTGGGAGTTGCCATCAGAACTGCAGCCAACTCTTAAGGATTCACCTGTAATTAGGCAAGTGCTTGCCAAAGAAAGAGCCATGAATAGTTATCTTTCAGTGTTACAATGCTCACCAATCACACAGAATTCCTTCAGTCTGTGTTTGTTTCTTCTCTAGAAAAGTCTGCAGTGGCTTTACTACATGGGTGTATTACCTGTCTTCAAGCTCAGGGGTCTGAAGTGGAGACATCAAACAGGAAAAAGAGAAAGGATGAAATTCAAATTAATGCAGCAGAGTTTTGATAGATGGCACCATCAACCATGAACTGGAAGGTCTGCCACAATATGCTCTTATACCTGCTCCCTCCTGAGAGGGAGATATCTCCCTCTCAGGAACCTTGTGACAGGAAAGGTCACAGCACTGTGCCAAACATATCTCTCAGTGCAAATTTCCATTGCAAAACATGAAAGGTAACAAGGCAGTTGTATAAGCAAAATACCAAAATCTGAGTCCTAAATGAACTGAACAAAGAGCTCCAGAGGCAAATATAATGTTTTTGTCAATTATCTATTTTTTTTATAATTTTGGAGGATGATGTGAGAAAGAAGAGGTGATGGAGGTGATGCAACTTTTTCTTACCTTTCAATAAAATTTCAATCAATTTCAGCGTTTGTATTCTCTTCAAGTCCCAGCTTTGCGTAACTCAAGGGTAAACTTAGACCCACAACTGGGCCTACTGTACTTAGCCACAATACAATGTAATTTCTGTATCTAGAAAAAAAAAAAAGACACTAAAGAATCCATAAAGCTCTTACTCAGCTTTTCCTGGATTACAGATATAGTTGACAGTAATAAGGTATTTTAAAATGGAGCTACTCCTTCACTTGAGCCATAACAAGTGCGTTATAATTTTCAGCAGTGAAGTGACCATACAGAATCCCCTTCCATTTGGACCAAGGAAGCTGTTCTGCCCAATTCCACTTCCCGGCTAACTCTACAGCACATAAGCCTTGCAAAGCACAGTAGTGTTTCTCACCTGTTGTCTTTTTGTGAAGCGGCCATTATAGAGCACATGAACTCATTAGTCCGGCAGGGGTGTAAAACAAAAAATGGCTGTCCAAGTAAGGGATGCTCCTAAGAAATAATGTCAGTTGTTTTATTATACGTAAAGAAAACAGAAAATATATCACCTGTATTTGAAAAAGATGTAGAAGGGTTCATTTGATGCAATTCTTCTCTTTTCAGAACTTTTTTTTTTTTCAGAACCCACATTTTTTTCTACTAAGTCGTTAACAAATCAATTAACTTAACAGCACATTATCTTACCTAAAAAGAGAAATAAAACCACCAAGTACATTATGTCACAGTTTTAGTTCAAATGTAAAGGTTTCCAAAAGCAGCTCAAGTTACTGTATCAGTATTTCTCCAATGCAAGTGTAGGCAAAACTACTGCATTTGATCACACATAATATGTAAAACAAAGCTGCTCCATGGAAAATTTCTTTAACATAAAGCCCTGTCAAACTTCTGCTGGGAATTAAACAGAGTTCAATGAGGAGCTTGTAAGGTGAAGCAAGAAAGAGGAAGAGCCAATGAGGTGGCTTTAGTTTTCACTAGATGGCATATCCTGATTTCAGTTATTCTACAGAAAAATGTCCTGAACTTTCTCTGCCAGGAAGCCTAATCAAAATTGTCCTGAGGAAAAAAACAATTTTGTGTTTAAGTTTGCATGCAGACACACTCCCCACAACAAAACTTTCTGCATTCCTTTCCAACTTCACACAGCACAGGGAGCTGCTGAAAACTCAATCCAATGTTCCATAAAGCTTTTGCTTTCTTCTCCAACAGCCACTCACACTGAGTATATGTTCTGACTTAATCAAGCTTGCACTCAATCCCTGGCTGTAACAGGAATCTCACACTTGCTTTTACATCCATGATACCAGGACATCAGCCAATCTGACTGTCTCCATGCACCATGCCTTGGGAAACTGATTTTTTAATGCTGCTGAGGTCACTGTTATTGCTTTCCACCAAAACAGACAAATTCTACCTCACCCTCACACTCAGCAAGTGTATAAGGACTTAATATGGGATACCAGGGAACAGCTAGGGGGTGATCCCAGGCAAGGAGGACGTCAGACAAAAAGGGCTAAGGCAACTTATGTACAACTGAGCATAGTGTGCATGGCCATCTGCTGAAGCTTCAAAGCACCATGCACAGGAGGGACAAGGAGGGAACCGGGCACAGGCCACCCGGAGCAAACAACAGGGTCATCACCTCCACACTATGTCCTCTGTGACATGAGCCTGGTTGGCAGCACAGGGCTGCTCACTGTGACCTCAGCAGATACCAACAACAAGGACTGATGTGATGGGCAACTGATCCTGGGCAAAGACCCTGTTCAGTTTGCTTCTAGTGGTGGTTCCATTTCTGGTTTGGTTGAGAAAAAACCACACAAATTTAATGCTCTGAGACATACGTATTTCCTTTGTCCAGGCTGCTGCAGCCAAAGTTCCCTGGTTCCGTGACTGCATATTGTGACTGCACTGCCTACATTGAAGAAAGAAGGCTCATCAAGATTTCTTGCTACACAGTAAAAACTCCTTCTCCAACTCTTTGCTTATGAACAGAAAACAAATCCTGGCCTGTCATCTTCAGCAAAGAGGGCGTATCCCATATTGTCTCTTTCAGTTAAAGGACAGTTGGTTCTGATGCTGAAAACACACCCCTGAGGAGCCATCACTTTTTGTCTAAGAGAGCTTTAAAAAACTTCCAAAAGCTTCAGAACACATAAAAATAATGTTCAGAAGGCTGTGTTTTTACACTGCAGTGCAAGTAGATAACTTGTGCATTAATCCTACCATCTGTTGGTGACAGTGAACTGATGCTTTTTTCCATTGAGAAATATTGACAGTTTTAATAAAAAAAATACATTCAAATTATCTGCTAACTTAAGTCAGTTTATATCTCTAAGAAATTCTAGAAAACACACAGCTTGTGCCAGTGTTAGTCCTCAAAGATAGTAAAAACTGTTAGCTAGCAAAATAATTAAACAAAGATAAAAGCAGCAATTTAAGTCAATTTCCTTAAGTGAAGAATATAAAGAGTTAATATGCACACCCAAAAAGAATGGAGAAGATCATCTGGACTTTAAATATCTTAGCACTCTGAAAAAAAACCTAATTTTTCAAAGCTGAATATTGAGCCTGAAGTCAATCCCAACCATCTTGTGGCATGTATTTCATTCTATCCCCTCCTACTTTTTGGTTGAGCCAACTACCAATGAATGAGAAATGGAGGCCAGAGGTCATTTCTTAAAATAACTAGTTAACCTTACGTTCTGCATTTCTCTTTTAGCTTCTCCTCTTCTTACAAGACGACATAGTGAGACTGAAGATTTCCCCAGCTCTAACAATTAGATGTCCACATGAAAAAGCAGAGTGCCTTGCAACCCAGTTTTCCAAGAGGGTAAAATCCTTGGTCCTATCTTTAGTGTCAACATATGACATACGAGCATGTGACAAAGGGTCTGAGAACAGTTGCTTTGGTTTAGTCAAACTCTCCTCCTCCCAAGTCTACCATGTTTGTCAACTTATTAAGAGTTTCTTCATGCAGTTTCTGAAACAACGGAAGTGCCAGTGTCCAAATCTTGCTACAATGCACATAATTTTTAATGTCAACAATGAAGAGTCCATGAAGTCAGAAAAGTTTTATTACTACACAGATCCTTCAGCAAGAAATTGGCATAACAGGCATAATGTCAAGCAAACAGCTATGTCTGAAGTGTGAATTTTTCAACAAGCTTATTGCATCAGTTTATTTTTTCCACCCTAAATAAAAGAAATGAAACTGCAAGAATGGCACACTGTTCAGAACTGTTAGAAGCCTGAAAGACAGGGATACATCACACACTGCATGTCTGACACGAAGAACACAAAAGGAGAATGGAATAAAAGAAATACCAAGCCAAGGCCCATTATCAGGAGTCTGTAAAAAGGGAAATGGCTGAGGCAAGGAGGAGAGCTGCTGAGCAGTCAAGGAAAACACTCTGAGAGCACCAGATCTGATTCAGTCCAATTCTGCATTCCAAATCCTGTACATAATGGACTCCCCATGAGGCTTAATGTATATTCAAGGTTAAATGACTGACACAGCAGACCTGAGGAGGAACAACCAGACAGTTGCCAAAAAAAAAAAAAAAATAATCAAGAGTTATCAAAGTTCTGAATGATTTCAGAATGGATATCGAGCAACAGAGCCTTTTCACTGTCAGGTCACCAGTTCAGAGTCAGCCTGGGCTGCCAGTGGCTAGAACTCTTTATTATATGATGGCTGTATATGCAACTGTCTGACTTCACACAGGCAAATCAGCATTAATTATAGCCTTGGTGGTGGTGGCTGCATATGCGTCCAGAACTAAGAGCTGTGGCTTATTTTGTCAACCCAGGGGTAGTCCAGGTAGGAGCAAAGTGCTCTGTCAGGAAATGTAGGCAATGTGCATGTGAAATAGTTTTCTAAGTAAAATGCTAGGACAGCAACAGTAGCCTTCAGTTAAACTCTTTCTGTAGGCCTGTTAGGTGGAAAGCATGAAGTCCTACCGAAGTTTTACACACACAGAATAAGATCACTTTAAACAACAAAGAGAGTTCTCATTTTTGATCACTCATATTGCAGCGCCTTTTACTGCGTGTGAGACTTTCAAGTCAATTGTCACAATCAGTCACTGGCATTGTATGGAAAGAATCCATTTAGAGGTTACTCTCAACTCTTCTGGACAGCAATAACTGGGCAGTTTGTCTGAAATTTGCAACTTTATCTTCTTGCAGCTATCCCTACACTGACCTGTAACGCTGCTCAGCACTGCAATCCCCCACACATCTATGTATCTCTGAGTCTGAACCAACTTTAATAGGAAAACAGATTTTTACAGGGAGCAACTAGCTCCAGTGAATGTGAAAGCTCAAATCATTGTCAAATTTGCTCCCTGCAGGAAACTGTCTTTACTAAGTAACTTCATGAATGACCCAAAAGGATGATCTGCACCCATTTCTGTAGCTGTTTGCTCAGCTCTCTCATATAAAACCAGATAAGCGAGGTGGAAGAGAGATGTAAAATATTTTATTGGGAGTTTGTTGATGTATGGTACCGTTGTTTAAGGACGCTGACTGAATGTGACTGAGCAGTGTGACAGCTTCCTACTTGTTAGCCGAGCAGCCAGAACCATCCCTGCAGCTGGGGTGGGCTTACTGGGATGGGATTATGAGGTCAAACTGGCAAGCTTAAACTTCTTCCACTAATGTTTATGTTAGATAGTGTGCTTCAGCTCTTGGCAACAATGAAAAGCGAACACTATTGGCTACCAGAGACTGAAAAACACCTCTGTTTTAGAAGCAACTTCTTCTGTGTGCTGTGGAAAGGTCTGCTCTCAAAGTCTGACACAAAGGCTCTGTTTCCATCCTTCACCCATTCCGTAATCATTTACTAACACAACCGGATTTCCCTCACAAGGTTATGAGGAATGAAGGTGTAAGCTTCATCCCCTCTCTGTGCACTGCCTGTAACACAGTGACACGAATCTGAACAGCGGCAAAAATTGGGTAGCTCCTAAGTGCAAGGAGAGTAAAATACAAAACTTCCACTAAATTGGATTATGTCACTTTATCTAGCAGTACATGTAGGAAATACTATCCATGTCAGATTTAAATTAAAAATAAACATTACTTCAGGTAATGGGTAATTGCCTGTAGGTAGCTGAACTATGCTCTGCTGTTCTCCCCTGCCAGCAGGTATTTTGTTGTCAGTACATCTGTTGTAACAGCACCATTTATCTTCTGTGTCATAACTGGAGATTGTCCAGTAGTAATGGCTTCTATTTTCTCCAGTGCTACATTAACCTGCCTCTGAGTATACATCATAACTTTTATGGCCATTTACGACAGTGCAAGAGATTTGTGCCTGAACTACCTCTGCCCAGATCTAGTTTGCATGATGTTACTTTACAAAAATAACTCACTGAAGGGTGTGAGAACTTCCATGTGGGATACCTTACCAAATAAGCCAGAACCAATTATTTTCAGGTATCTTCCCAGCAGTTATCCCAGTTGTTATCCCAGTGTTATCAGTTATCCCAGTTATCAGGTCAGACAAAGATCATAGAATTAATAAAACACTACCTCAAAATCTCTTCCACTGATGGGCACAGGAATAGTGACACGATGAATAAAGAAGCTGCATGCCCTTCTCTTTTCACTGTTTCCTTTTTCTTACACGAGTTTTTCCTCTAATAATGCAAATACTACAAAAGAAACTCCATTACTATTGCTATGTTGCAGAAGCAGCATTATGGAAATGCAATTACACCAAGAACTTTTATCACTCAGTAATAAGGTGCAGATTGTAGCAATAAAGCTGTTAGAATACTAACTGTATAGCACTTTTCCATTCTACTGACATGGGTCACAACATTACTGTTAATGCAGCCACTTCATAAAACTAATGTTTAAGTAACAGGACTGGTATTGGTTACAGAGAAATGATAATAAAAAAAAAAGCCTTCAGACTGGCAAAAAAGCTGGTGAAAGAAATGCGCTTGCTGTAATAACAGTGAGATCAAAAGAAAGAAAATCAAAAAGCTCCTTTTATCTTAGGGAGCCTGGGATACAGTTTATTACCGTGAATGGGTAACGTATTTAGTCACCTTGATTCCAATTTACAAACAGAAGTCAAGTCATCCTCCTGATATAACTGAAGAAAGTTTCTGTAACTTTGCAGTAACACCCAGAGAAGCACTTCTACTGCTAAGCTGAAGATGAAACAACCTACTTCTGTTTGTAAAAACTGCTAAAAAATGACTATAAAAGTGCAGCTACCATTGTTCTCCTGCATTTTCTGAGAGAAACAAAATAAATCTGCACTGATACTGAGCTAGGAAAACTACAGACTGGCTAAGGACTCCAGTGAAACAACAAAGTGAAAACCAGATCAAAAAAAGCAAGTTTATGCAATTACTGAATCCCTTTTTGGGGAAGCCCCCAGAGGGATTGTGATTTATGCTCAAGTTCTTTGCAGAAGAGCAGTTGAAGTTGTCCTTATGATTTAATAGATGTGTTCCCTGTGCATCTGTAAAAACATACCAACTAACTTCAGTGGCCAGTTTATATTAATCCTTCTATTACTACAAACCCCACACAGCCAACTAAGCTTTCTTTTTGCATCAAGCTTGAAGTCCAAGTTGAAAAAGCAATTAATCAAACTGCTGTGATTTTTCTTGAGGAAAATGGAGTTGTTTTGGCAGATTCCACAGCACAAATACATGATGTTACTCAATACACCCAGAAATTCTGTGGGATGAAGCACACCTATCACTTCGTACCCGCTGCTGCTTTGAATCCACCATGGCCAAGAAGGTGTAAATTATGGTTCTGAAGAAACATTTCATAGTACAAATTGACAGTGATTTTCCCATGAATGACATCTAAAACCCTGCTAATGACATTAAGCCTGAATGCAGTCTTTTGTCTACACTTTACAGTAAAACTGTTTTCTTGCTTTGGGCAGAGATCTGACCACCACATTCCACACACGTTACCTCCATATTGCTAACTTATTGCTACTTGTACTGACAGCTGCAGCTTCTGCTGAATGGGACACTTGAACATGTCTGCAGTCAAATGCCATAAACACATCAATCTTGCTTTCCTGATAGCTTTAAACTATCAGAGTGTATCCAAAACTAGAACAGTACTTCTGTCCACAATCTTTGAAGACAGCTTTTTGCTTCTCTTGTCTAATACACAAGTTAAAAAGTCACAGAAAAAGCCTGTTATCCAGAAACAGTGTTTTCAAGGGCAGCAGATGGAAATGAGTTTAAATAGGAACTTATACTTCAGTTTACTTAACATCTTAGGTCTTTTCTACTTCAGGTGTATTCAAAAGATAAACGTCATCTCTATGTAGTGACTTCTCTAACTAACAACAGTGGTAACAACAGAAATTCTGAAAGATCTGATGTGTATGTGTACCTTTGTGCAGAGTTAACAAATTATTGTAATACATGAAGAGCAGAGAATTTAAAAAGTGTAATAAACAACTAGATAACCAAGATCTAGTATGTCTCATTCCTGAAATCAATTCATCTGACCAATTCCAGAGCAATGAGGCGAAGATCCTTTTTTACTGTTAATATATAAATTTAGTATTTTATTTAACATCTAACATAATATCCTTGAAAAGCATACCTAAGACAAGCATAACATACATTAAAAATAGACAACACTGCTAACACTTACATCTGTAAAATGAGGCTCTGATTATTAAATTTAAGAACAATTGGAATCAAAGCACCAGATGACACTCAGACAAAATTATGTTTTCAAAGCCTAAACTTCTCAGAAGCACGTAACTTGCATTTAGGATTCTTTAAGAAAACTCTATAGCTAAAAATTGGCAGGTCCATAATTGTATTGTCAAGAAATGACATCTCAGCCATTTTTCCAAGAAAACAAACAGATGATTCTTCTTCCATGCTTGCCAAAATGAGATTAATTCAGTTGTCACAATTTTAGTTATGTAGCATATAGACTTAATTAATTACTATTTAAAATCTGTTCTTAAGTTAAGAGATTCAACTAAGGCGCAAAGCTGAAAGATCCAGCAAGCTGTGGAAGTATGGAAATGATACTGGGGACAGATTTCCCACCCTTATTAAAAAAAATGGTCCATTGGAAAAATCATAATCTGTAATAGCATTTGACAAATGCACCCCTACAGGGCTCACTTTATAGTTCCAGGAGTTCCTAGGCAAAAAGATGTTGGAAAGAGAGGTTTCATTGGAATTTTGAGCTTGAAATACTGCAACTAGCAAATGTGATGGCAAATATTTCCACCTCCTCTTTATCGTTTATCAGTAAGGTAGTTTGACTGATAGCTATAGCACAGTCAAACAGTTAGAGACAGTTACCACATGGTAATGAACAAAAAGCAAAATTCTGCTGCAGCAAAGCAGCAGGATGCTAATTTAACTATAAATAAATAGTTAACATTTATTTAAATAAATATAGGCAATAAAGGGTCCATAAAAGTGCGAGTGAACTCTCATTCTGAGTGCGAGATCTCTCATTCTGAGAGTTCACTGAGAGCCAACGGAAGATTTTCTTTGTTCCTCATCTCTTCCTATAATGCCAGATGACCGCTTTCTTCTCCTTCACTTAAAGGACCTTGTATTGCCTGCTACTTGAAATACCATTTGTTGGACTACTGAAACTGTACATGTTATATTCTTGCACAGACACTGTAACACTGTCAATGATCACAACAATTTCACTCATGAAAGATTCCACAGTAGGCTACAAACAGTGTATGTCACAGTTTGCTGAAGGTAGTCAAGGATCTTCATACTCAATCTAGCAGAGGCAGAAGTTTAAACTGGGATTGATATCCAAGAGAAAAGGAAATGCTGGCACAACAAAAGTGGACAGCAGGAAATGCACAAAGGAAATGAAATTGTCTCCAGCAATGGTGAAGAAGCTTCTCAGTACTTTAGTTGCTGAGTTGCTGAGTACTTACTCAGCAACTAAATGCTTTGTTGACTGATCAAATGGATTGATCTGATCCAGCATCCAGAATCTATTTAAAACAGACTTTGAACACATCAGTGTCTGTAACAGCACAAGTGAATCACCAGACTCTCTCCTGAGTCCAAAATCTTATGCAAGTGTGAGCTCACCTAGTCTTTAGGAGCGAAAACTCCATTCTGCAAGGACATTTTAAGTGGTATATCCGCTTATTCTTGAATTATGCTGCAATGCAGCCAGAATGCAATACACAAAAAGGGGAGCCATAGTAGGGCTCCAGTCAATTTTCAACTTTAAGAGACATCACATGGCTATGTGAGCTTTGGAGTCTCCATGCAGTTTCATTAACTATCTGACTCTGTAGAGGACATCCATCTTCTCTGATGATTTCGTTATGTTTCTTGAAGCTCAGACTGCCGTAAGAATGCAAGAAGCACTTTACTGGATTGTACTAAATCCATCCAGCAACATATCTTGTGTCTTCCAGCTGCAATTGGAAAGGCCGTTTTAGAAAAACACAAGTTTGCCCCTTTTCTGAGGTTCATCCCCCTTGTGCAGCTCCAGCATATTTGTTCTATTAGTGTGTTTGAGTAACTTTATAGCCATTTGTGGACAAGTGGTTCCATTAATTTCTCTAAATGCTTTTGAAGTGCTGATAGCAGCTGCTTCCAAAACTTGAGAGCACAGGTGCTTAGGCATAAATGCGTAAATTCCATTTGAAATGGCAATTTAGGAGCTTTATTATTACTAATTTAAAAAAAATAAAAATCTGCAGAGGGGCTTGACCAAAAGCCCATGCTATAGAAACAAAACTGGATATTCTTGCAAAGTTTACAACAGTTTTATGATCGTGTCAGCTGTCTTTCACATGGAGTTTAATTGAATATGACATATGTGATAACCACTTCTCTCATATTGTGCAATTAGTGTTACCATGTGTTTTAGAATTTTTCATAAAAACATTCAATAAGAGGGGAACATTCATTACCCAGCTTCGCTCCAGTAATGAACTGCTGGATCCATACAGGTCTGCTGCAAGGGAAAGACAGCCTCAGCTCACAATGAATAATGTCAGACCAGGTAGAAAATATGTCATTTCATCTCTTTCAAAAAAACTCTACCAGAAGATATCTGTGGAATTCCTCTTACCAGAGAAACTGCAAATGGGACATGTAGCATTGACTCATTTTTTCTACAGAAGAAGAACGATGAGGATCAATACTATTACACTGTAATTCATTCAATTAATTATGAATCAGTGCTGAAATATTATTAAACCTCTACTTCAGAATAACTGATCAATTCAAGCACTAGGCCTGAATGCTAGGGCTTGAAAGGCTATCCTGAACAGTATACTGGCAATTGGCAAGGATCCTCCTATCACTTTTTATTTCTATACGAACATTATCAGCTAAGCCTCTTTGTTTATGTTACACCATTTAGTACTAGTCTACCATTTGATCTTTTCCTCCTATGAAATTAGTCAGACTAGGTTTATGCCCATAAAGTCTTACTGGAAGAAACTTGACTCATTGTGACTATACATTATTAATTAATGCTTAATTTTTAAACAAAACCTACTTGCTAGATCGTACAATACTGTTCCTTGTTTCCAGCCACAGAAGTTCAATGCATCACAGAAACTCTTAGTTTTAAACACATATTCACCCCACTTCTCCATTCTTAGATTTTTTCCCTTTGAAACAACCTTCCAATCCATGCTGGTAATATTCCCTTTCCTCAGGATGTTGTACTAATAATTTTCCAAAAATATTAGCAGGGGATCCATAGCAACTGTTGATATGACTCAAAATGATTTAAGAGCAATCTTAGCAACCTTCTGTTAAGATATACTTTATACAGCCTCCCCCACTTAGCAAAATCCCACAATATGGCAAGAAAGATTTGTATGTCTAAGAATAGCTACCTACACACATTTTTCAAGATGACTGAGCCATAATGATTTAAATCCTTCCTACCACAGTTTCAGCAAGATGTGCCTCTACCACACTATATCAATGTGCTCTGCTCAGAGTTTTGAATCTTTTTCCTTTTCTAAATCACACCATTAACATCCCTGACATTTTAGAAATAATGTTTATTGATTTTTCTGTTAACACTGCTATAAATTAAGTGATGTAATGGACAGGATTATTGAAGCACTATAAAGAATATGTCTTTCAGATACTTAACTACATATTGAAAAAGCACAGACACTGGAAAAATACTGCAGTTCTCTGCTGTTCTTGGAAGTTTACGTTTGGAAAGCTACTTTTTATATGACAGAATGGACATGAAAGAGAGATGATATTACAACTACCTGCTAAGTACCAAATGACAGAAGAAAAACAGATGATTCAGATGAAATTGACAAATAAATATGGGAAAAAAAAGTCAGAAGTAAGAAAATTCCTTTTTACTTATGATTCTGAAACTTAATACCAGTAAATTTGTGGGACAGAGCTGCTAAAATCCCTTTTTGTTGTAGAGGTGTTATTAGTAAATACCAACACCTTTGATCATTGTAAGTGAAGAATCAAAAAAGAGCTGAATAGTCTGAAACTGAAGATGCACAAACAGCAGAAGGAAAACAGTAGAATCACCACCGGCCTTTCTCAATTGGTGTTGGTTTCTATTTATGGGTTGTACAAGGTGAGCTTTTAAGCTAAGACTTTAAACATTGTATAAGATCTTTTAACAGGCTACCGCATAGACAACAATGATCTTTCTTTCTTAGGAATTCATTGGTTACAGAACAACAGGAACATACCAAAGGAGAAATAACCTTTTAAGGAAGATGTATGCATGAAATAGAGCCTTGAAGCTGTGAGGGGTCTGGAGTACAAGTCTTACGAGGAGAGGCTGAGGGAACTGGGATTGTTAAGTCTAGAGAAGAGGAAGCTCAGGAGAGACCATGTCACCCTCTACAACTGCCTGAAGGGAAGTTGTGGCAAGGTGGGGATTGGCCTCTTCTTCAGGCTAACAGTGACAGGAATGGCCTCAGCTTTCACCAGGGGAGGATCAGGCTGGATATTAGGAAAAAGTTATCCTCAGAAAGAGAGGTGGCGCACTGTGACAAGCTGCCCACGGAGTTGATGGAAGCACTGTCCCTAGAGGTGTTTAAGAAAAGAGTAGAAGTGGCATT
Source organism: Centrocercus urophasianus (assembly GCF_019232065.1). Classification (NCBI taxonomy): domain Eukaryota; kingdom Metazoa; phylum Chordata; class Aves; order Galliformes; family Phasianidae; genus Centrocercus; species Centrocercus urophasianus. The sequence continues at coordinate 1,819,032 of NW_024884767.1, read as the reverse complement.
TATGGACCTTGTTTAGTAGGCATTGTGGTGACAGCTGGATGGTTGGACTGGAAGATCTTACGGTCTTTTTGAACCTTAATGATTTTACGATAAGTTAGACCGTTACATTAATCTTTTCTAACACTGGAAACTTCTTAAGAATCTAAGTTTTTGAACCCAATTGGGATCAGAATTTCAGGCTGACAGGAAATGTGAGTTGCTATAGTCCTGAAATTCAGGCCTGCATCTGATCTCACCAGTTACTGCATTTACAGTCAGTACCCAAATGCTGTCAATGTCTTTCTTTCTGGGGCATCTCTAAGGCACTAACACAAGCAAAACACCAAATCATGATACCATACCTGAAAGTTGTCTGCTCGCATGCTTAGGGATATGCACACAGATTTTGAATTCACATTTTGAAGGAGGGAAGATTTAGGTTGGATGTTAGGGGGAAGTTCTTTAC
>NW_024884767.1:1734092-1818577 GCF_019232065.1 Centrocercus urophasianus | reverse complement strand
AGGTTGTGGATGCCCCGTCCTTGGATGTGTTTAAGGCCAGGTTGGACGGGGTCCTGGGCAACCTGATCTGAATGTGTGTGTTTGGTGGCCCTGCTAGGCAGGGGGGTTGGAACTACATGATCCTTGAGGTCCCTTCCAACCCGGGTGATTCTGTGATTCTGTGATTCTGTGTGATTTTGATAATTGATACTCTGGGTCTGAACTGCTTTTAGTAAAAACTGGTAAGGAGAAGGAGGGAGGAAGCACACGGTCTGTAACTTCCATAATCCTTCAGAGCCCTGAGTCACAGTTTAGTTTTTTTAGACTGTTTCTACAAGACCTTCAACCACCAAGCTTTCATTCTTGTTTTATTGGGCAGTTTTTCAACTGCTGAGCCTCCTACTATAATGCAATTCGATTTCTATCCTTGGATGTTTTATTTTACATTCTATCATCCCTATGCATTGATTAAGCCTTAGCTCATACACTTGGTTGTGATTAAGCGTTTCTCAGAGGAAGGTCGTGGTTTATGACAACATAACACTCACAGTTTTGTTGCTTGTTCCTGACTGCAATCAGATTAATTCACTAGCTTTTAAAATTATCTTGTTTGCTTCAAAACAGAAACAAACGAAAAAATATCAAAGACTGGCACAAGTGAGAAAAATAAAAAAATGGACTTGGGCATACATTTTCAGGGGTATATATCCAACATCCTCTGAAATTCTCACTCAGCTTCTTTCTAAGCTTAGGAATATCTGTTTTTCAGACTACCAAGTCTGTCCTCCCTGAAAAAAAAGAAAAGAAGAAAAAAAAAAGCAGTTTTCTGCTTCTCACTATGTGCATAAACAACTATAACTTGTGAATAAGATCAACATCTTTGACTCCTAGCATGTCTGCAATGAGAGTATCCCACAGCCTTCATATAGCAAGCCTACCAAACCTGGTCTCCCATAGAACATATCAAATAGGAAGAAGAGATGGTTGTTTTACCCCACTTGACTCTATAAGCAACTAGAGAACTCATTTGCGATGCAAGAGACCTAGATTCAGCTTTCTTTTCTGCTTGCTTTTCCTAGGAGAGCCATTCACTACCAACCTACATGGTACTTTGAGGTGAGAACATTTCACTTTCCACTACTAAAGTTCTCTATTCTGGACACAGTTTTATAAACACCTGTCAGGACAAAGACAAGATGGAAACGAATCCTGCCTTTGTCTACTGCCCAATCCAATAAATATTCCAATACTTCATAACAACTTCTAGAAGGTATCTGGAAAATAAATAGGTCTTTATAGCTCACTTTTAATAGGTAATTTTATGTATCACCAGGCTGTAAGTTAGAAAAGCAGGTGTGTAAAAATAGAAGACAAAATTTGACATTCACCAGTACTTATGGGGTGGCTGTAACTATGCAGTCACTTTTAATTGCTGCATGTCACTCACATGAGGGGAGACTTCCAAAATGACAAAAGATAAAATGCAGCCTTTTTAAATGAACTTAAGTTTAGTTATCTGTGTACTATGAATTCCGGGTTGATAAACTATACCATACCCATGGCAAAACCTGTTCACTTAAACAGTAAGGTTTCTCCCACCTTGCTTCTTTTCTGTTCTTTGCTCTCCACTGATTGGTCTTGATACTTTCTCCTACACTTATTGGATTGTCTCATCATTTAGCATTGCACCATGTCACTTTTGGGCTTCTTTTTTACCTTCGAAAGGCAAATGGGATCCTGGGCTCCATCAGGAGAGGGGTGGTCAGCAGGGACAGGGAGGTGATTGTCCCTCTCTACTCGGCTCTTGTGAGGCCCCATCTGGAGTACTGTGTCCAGGTGTGGAGCCCTCAGTACAAGAAAGACATAGAGATTTTGGAAAGGGTCCAGAGGAGGGCGACTAAGATGATCAGGGGGCTGGAGCACCTCCCCTATGAGGACAGGCTGAGGGAGTTGGGCTTGTTCAGCCTGGAGAAGAGAAGGCTGCGGGGTGACCTCATTGCAGCCTATCAATACCTGAAGGGAACCTACACCCACGAGGGGAGTAAACTCTTCAGAAGGGCTGACAACAGCAGGACTAGGGGAAATGGATCCAAGTTGAAGGAGGGAAGATTTAGGTTGGATGTTAGGGGGAAGTTCTTTACAAGGAGAGTGGTTAGGCCCTGGAACGGGCTGCCCAGGGAGGTTGTGGATGCCCCGTCCTTGGATGTGTTTAAGGCCAGGTTGGACAGGGTCCTGGGCAACCTGATCTGAATGTGTGTGTTTGGTGGCCCTGCTAGGCAGGGGGGTTGGAACTACATGATCCTTGAGGTCCCTTCCAACCCGGGTGATTCTGTGATTCTGTGATTCTGCCAACAGGATGCCTCTGGTACACCGTACCTGGATTTTCATACGGCGGATCTGACATTGGCTTACATAAAGGAGGACAATTAGGTTGGAGCTTTCATATGCAATGCCACTATGTATCTACCTAAAATGATACTGGATTTCTCCGCTAAATATCAGAGCATATGTGAGAGAAACACATCTTGATGGCATCCATTACCATGGTGACTCGTTTCTTCATTCCTTTGTATAGACTACTATTACCATTTACCTTAAATTTCTTTTAGCTGGATCCAGTTGCTCAAAGCTTTGTTTTGAGCAGAATGTTTCTTGTTTTGTTCTCTACTATGAATTGAAATCTCTTCAGGACCTTCAGAGTTATTTTCACATTCATCCTGTTTTCAACTTCTCTTGTGATATTTCTGTTTCTCTCCAATCCACTCTCCTGAACATTTACATCTCTTATTCATTCTAAAGGCCAATATATAGCCAGCTTAATAATTACTTTTGAAATGCCATGCAACCAAAGGAAAAAAAACAGGGCTAGAAGCCTCAGGAATCCGGAAGTTCCCCCAGGATATTGACAAGGGCAATGCAGGGCTGGGATTTCATCCTAATTCCCAACAGAATAAATCTACTGCAGGACAGTTGAGGAAAGCTGTTCTGTTTGCATTTCAGGAAAAGTTACACCAGACACTCAGAAAGCAGCTTCTTCAGAAAAACCCATTTCTAGCATCCATTAATTCAAAAAGGCACAGAGCCATTCTTTTGAAATACGTAGGGAGTAATAACTAATACAGTATATCCTCAAAAGCACTCACCAAGTTACAAGAAAACTATTCAGGACTCTGACATGCAATGTCTGCAATTCCATTTCTGATTCTTCATGAAAAGAAGCTAAAATCACAGTTGGCAAGGGTTCTAAAATGCAACAGTAATCCATAAATACACCTTAATTTTCCTGCTATTGCAGAATTAAGCTACTTCCAGCTCACACAGATCTTACCAGGTGTGCTAAATTGATGTCATTATAAACCATCAGGAAATACCCACAGAGACCTGTAGCAACATTTAGAAGTTTTGTTAAACAGCTGTGTGTTATAAGTGATTTGTATTATTTAAAACAGCGAAAGCAAGTTATCTCCGGATGTAGAAAAGGGATGACTGAAGACTCCAGGGAGATTTAACTCACAAGAAAGCCAATCATAGGAACTTCATTTGAGCATTTTAAGATTATTACTAGAGGAAGTGCAATTAAATCATCACCATTTATCAATTATCATTATAAAATACTATGCAACCTTATCATACTAATTTATTTATGACAAGGTAACTAGATGATTTCTGCTTTCTGCAATAAAAATCATCTAGTCAGTAAAAACATCTGAAGGCATGTTCTCTAAAAATGAATGTGACTTTCCAATGATAATCAAAGGTAACAAAAAAAAGTTCAAATTTTACCTAAAATCTGTTTTTAACTACATTGGCAATGTATTTCCTACACACCTAAGCTCTTTAGCGCTTAGGTACTGTTCCACTTCTGGTCTCAGATATAAAGGGAAGAGTCTCAGATATAAAGGGATGAGTATGAAAATTTCATAAAAGACACAGAATATAAGTTACAAATGTTCAGTTGACACCTGTGGATCTGTGACTTATATGTGGCAGTGTGACTCCCTCCTCCCCAGCCTACCAAGCATTTAAGTCAAGGGTTAAAAGTTAAATAATTATCCAATGACATTTTTGTTCATTTTTTTCCCAATGGTGAATTGCTTGTAGAACTTAAAATTTTTTGTCTGCTCTGGAGGAAAATCCTAAATGTTCTTTCTCTGCTGTTCATGTATACTGAGAGTTCAAGCTTGTTTTGGTGAGTTTGCCCAGTGACTTGCATTACATGATCTGTGTCCCTGCAGGCAAAGCCTAACCCACATAACAAAATGGGTCAGCAGAAATGCAGAAGAGAAGAGAAACTGTATCTTTCAGTTCAGAACCCTGACCCACTAGAGGGCAAAAAACATGCTTTTTCTTGCAGACCTAACTTGTTTTGATCTGAGCCTTGCTGGCTATTACTTACAGTATGCCTGTATTATGTTTTATAATTTCTGTGAGAATTCTCTTATTTTCACTGTTGTCTTATACATGATCTGGCATACGTATCTCTCAATTTACAAGGGGAAGTGTTATACCAGCAGTTGCTGGCTCTTGTAATACAATAGTGTTGGCACAGCTAATTGTGCCAGTGCTTTCCCTCCCCTCCAAATTTGTCAGAGACGTACCAAAAAACATGGATTCCCTTTATATTCTGGTCACTGGAATGAATGACCACAAGTGAATGTACCCTCACTGCCTGGTGCCTTCCTGCTTACATCTAAAATTAAAACTACAGACTTCTTAAAGCCACTTTCCCAGGGGCTCTCTCACAGACATGTAGAAAAGCACATTTTCAATGCAGGAATGCAGTTGGTGCCTATGGACCCTGTTCAATACTGATGTGAAGCAGGCTTACCTCACTCAGGACAGTGAAATTCAATGGTCTTAAGCCACAGGTACATAGGCTTCATGGAGAAGATGTGTGCAGAAGATGTAGGGGAAAAAAAGTAATTCTAAATTGCATGTTTATTAGAACAGCTGAAGGATCTTACCATCTCCAGCTTCTACCTGCCAGCAGTTTCAATATCATGCTTGAGGCTCAGTCTGTGTTATTCTAGAAGAAACAGCTTAACTTGGTCGGCAATGTTCTTATTTAATGGACATTGCTTAATGGACATTATTTAATGGCGTAACACCTCGATGTGTTATGTTCCAAAGTATTTTGCTATATAACTAATAATTTCTAGGAAATGTTCTTTCTCATATCATAATTTCTGTTTGTCACTGGATTCATATAGGCTGAACTGCCCCTGGGAAAATACCACCAAGTCAAGAGGCTCAGCATGCCATACATTTTACCATCCGTAAAACAAGTGCATGTGTAAGCCTCATACACATCTCCAGCTATAAGATGTAGGACAGTTTTACTTTACTGTTCATTAAGAGTAATTTTGGAGTGGAAGTTTTCTGGTTTTCCTTTGGCTTTCATTACGTTGATTTTATATATTTCAAACATATTCTTTATACTTTATTCTCAGTAGCACTGCATTATGATTTATTATCTATACAGGGTTGTAGGTTCTTGCAGTGCTTTGCATCAAATAGAAAGAAAGAAACAGTGCTATCTATTGAATGTGAATGTGGCTTTAGGCCATAGAGAAATCTGGAAGGTTGTATTAGAAGGCAAAAACACCTCCAACATGCACACAGCAAACACATCTATACATTTTTACATGTATAAACTATCCACAAGCCAGAACAGCTCAGCTGGGAAATACTAAAGATTTTAACACCAAAAGATTTCTATCATCTGACTATATGTCTCTGTCTACCAGGAATGCAAGAATATACATTCAATGAAGGCAAAGTTAAATGAATCCTCTGCCTCTCTATGCAGAAACAGTGATCACTTAGCTACAAATCTTTAACTTCAGCTATGAATCACAAAACTTCACAATCTGAACTATAAAACTTTCTCGTACAGATAGACAGCTACCTGCTAGCATAAAATCTAATTTCCTCATCTTCATTCTGCAGTAGACAAGCTGGGTAATTAACACTTTATTTAAAAGCATCTATATGAGAGAAACTCACAATTAGAATTCAGAAATGCACAGTGAACATTGGATTAACCAATGTCTGTGAGATTCCCAGAGAGCTATTATAATACAAATAATAGTCTGTGGTTGAAAAAACATGAATGTTGCCTGTTTTCCCATGATTGAGTACTATTTACAAACAGTAATTAAGTTGTATTAGTTGAATTATGGGAACACCTGTAGACCTCAGTTGAGGCTACATTCCTGTTGTGCCAGCTGCTGTATTAAGAAACCTGTGTACCCGGAAACAGCTAAGATCAAGAAGCCAGTGACTGAAGCAGTAGAAGAATAGAGGCATCAGTATGTTCATCTGATGATAAAGACTTCACACTTGGAGAGTCTCCACTCTTTGTCCAAATTTGAACTGCAGGCCTGGAGCAATCAGCTCAGCTCTGAGCCATGTCACTTTTCCTATGCACAAGTGAGACTATTTTCAAGACCATCATGCAACCCCAGAAACATGGCATAAATTGCTGAAATAGTCTAGTGACTTCAAGACCACTTCAAATAAAAGTGATTTGAATAGCTCTAAAACAAGGCAGTGATAGCAGAGTTCACTAATCTGTTTCCTCTTGTAAAACAGTATTCATTAATCACTGATTCTCAAGCACAGTTGTCAGGAATAACATATTATTTGACTGAGAGATATATTTTCTCTCCTTCAATCCTAGCAATTGGAAATTTATTTAAAATAAAAAATTATACAGTCTTTTCAGTAATTTGATTAGCAGACAATCTGGGAAATGTTGCATTACTAGACAAAACTTAGGTAAATAAGACTACTTTCTTATGTACCCAAATCCATGATTACTCAAATCACCAAGAGGTTTCAAGATTGGCTTTGGAAAATTATTTTAAGTGAGAGATAATGTCACATTTAGTTTTAAGTGGTAAATTCTTCAAAATCCAGGTCTGAAACTGTAGTTGGCTAAGTGGCTCAAACAGCACCTCAGTAAGACTTCTATTTGCATACAGGAGAGAAATAAGACCAGCGAGGATTTGGGCATATATTGCATTCATCAATTGTGTAAAGGACTAGTGGCTTCTCACCTGCTGTGTAATAGTGTCCCATGGCCCTTCCTGCAGGCGAGCCTGGTAGCACACATGAACACTTTTCCAAATTTCATCCAGTGTTAAAGGTCTTCCATCTGTGGTAGTGGGAAGGGGAAAAAGCACCCACAGTTAACACACTTAAGTAGGCAGTATCTTTAATAGCGAGCAGCAAAACTAAGTACAAAAATACTGATTCTCTGGAGGGAGAGGGAAACAATCACATCAAAATGTGATTGAGACACTTCTGGCCTCATAACTCCGGTACAGCACAGTTCAAATCCTAACTGGATATCTGTATAAAACTATCCTGAATTCTCAAAACTGACATAAACACTCTGATCATCTTTAGTCTCTGTCACCTGAGAGCAACAACTTACTTTCCAGGTTGCAAGTTGTAAAGTTAAACTAATAATGTAAAAAATCACTTGGGTAAAAGAGATTGAAAAACACTGCCCTTCAGTAACCTAGATGACTGCATTGCTGCTGCAGGCTTTTAGTTAGGATTATGCCAAGATATTAGTGTCAACCATTTTGAAAATAAGCATGTCAGTTTTTTTCCTGAATATTTGTTTTTGACAAACAGCAGCAGGATATTTGGATATATTTTCAATAAGTAGCTACATCTTAGCATTTATTAAGTGTCAGAGACTGTTATTGTGTGATAACTAGTTTTATTCTACTGACACTTTCACATCTATAAAATGAACAAGATTTATGCACCAAATTAACATCTGAATACCACGTTTAGGTGTAAGTTAACAACAGCTGCCTACTGCCACTGTTTCAGTCTCTGCACACATTTTACAATGCAGCTCCAAGTTTTGCCCTTACATAAGCATGACAGAGCAGGAGCATTAAGATATGTAGCAAATGAAGCATCTGTGAAGGCAACAGAATATTCGGTAGATACACTAAGCTATCCTCAGGAAGGTGAGACCAGCTAGATCTTCATATCCTAGAGCCTATGATGGCAGATATCAAAGTTGCTCTGGAGGCAATCTAACACCTACTAAGAAATTTGGTATTAGCATGTAAGTCAAGTTTAGAAGGAAATATTTACACTCAGATCATCAGTGTATAGGTAATACAAAATGCCATGGATTTTGTATTGAAAATGCCATTTTCAGTTTTCTGATTGCCTGCTAAGGCAGTCCAGAACAAGTCCCAGTGCAAAATGTAAAATAACACACATTTCAATAAAAAATTTCATCTGCTCCTCTCGATTTTGCTCTGTACACCTTTGTATTTGTGAACTGTTGGAACATCCCTTGAGCAAATTCAGATTATACACATGGAATGCATTATTCTAACTTTAACTATCTCTAACTTAAACTGCTCAACTAAATTTTACATCGATAGAAATGACAGAGTACATAACAAGTATTAAGCATGTTATAGTTAGAAATCACCAGTTTTGCTTTTACTTCATGTATGAAAAGCAGTACATGTACCATTTCAGTACAGTATTATTTTCATTTCAGACAAAAATAGGAATAACTTTAAACTAAAACCTTTACATTACCTAAGTGAGATCACAATAAAAAATGTCACTGGTTATTATAAAGGGATTGCAGCATTTCACATAGGAACAAAAAACTGATCTGGGCATTCTGATCATGGGATTTACATAGTGAAATATGTTTGGATTTAAGCCCCTTGCAAATTCTGAATTTTCTTCACAAATTTAATATGTTTCACTAAACTTTAAATGAGTTTGAAATTGGTCATTTTTTTTTAATTTCAACTGAGCAAGGTTTCATACATACTTCCAAGTAAATTCTTATTCTTCCTAAATTCTTAACTGAGCTTGACCAGTTTGGTTTCCTAGAAGGACAGATGATTAATGGGCAGTTTCCACATTGCCCCTTGCAGGATGAAGACCTGAAACGCTAGCATTTTCTCTCTGCATTTAAGAAATAAAATACAATAACCAAACTGGAACAAAATAGAATAGAATAAAAAATACATTATGATCCCAAATTTGTGACAGAAGTATGAGAAATAGAAGAGTTTGAAGTTTTGGTAGCCTGCTTTCTTTTGTTGCTGCTTCCATGTTGGAATACAAGTATTTCCGATAAAACTAATTTCAGTTAACCTGAGTGGATGTGGTGTTACATTTTAAACTCCTTGGCTTATGTGAGTACAACACAACTGAAGCCATTTTTCTTCCAAGCTCCCACCCTTGCACAAGTAGACGCATCTGTATTCTCTAGGTACTTTTACTCCACCTCTGCAGGGCTGCCAGCATTCGCAGGTTCAGCAGTCCATTTTGCATCTCTGCAATCCCCACACATCCAGCTGCCTAGCCAGGCAGGTCAAAAATTGTTGCTGTTGTTACCAGGGGGCCTGTGGCACCTGCGGGGCCTAGCAGCCATTGGGCCTTGCCATTGCTGCATCTCCATACTCAGCTCTCCATAGTGGAGCTCAACTCAGAAAGCACTGCTGGAAAAGGAAGGCAGCAACAAGCAAAGAGACATGGCGGCAGAGGAAGGTGTGGGCTGCAAATTCACTCAGCAATGTGTTTATTTATTCGACAACCACCCAGAGGCTGAGGTGTCTGCTGCTCGTCCCAAGCCCTGCACTAGGTCTAGCTGGAAGCTGGTGTGTCGACAGAGGAGAAAATCTGTGGTTTTGTGTAATTCAGCTTATTAAATAATCACACAGTTTGCCACAAAGAGTGAAAGGAAATGTATACCACACAGCACGAGCTGTGTGTGGGCCAGCCTAGGCTTACTGTACCTTTTTGAAACACTGTGCTCAGAAAGCCACAAATCTGTACACAAGCTATCATTAGTACCAACAGGTGAAACACAGGCTTTGATGCAACAAACATGACACCTATCCTGCAACAGAGGCCAAAAGTACCTGAGAAACAACCACCAAAGGTTTTTTTAAGAGAAAGGTGCTAAAGGACAGGAATCAAAAACTCCTAAATATTGGTTCTGCTTCTCCCTTTCACTAGCTGTGAGCTTGAATCAATTGTTTCACCTGCACCAGCCACTATAGCCTTCCTATCAGAAGCTCAGATTGCTATGATTTAGATTGTCTTGGCTATAATAAATTTTTCTGAGAAAGCCTTGTTGAAGTCAGCTGGGGTTAACTAACTCGTGTCACCATAAGCTAGTTAAGAATAGTTTAAAAGCAGATGGGCTTTTTTATTTGTTTGGGTTTTTTTGTTTGTTTTTATACCCAAAACCATGACACAACTCATTCTTACAGGACAAGATCTTAAGAAGAACTATTTGTCTGAGAAAGAACAGAGTGGTTGCATGCTTCTGACTTCAGAGAGTAAGCCTGATTTCTGGAAAGCACATCCATCAGGCTCAGCACTGTTATGAATACAGAAAGTCATGCCTTCGGGGTTGGAGGAAGTTACATTATCTCACAAGCTGTCTCTCTATAACCACTGATTAGCATGGCTTTTATTGGCAGGGACCTATCTATGTCAGAGAGCTAGACATATTTTGAACTGGTCAATTTGAAAATCCCCTCTCTTCACTCTTTTCTAGGTGAGTGAGGCTGTAGTCTTTACTGACTCCCCTTAGTCCTGCTCTTTTTGGTGCTCTGCCAGTATTAAAGATTCTTCCTCTGCCTTTGTAGGAAAAAGAAGCAGCAAACTGTGAGACAAGTCATTCTTTTCTTGCAGGGTGTTTCCTGACTGATGCCTGTGTGCATCTGTGATTTTGTTACTGCTACCTCACTGTCAGTGCAAGAGTGTAAGGCTTTAGATGAAGATGGTTCAGGAAAAGAACAAAGTTCCTTGACATCTTAAAGATGAAGAAAAGGGGAATATACTCTGCTGATTAAAGAAAGCTTACTGGACCTAGCCCAGCCCATCTGGCTGATGCCAGCACTGAAGGGAAAGGCTAATTGCCTAGACCATCTGTCTCTAAGAGGGCTAATTGCTGACATCAGATCTCAGCAAGGGTTCGTGCATTTCTTCAGCTACCTCTCTGGTAATCTCAGAAGCCAGAGAAAGAAGGGCCTCTGCTTTTGAAAGGTATGGCACAGATAAAACTGATTTTGGAGAACAAACACCGAGTTCTCTGATACTCTGAGGTACTGAGGACCACTGCTCTGAGCTCCTGACACAGACTAGGACTTCGTGAGGTCTGAATGTAGGAAAACATGCCACAAGGGAAGTATCATGACATAGTGAAAAACATTTCTTAGATTTATGTATATGTATCCTAAAATCATCTTCCTATCTCCCAAAATGTTTTCAATCACCCTTCCAGGCAGTCATCTCGTTTCATCATTTTCAGCCAAAGTATATCCTTGCACAGAACAAGATTATCCCTGCAAACCTATTTCCAGAGACTACCAAAAAGTTTAGATGCTCTTCAAAACATTTTAGTTCTGTTGCAGTTGTACCTGTATCTTGTACTACCTCACATAATTAAGTTCCTCTGACACACACACAAAAAAAAGGGTCTAAAGATGAATACCAGAAAATAAGTTATCACATGCAATTTAAAAAGCAGCAAAAAAGCAGCAAGGGTAAAGATACAATGCAGCTTTGCAACTTTTGCCTTCCTCCAGAAAGGACTGACCTGCAATTTTTTTTTATCACAACTGCTAGCAGAAAGGAGTAAAAACCAGACGTCTTCACTTACACAAGCTCCTGAAGATACAAACCCTGCCAAGGAGGATAAGAAAAAAACTCCACAGGAGTATTTTCTGAAGTCTTTTTCCTAAGAGTTTCTCCTGGAGTCAGTAAAAATTCACATACGATGGTAGAAATGAAGGATTTAATTGTTCTAGCAAAGTTCTTAGAGTCTATTTGAAATATTGCACATTTGGACAGGCCAGCACCAGCTGCTATCATAGCATACAAAGTAAGGAAGTGAATATTGCAAAACAAGCAGAACTACTTAGTCAGGTTGAACAAAAAAAATTATCATTTCCTAGGCAAGCCTCGAGTTGTAATGGCCACTTAACATACTGCCAGAGAGGAAGCTGTGTTAAATCCAACATCCTTGCTCTTCTGCTGGGGAAGACAAGACAGGGCAGAGCTGTGGAAACACTGAAAGGATTATAATTCACCTTCACCTCTTGCAACATGCTCTAATTAGCATGAGGATCAGTATGGACAGGATTCAAGAGAAACCATGAGTAGCTCACAAGAGACTTGTGAAGAACCATTCTACTAGTTAATCTGCAAACAATAGCAGGAATTTAGAGTGGGAAATCGATGCAGGTCTCAGAAGATTTTTCCCTGTCTATTTCAGATTAAGAATGCAGTGAGCATTTCCAGCTATCTAAGAAACAAGGTGAGGAAAGGAATCACTGAAAGACTGTCACCCTTGTAAGGAAATAAATATTAGGGCTTTGCTTAGTTTTCTACATAACATACTCAGAGCAAGACAAAAGATACCCTTCTGAGATAGTTTAGGGAGCTGTGACTGCACGTTTCTGGAAACCCCATGCTGAGGCCTTCAGATAGCACGGGCACAGGCAGGTAAATTATTTGCAGTTATGACAGAATGTTTTGTTTTCAAAACTAAACTATCCGGAACTACAACCAGAGAATATTAGATGAAAACATTCTTGGAGAAGTACTTACTACCAGTATTTAGTAACCTTCTTTCTTCAAGAGTTAGAGAATGTTAGATGTTAGAAGAAAATTTTAAATACGAAAGACAAGCTAGATGGCTTAAGGAATTATCTGAAAAGATCATTGTTCTCCATCGTGAAAGGTTCCCAAGAAGCATTTTAAACCACAATCTTAGTTGCAAGAACAATAACAGATTTGTACTGCAAGGGGAGCTGTTGGCACGTAATACTGCAACTGTGCATTAGATCATCCACTAGCTTCTGTAATATCTACTTCCAGATATAAGGAGTCATGTTTCAACACCTCCGATTCCCTGATGCTGACAAGCTAAACAACTTGTTTTGTCTCTGGGAGCTCTTCTCTGGTGATTAACTGCTTATGGTGAATACTAATTATATGAAAGTACAGTATAGTCGAAATAGTGTCCTATTTCTTCTACCTGCAGCATCTCCATCCTCTTCTGTAGAGACTGTGTGCTATTAATTCAGCTAAAACCGAGATAATGACATTTTTCAGGACCACAAATAGGTTAAGCTGTCTCTTTCAAGCAAAACTTCCCTCATCCTTCTGTCTGCACAATAAGTTTAAAAGCAAAACACTGCACATTTATAAATGCTTGCAATAGAACAGAAATTTGCAGCAGGATGTGTGCAAATGAGTTCTGGTGGTGGAAGGCAGAGCAATGTCCCCTATTCCCCATTTCTCAGTTTGAAAATTTGCCCCAAATTATCCACTCCTGAAACTGCACCTCTGACTAAAATCTTTTCACCAGGGAATCTATGAGAATTTGTTCTTCAATTTTAAATCTAAAGTGCCTTTTAAAACGCTAACACTGCAAAATTAGAAACCATTAAACAATATAAGGCAGAGAGTGATTAAATCTACCAAACACATTCAAAGCAGCTTAAGCTACTTTTTAATTAAAAAGAAAAAGATATCTCTGGCAACATTCAGACATCTTTATCTAGATAAAGTTAGGAGATTATTCAAAACACAAAAGATGCTGATGCTACCACGCAGGAGACTGAACAAAATGACTTGAAGATTTCAAACCTTCAGTCCTTGGTACACAGTTGCTGGGTACAGAGGAAGAAAGCACAGCCAGTGCTGCAATATGATCACTCTATGCTTGCTGATTAAATAAGTGACACTAACACTGGCCTTGGAGGGAGGCTCTGTGTTCCTCCTTCCTTCCTGACAGGATGGTGACTGAAATCACAGCGGCTGTAGCAATTCAGTAATGCGTAACAAGATGTACATTTTAGGAGGAAACAAAATCTGTTCGTTTCAAAAAATAGTTTTCATAAAGAGAAAAAGGCAATACTTTATCACTATTATTTTTTTTTAAAATGAGCAAAGTTAAATAGAAAACAACATACATATTTAAAGGTATACTTAGCCCCAGCCTTGGAGCTCAAATTCAGGCTTCAGAGACACAGAGCTCTGCTGAAGCACTGTAATTATGTCCACTTATTTCATAGCCAAATTCAGACCTGCAGCTTTAAGGATTTTGTATTCATTTAAAGAAACGAACAAGAAAAATGACCAGTAGTTTTAGTCAACTACAGGCAAGACGCCAGGAGCCAAAGTTCAGCCTCCTTCAGGCTGAGATGATATCATCTATTCCAAGGTCCTGAAGCTCTCTGTCTGGAGTATTACAAAATTTACTGGTGAACAGCCTCATCTCTTACTTTCTTATTACACATGATCATTACTCTGTTTCTCTGTTTAATATAAAATTTTAGTTTACAACATCTATAGCACCTGACATATTTTTCTACATTGCTGTTTAACAGAAAATGGGTCTTACCTAAAAAGCAAGCCCTAAAATAAAGCACAGGTACTTGGTAGCTGCTGGAATACAAGACGTGATACTCATAGCGAATTACTTCTTCTGTTGCACAGACTCCAGCTACTTGAGAATCATCCAAAGATTCCTAAAACAATAAACACAAACACAAAATTATATAAAGTTTTGTATTTCTATCAAGAGGAAATTGATTACAACTGTTATAATTAATAAACATACAGAACAGAAAAAAATAGCAATCAACCCTTTCACAGCACTAGAATTTTAATACAAGGAAGAAAATCACAGAGGCCCAAACCCTGCAAAGATGTGTTACACTTAACTTTTAAAAACTGTGAACTCTGTGTCAGCACTTGCAGAATAGAGGCCTTTCTAAACGCAGGCTGCTTATGCGGGCAAAAGAAAAAGGCAAAGCTTTCTTTATGGCAGAATACTTGTACATTAGGGTAACCAAATCTGCACCTCTTCTGATTGCCATTATTATAAACCATTTTAAAAGTGTACTCTTGGTTTTGCCTGCCAAAGGACAGATCAACAGTATTCACCAAAAAATCTTTGTTCTTTTTTCTTTAAGGGTTTTTTGCAGGAGTCTGGTTTTAATAATAACACTTCCAAAAGTGGAGACCGTTTTTCTCTGGTTACTGTATATTTTGGGTGCAAAGTAATTAATACATATATTGCAGGCCTGAAATAAAGCTGAAGAGATGGAACTTGTTGCATTAAAATATTTTCCAGCTGGAACAAAAATCTCTTAGCATGTGTATTAATTTTCTTAATTTCAAAATCATATTTAAATTGTGCTAAGCACCCAGCTATTTTGACTTTTCTACAAACTGCCAATTCTTCACAACTCTGAAATTGGAGACGTTAAATTACTAATGCCAATAAGATTAAATGTTTGAACAATCTTTCCAAAAAGACACTATGGGTGTGTACTTGTTCGGTTTTCAAACCCCCAAATTTTCATGCATGAACTAAGCAATGATAATGCCCCACAGGTTGGGCGTTTACTCCACAAGATTATTATTGCCAACCATGAATATTGGTTTGCTGTCTCTGTCCACGCACAATGAAAAAGACTGAATGGAAAAGAGGAACCAGCAGATCCCACAATAGTTCAACACACAAGAAATTCAAAGAATTTTGCATTTTTGTCTCACATTGGCAGCTAAGCCATGAATCAATCTATGAGGTGGTATAGTAACAGATAAACTATAGCAATAATAACATGCCAAACACTTTTTTTTTTTTTTTTTTTTTTTTGTAGTCAACATAAAAGATATTTCCCCCACATTTAGTATACTAGATTACCAGCTGCAGCTGAATGAAGACCATGAATGAAGAACCCAGACTGTGGGAAGCTGCAGACCAAGGTACTGTAAATACAGTTTTGGACATGAAATGACAAAATCACAGATGGCCAGAGAATAGAAGGTTTCTGGGAACTTCTGTGCAGCTGCACCCCAAGAAACAGGTATATGAAGCACTGAAAGGGAACATTAAAGCAAATACTCTCCATGTTAACCTACTTATAAAAAAATGTATGAAGGGATACTAAAGACAACATGCCAGAAGGGACAATAACAATTGCTGTATCTGACTTCATAGGACAGGTGAAGGTAATTATGCCATACCTGGTTCCTATAAAACCTTTAACAGACTAAGAAAGACAACTTTTCCTCTTCCTGCATGTCAGAACATGTGATCAGATGTCAAATACAGCAGAATACCATTAAAATACATACATCCTGAGGAAAAGACAGACTCTCTACAGTAAACAATGTTATTCAAATCTGTCTTTTTTCAGTGCTTTAGTGTGAATAATAAAACAAAGAAAACCAGTAGCACGTGGTAATGGAAATGAAAAAACAACTTGGCTTTTGAGTTCATACAGGTAGGAAAGCAAAAGAATCCACATTCAGAATGGAATCTAGATTGAAATCTGCAAAACCCTTTTGGATCAGCCTTTTGGAATCAAAACAATGCTGCTTTATAGACATCAATTCTGCATCATCTTATGCTTACCTTGTCCTAAAAACTGTTGGAAATGGCAGGACTATCTGGACATGTATTAAATACTGTTGTTCTACCAAAAAAGCTTCATGTACACACACACTTCTCTGTGCTGCTTTGTCTATGTAAGGTTAAATAACTCTAAACCCTCACATAAACATTGATTCTTGTTAATTTTAGACCAAATGATAAAGGAGTCATACTCTTTACTACCTGCAAATAACTAAGAAAATAAATAACTTAAACTCAAAAATTAAATACTCAAAAGCTGCATACCCTTAGGGAAAACATGTTTTGTAAATAACCTACTTACCATCTCAATAAGTAATAAATTAAGCTAAGAATAACTTTGTCATCAAGAATTGAGACTGCTAGGTTAGCAAGGATTTCAACTGGTAAGCAACTTCTGTCTTCATTTTTGGTATGAGGAAAAGGAAAGTAAAGGAGTCAGTCAGTCCCTCCAATTTTATTGTTCCTTAAGAAGGCCAGAGAGAAAACTCTCTTGAGAATTCCTGCCATTACCAGGATATTAGACAGTGGGCCACTTACCAAAACATCCTATTACTTCCAGAGAAAGCTGATTTTCTGCAGAAGTGGCCTTCCCAGAAGATGTACGTAGTCTGATGACAGGAGAGGCAGCAGACAAGGGAAGAAGGCTGTATAAACAGCTTTGCTCTAAACAAATTACTGCACTGGAGAGCAGAATGTTTGTGCACACATTCATTTTGCATTATCCCAGACTTCTCTGACTGATGGTTTAAGCAGTGTCTGAAATCAAGTACTCTGCTTTATGCAGAGCTGGAAGAAGCCTTGAAACTGACATTCTTCTGCTCTGTTACAAGATGGACTTGGGTCTACTACAACATTTCTAAGCTTATTCAGAACAGTTTCTGATAATCAGATCTCTTTTCGTGCCATTTCTAGTGACAAGCGGGTGCATTGTATTTGAGATCTGCATAGAAAGACAGATAGCTGAATCCTTCTTAGGGCTATTTCTAATCTCCTTTCCTTTTGGTAAAAGGTAGTGGCAAGACTTCTTACATAGAAAATGCAGCACTGATGTGTAATCCTGTACTTTACAGCCTCTGTACGTATGATGCATAGGTTTTATCCAAGGAAAGTACATCTTGGAGCCTAAACGTTCTGATGGTATCTCTCTCACTGATGAGATGAACTTTGCTGATGAGAGGAATAAAATGAGTACAGTCACTTTAGGCGATCTCTGGAACATCTAAAAATTATGCATGGCTGAATAAGGCCACGGAAGCTCAGAGAGTGTTACATCAGCCCAAAGGAAGAAAAATAAATTTTTTCCTCTTTAACCAGCTACTGGTAAAGCCATAAACATAAAATGTAGGTGTAACTCATTAAAAAAAAAAAAAACACAGAATTTTCTTTTCACTTGATAGCCTATTCAATTTTTCTTCAAGTAATTGTTCTGCATTCCTTTTCAACATATACAGATGTTCTATCTCTTTCAGCTTATACCAAATTTTAGTTATTCTATTAGCACTGAAATCAATTTTAACACTGGGAGATTGCATAACTTTTACAAAGCATTCATACATGTACATGAATAAGAAAACAAATTTGTAATTTTGCTTTGATCTTGTCAAGACAAACATATCTGCGTAAAGAAAAAAGTTTATTATTGTGTTTACAGAAAATGTTTTTTGACTAACTTGCAATCCTTAAAGATGAGATGAAATAACTGCAATAATTTTATTTCCCTTTTTTTTTCTTTTTCTTTTTTCTTTCTTTGTTTCTTTTTTTTGTTTGTTTGTTTTTTGTTGTTGTTGTTGTTGCTTTGTTCTTTCTTTTTTTTTTTATTTCTGCATTGCAATTTGCTTGCATGGTTGCCATGCTTCACATTAAAACTGTGAATCCAGGACTCACCAACTGTTTCCCAAACAAATTGGGAATTTGTCATCAGGAAGCATCTGCTACTCTGTTGCTCTCATGTAAAATCATTCTTGTGCTACTATAATGGACTGCTGAGCAGATGTTTAAAAGCAATGTATCTATTACAAAAAAGATAAGCAGCAACCAACTAATTAATTATATTAGTTCCATCATAAATGAATTATCACTAATTTTAATTGATATAAAATTGTTCTCAACCTTTAAGTATCCCCTAAGCAAATTAAGTTGATTTGTCCCTTTTAAAATGCTAAATTATTTAAATCAACAGATCAGAAATGACGCTGCACATCACTCTGAAGGCAAAGTAATGTGTTTGCACTATTTCCATTCCTCCTGATGAAGACGACGAGTCAACAACCGCCGGTGACATCTGGGAGCAGGAGAGAGCCTCTGGTGTGCTCTGATGCTGCTGCATGCAATCGCAGCAGGCACGGGATAGGGCAGCTTGCTCCTGGAGGGAGGGCTGCAACAGAAAGGGAAGGGACAGGAACGGGCAAGGTGAAATGGAAGGAGGCAGATGCACCTGATGGAGAAGGGATTTTCCTCTGCTGACGCCTCATATTTCCCTCTCTTCACCTCACACACAGAGACTGGCTGAGCCAGCATTCCTTTCTCAGCCCAAATTCTCTTTGAAATGCTAACACAGGCCCTAAAGTCTTTTGGGGGGGGAATAGGGAAAAAGAAGTGGTTTGAACGACAGCAGGCACACTCCTCCTGGATATCACATCTACCTTTCTCCTAGTTCCCATGTTCTTTATCTCTGTTTTTGGCATCCTGACCTGCATTTCCTCCTGCTTCCTGGGAGCCTCATGGGATTCTCCTCACACACAAGTGGGGCAGGATGGGGCTGTGGGCAGAGAGGGGAGGAGGAGAAGACCAAGGACCAGATGCTGGGGCCAGCAGCCTCGTTACTGCGGGAAAACGAGATGCAGTCCAGATTAGTAAGAAATTTGTTTTCATTCCTTAGAATGTATTTACACTTAATTACATTTCGACCTCCAAACTTGAAAACAAAAGTATCACACATGTACCCCTTTAACTATTCTTCCAAAAATGACTGTGAGCTCCCGTGTGAAACACAAGAAATCCACAGAACAGCTCCCCTCTCAGTCCAACACTTTCCCTGTGGCAAAACATGAAAACTGAATGGCAGGACAACGTTCATCAGACAGAATTAAAGCAGAGCTTAATGTGGAGGGTGCGGCAGCACGGTGAGATTGTATCTGTATTCTTTATTCTTCCCCCTGGGTGTTCTCCACCTCTATTAGGATCGCGTCTCCCTTCTTTGCCTGCAGCCCCACCATTCCAGTCTCTGCAGGTCACCTTGCTCATGATTTTGTACCTCTAGCACAGACTCTCGCATCATCTCAGGGCGGTGAGGCCCTGGTTCAGCTACCCAGTGAGCTGTGGGTGTCCCATCCCTGGAGGTGCTCCAAGCCAGGTTGCGTGGGGCCATGGGCAGCCTCACCTGGTGAGAGGCAACCAGTTCACAGCAGGGGTTGGAGCTGCGTGGGCTTTAAGGTTCCTTCCAGCCCAAGTCATTATGTGATACTATGGTCCCCACCATCATATAGACCCTGGCTGCAATGGTTGAGCGAAGGCTGAATGAGCCATGGGCCTGGACTCTGCTCCCAGGGCATTAGAACAATCCCTGATGTGGACACTGCAACACAACCTACAAAATGCAAAAAATTCCCCTGTATAAACAAGGGAAATTTTTTCCCTTGTATAAGCAAGGGAAAATAAAAAAAACTTTTAAGAACCTCAAAATCACTGCAACACATGTTCTTTATTTTAATACTGTAAGAGAACTTCTGTTTGCATTTTGTGATTGTATTTTCCTTTCAACTATCAAATCCCCACATTACGCTAAGATTCACAGGCTCTAACACACTTACCTCACTGTATCTAGTCCATAAAAATACATAAAAATGTGGGCATTTTCCTGAATATGTTAAGTATGAATGGTGTAAAAAATGTATTTGCCAACAGTTTCAGCATCTTCATAGTCATTAATAAATTGCTTTTTTATCTTGAGCATATACTAGGAATCCAGCAGTCTCTGTGTGCTCTCCAGGGCAGTCATCGTTAATGACAGACAAATGACAGACAGATAAAAGTACAACAAAAGAGACCCGTGGAATGACAAAGTTACCTTATGGATTTATTTCCTGTAATCAGCTATAGAATGCTCCCTACTGTCTTGTGTTTCTTCAAATTCAATTAGCCAGGTGAAGAACCTAGCTAAATACTGCCCTTTGGTAACAGAAGAAGAAAGTAACCCTGACTACAGTCAGAATTCTGTTCTACAACACACAGCCTCCTGGAGAAGCTACTAAGTCACCTATGGAAAACAGACACGGATTAAGGTAAACAAGGAATGGATTCCTACAGGCACATGGATCTAGTAAATAATTAATTTCCCAAAGGAACGCCGTCTACTGCAAATCAGCACCCTGACTTGATGCTGCTAAAGAATCCAGGGATTATTAGAATGGCTGTTTTTCCCCAAAATACACAGGTTGCTAACAAAAAACACAGCCTTTCGTCATGCAAGGCATACCAAAAGAACAAATCCAACAGTTCCACCCCAAAAAGATGCAGCACATAAAATTTTAGTAGTCCCTCATGCATTAACAATTGTTTCTAATGGTTGGAAATTAGATTTGTCTTTTGATTGCTTTAAAACTGTTATCACAAGTGAAAGCAAAATCTATTCAAGTGAAAGAAGCAATGGACCATGAAAACAGAACTGTTTTGAATTTTTTTTTCACTACATATAAAGGTAGGGAATTCTTTCAAAATCAACCCTTCATTCTTTTCCTGTTGTCACATTCCAAATGCAGAATTTAGTGGCTCCTCTCCTTCCCCTGAAGAGGTATTTTCTTTTTCTTTTAATATATAAAATATGGCTTACGTAGAAAATCCCTCCTGGTAGAAATCACAGCACGCACAGCTAAGTGCTGGGTGAGAGGCTAGCTAAGCTGGCAATGCAGGAGGCATGTCCTAAGCCATGGACATGTATATATGGTCTGATGTGTGAGCTGAAGGCATGCATTTATGTAAATTCCCTCCAATGAACAATACTCATTATCAAAATTCTTTCTCCATCTCAGGCAAGCGAACTCTTCTTTTGCAGGATGTATGGTGAGACAAGAAGGCCTTTAACATGGTCCCTCATAGCATCCTTCTCTCCAGGTTGGAAATACATGAATTTGATGAGTGGACTGTTTGACAGATACTGGTCAGAAACAGGAACTGGTTACAGGATCAAACCCAGAGAGTGGTGATCAATGCTTCGATGTTCAGAGGGTGATCAGTGACAAGTGGTGTCCCAGAGGGATCAGTACTGGGATAGGTGCTCTTTAATATCTCCATCAGTGGCATTAACAGTGGGATCGAGTACACTCTCAGCTTCTTTATGGATGGCACCAAGCTGTGGGTGCAGTCAACATAGTGAGCTATTGGATGCCATCTAGAGGGGTCTAGACAGACTGAAACTGTGGGCCCAAGGAGAATCTCATGAAGTTCAATAAATGCAAGTACAAGGTCTTGGATCACAGAAATCTCCACTATCAGTACAAAGTGGGAGATGAAAGGAATGAGCACAGCTCTGCCAAGAAGGTCCTGGAGATACTGGTGGATGACAAGCTGCACACAAGCCAGGAATGTGCCCTTGTAGCCTAGAAAGCCAACTGTATCTTGGGCTGCATGGCCAACAGGACAAGAGAGGTGATCCAGCCCCTCTGCTGTGCACTGGTGAGACCTCACCTGGAGCACTATGTCCAGATGTGGAGTCCTCATACAGTGGAGATGTGAATCTGTGTGTGCAGAGAAGGGCTACAAAAATGATTAATGGGATGGAACACCTTCCCTACAAGGACAGGCTGAGAGAGCTGGGGCAGCTAACCCTGGAAAAGAGAAGGTCCAGGTAGGCCTGGGAGGAGTATTTCAGTATCTATGGAGGGGGGTATTAGAAAAAGAAGACAAACAAACAGCAGAGTCTCTTGAGACAGAAAAAGAGGAAATGGTTTCAAACTAAAATAAGGGAGATTTAGATGGGATATAAGGAAGAAGTTTTTTAAACTAAGGGTGGTGAGGCACTGGCACAGGTGGCCCAGAGAGGTGGTGGAAGCCCTATCCTTGGAGACACTCAAGGTTAGGCTGGAGGGAGGGGGCTCTAAGTATCCTGGTTTGAGCTGTAGGTGTCCCTGTTCATTACAGGGAAGTTGGAATATATGGATTTTAACAGTCCCTTCCCACTTAAATGATTCTGTGATTCCATGAAGAAGCAGCTGGAGATGGAGGTGTTCCTATCTCTGCCTTCTCGCCACCAGCCTTACTGTAAGAATTACCATGCAGCACAGATGAGGTGCGGGGATCACTCTACATATGTCCAGCTGCAGGAACAAAAGCCTCAATCTTACTCTGGGTAAGCAGTGCAAACAACAGGACAAAGTCCTTCTCTTGAATTTTGTACAGAAAGATATAAACAAAACTGCAGCATATTCTCATTATTTTTATTATCTTGAATTTGTACAGATTATAAGAAGTTACTACAAGACTTAGCATTATTATGTAAGCTTATTGCTTTTTTGGACCTAACTGCTTCCCGAATTGAGCTCTATGCTTCATAATTGTATGCTTCATGATAGGCGAAAGAAAAAAAATACTGATACATCAGAAGAGAAAGGTAACAGTTCAGCTGTATTTTAGGTCAGTTTTATCTTTTTAGAACAAGATTATTATTTCTGCATTGAGAAGCTCAGCAGCAACCCAGTTTTGGACACAGTTAATTCAACAGGGAGACTGACAGAAATTCCTGCAGCTCTTTACTTTACAGAAGACAAATTCAAATCCTCATTAATTTCTCAGATGGGAAACTGTATGAAAATGGTGCCAAGACTGACAGTGTTTAGCAGTAATTGAAGTGAAAAAGTTACAGACAGAAATGCTCAAATTGTCACAAAATCTGGCACGACAAAAACAAGAAATTTAAAGTTACAGGTTCTGATTACGAGCAGCTGGAAGGGAAACGATGATGGCGAGGTCCAGAAGCCATGTGCCATGCAGAGCCCCTAATTAAGTGCATGTCTGTCAAAATGGTACTGCTTGGCCATAAGCTGTACTGTACAATCACAACAATTAGAAACCATGCTCATAAACCAGGTAGCTTAATAACAACTGACTCATTTCAATATGAGCTCCGATTAATTTAAATATATATTAAGCCTGAAGCACGTACATTACTATCTTAAGACAATAGGAAGAAAAAATTAAAACAGAATGGTCTATTTCAAAATCAAAATAATTATAATTTAAAAAATATAACTATCACACAAAATAATTATGAACTCACTTGTGAATTCTTGAAAATAATCTGATTTGTTCCCATGCTTATATAAAAACCAGTAATCACACTAGGATCCAGTGATCTTTTCTTTTTGGAAAGGTGTGAGAATAAACATTTTTTTAAGGAACAGGGCAAGAGTTTACCAAGTCAAATCAGTTCTGCTTTTATCTGCTCTGAAAAGCTGTTTATTAATATGTGATGTAATACAGATGGACTTACTGTCTACTCCGCAGTCACTGCTACATAGGAAATGCAAAACTCTGTATTCAGAGCTGGCAGGTCAAAAGCCTTTCAATTCATTTTCAAACAAAATACTCTCTATATTCTAAGTATTAATAACTATAATGTTATCAAATGCCGTTTATCACAACTATCTCAAATGTATATTGGTGACATTCATACTGGATGGAAAGAAAATACTGAATGCTTCTTTTATTAAGGTGATATCAAATGAAAATGGCCATGCTATATTACAGGATACTATTAATTTTCAGGAAAAATTTTCAGTATATAATAGAACTCAATGCAAATTTAATCACTAGCAGGCTTTACAAAGGAGTAATTGTAATTTGACAAAATGTAGCTAAAATCCACAAAATTCAAATGAGAAGACACAAAGCAATACATTTTTATAATTAAAAATAGACTGTTACAGCACTATCTAACAATAAAGACAGTTATACTATATTCCTACTATTGAATAGCATTGCTGGGAGACTTCTGTGGGCAAATATAGAAATACACAAGTAGAAACATATCTTGGCTATAACCAGCAGTTCCGGTACAACACAAGTAGTTTTGGACAACTCAGTACTACTGCACCTAGAAGCCAGTTCTGCTCCAAAATCAAGAACATGAAGAGGAAAATTTGAATGAACCTTTTTACAGTGTATCCTCTAACAGTTTCCACCTTCGGACAATGTTTATTTTAATTGACCAGAAAGCTCAACACCACATTAGGAACACTTAAAAAGATTTACAACAAAGCATGGCTGAAGACACTTGGGATGGTCAACAACACTGCAGTGACCGACAAACACCACTGCAGCAGCAGGTTTACAAAAGCCAGGATTGGCACACATGGCCAAGCTCCTACCTCGTGCTGCCATAGATAATTTAAAGAGATGCAAAACCCAGACAATCTGTGAACGATTAAATACTTGAATGTCTCTCATCTTAGGGGGCTCAGTGAGTGAGGGACACCATGCTCCATGGGTCTGCACTGATTACTTTTGTGTGCAGAGGCACAAACCATGAGATGCTTGACAATCCCAACTTCCTTGGCCCCACCTAAAAGTGATGCTTTTGACAACCCATAGGATCAGAAACACAGGAAACAATAAGGTAAGAGAAGAGCTACTAAGTGTGCATATTTGCACAGAAGGACACAGAACATAGCTTTGGCTGTTGCTGCACTTTACCCTCTAATTTCCCTCAAAAGCTACTCCATAGCTCCTGGAGCTAATTTGTTTCTTCAATTCGATTAAGGTATCTCGGGGACTATTTCAGATATTCACCCCTATTTAAAACAAACTGAAATCACAGCTAAGACGATGAAGTATTTAATTGGTTAAATTGCTCTTGCTTTTCAAAGCTGAGATATTCCAAGTGTCCCGAAGGCATTTAATTCCAAAACAGGAAGCCAAAGAGGAGAGCACTCAGCAATTCTAATCTTGCGCAGATCTCTTGGAAAGTATTTTCCTAAACATTTGCTGAAAGAACCTTTTATTGTACAGCATGCTGCAGCACGTACCCCAAATAGGGTCCCTCAGAAGCTGCAACATATTTAATACTTAAATTATTTCTGGTTATATAAAGGAATCAATCTTGAATCAACTATGGACATGCTTTCCTAAATACCAAACTTCAGGAATTTGCAAAACAAAGCATGTAGAGGAAGAAACAGCTAAATATATATTGCATGTATTTTTAACATCCTATACTATAACTTTATTCATAAGACCAAATCTATGAATGGTAGTGCTGCACCAAAATAAAACACATACTTCTATCGACTTTTTTCTTAACTGCTGTTTATAGGCTTCTGCAACTCAAATGCAATTCCTGAAAATATAATTTTAGAAGAAATGCCTGGTGTCCATATGATATTTTAAGCACTACCACAGAGGTCCCCACTCCACAACAGTTCAGATATAAGAGAACCTCTGCATTTTTGACCTTGCCAAGATGGAAATACTTCATGAGACAAGAAAGAATTTATGATCGCAGGAATCAGTTCCGAAGTACCAGGACCGTTCATGCACTGAATTCCACAAGATCATATGAATTTAATAGAAAAATGGCAAATGTAGGCTTTTGATATCAATGCATATGTTCTAACAAACGTTTGCACACAAGTGAACAGAATGAATAGACATACAAGCTTCTTTATTTCTATATTTTTAAGCTGAAGCACTCAAATAGGAACTGAAGTTACCTAACTAATTGGGTTCCCGTGTACATTCGATCCACTCAGGTGATTTTTTAATCTCTTCTCAGGGGGCTTTTTACCCCTTGCAGTACACAAGGGACAGGCAGCAGCACATCACTTCTTCATTCTTGTTACTCAATATGCAGCATCCAAGTCAGAAGTGTGAGAAGCTCTACTGAGGGTCTCTCATATCAAAATAAATGATAAAACCCAGTTTCTACAGAAATGACTCACAGATGAATACAGAGGATGGCAGAGGAAAATGCTTAGAGAAATGAAGGTTTAATTGAACTTTGGGTGGCAATTTTGTGACTCACTGGGAGTCACCTTTTCAAGAGAAAGCAGGTGGAGGCATGATATCAGTGCTGATTAAGAGATGACTTCGTTGGGAATGCTTAGTCACTGGTAAGCATCCACACAAAACTGATTTCTCTCAACAAAATGATATCACTACATTTGGATCACTAACATTTTCAGTCAGGTCTAGTACAGCTAGTATTTTAAAATAGGAAATGTGATGGAAAATTTGAAAGATTTATCTGTTTACCAAACAGAGAACAAAATCATAAATCAAGAAAGAGTAAAACATGATCCATGTACATGAAAAAATATAAAATAAAAAAAACATTATCATCATATTTGGAAAGTTGTGGCTGTCAGGCAAAGCCCACATGACTGGAAAAAACGAAACATCACTCCCATTTATAAGAAAGGGAGGGAGGAGGATGCAGGGAACAACAGGCCAGTGAGCCTCACCTCTGTGCTAGAAAAGATCATGGAACAGATCCTCCCAGAAGTAATGTTAAGGCACATGATGTACAAGCAGGTGATCTGAGACAGCCAGCATGGCCTCACCACGAGAAGGTCATGCTCACCAATCTAGTGGCCTTCTGTGATGAAATGACAGCATCTGTAGACAAAAGGGAGGCAAATGGTGTCATCTATCAAGATTTGCACAAGTCCTTTTACACAATCTCCAACCAATCCTTATTTCAAAATTGGAGAGATACGGATTTGAAGAGCGGACTACCCAATGGATATGGAATTGGTTAGAGGGGTCAACAGCGCTAAGTCCAGGTGGAGGCTGCTGACAAGCAGTGTCTGCCAGGGGTACGTCTTGAGTTGAATACTCTTTAACATCATTACCAATGACATAGATGATGGGACTGAATGCACTCTCAGCAACTTTGCTGACATCACCAAGCTGAGTGGAGCAGCTGATACAGCACAAGGAAGGGATGTCATCCAGAGGGACCTAAATAAACTCAAAAGGAGGGCTCCTGTGAATCTAATGAGGTTCAGCAAAGTAAAGCGCAATGTTAGGTTGGGATAATTCCAGATATGTATAGAGACTGGGAGAAGAACTCATTGAGAACAGTCCTGCTGAGAAGGACTTTAGTGTCCTGGCTGATGAAAAACTTAACATCAGCCAGCAGTGTGCACTTGCAGCCCAGAAGGCTACCCAGCCCAGAAGATACTCTGGGTTCCATCTGGATGAGGGAGGTGATTGTCCCCCACTACTGTGCCTCTGTGAGGCCCCAGATGAAGTACTGCATCCAGGCCTGGGGCCCCCACACAAGCCCCCACACATGGGTCCAGAAGAGGGCCACAAAGATGATCAGACTGCTCAAGAGCCTCTTCTATGAAGACAGACAGAAGAAGCTGGGCTTGTTCAGTCTGGAGAAGAGAAGGCTGCAGGGAGACATCATAACAGCCTTCCAATATTTAAAGAGAGATTACAAACAGGAGGGAAAACAACTTTTTACACAGGTAGACAGTGATAGGACAGGAGGGAATGGTTTTAAACTAAAGGAGGGAAGATTTAGATTAGATGTCAGGGTGAAGTTTTTCACTGTGAGGGTGGTGAGGTCCTGGTACAGCTGCCCAGGGAAGCTGTGGATGCCCCATCCCTGAAGGTGCTCAACTCCAGGTTTGACGGGGCACACCGCAGCCTGATCTGGTGCTTGAGCTACCAATCCTGCCCATGGCAGGGGAGCTGGGGCTGGATGAACCCTGAGGTCCCTTCCAACCCAAGATATTTTATGATTTTATGAAAATAAAATCTAGAAAAAGACCTGATAATGTTGTTATCAGAGAGCAAGTACAGTCCTTGAAACTATGGACCACAGTTAGTGAAAGGACTACATCTGCATTACACAGAACCCTGGCAGAGGTCAAGGAGAGCATTTCCCAGTGTCACACTGATTCAATAACATGAGCAATACAAGAAGAAGCAGAGGTTTCTCATGGGTTTCTGGTGCACGCCCTGAAGCAAAATATTACAGAATTCTCTCCTAGAAAGTGCTTTCAAGTGCCTTTATTCCAGCTGTGAATCATGCGGAGAAATACAAGTGGCACAGACAAAGTTAACCCAGTTTGGGTCAAAATCATCTGAGGGAAGAATTATAAAAACAGAGTTTGCAGTAATACAAACAGGATCTACAGGATTTTATGTGGATAGGGATCTCTCAAATACTGTTAGAGAGATTAGTACTGCCAGGAACCGCAGGAAACAAACTCAATAGCAAAAGATTACAGAATATATGTTTCTAGTATTGACAAGGCCCACTTTTTCTTGGATGTGATTCTTGAATTATTTCTTCATCAAAATTCAGTGGATAAAAAAAAAATAATAATTTTATGTATTTTAACAGAGTTTCAACATTATTACGGGATTGTCACATATAAAAAGAGTCTGACTCAAAGGTTTCAATTATGCATAAGTACAAACAAATACAAAAGGACAGATGTATACATGATACTGAGTGTATTTAATTGCTATACCTTGGTCAAACATTCAAAACCAATTAATTACAACATCTCCAATCTGCTCGGCTTCCTCAGATCAGGGAGGAGTTCTGCACATTAAAAATGTGGCTTTTGGTACTTTACAACTGATCTTCACCTTTTATAATGAACTCAGAAACCCAAGTTAGATATTAGGAGGAAGTTTTTCACACAGAGGGTGGTGATGCACTGAACAGGTTGCCCAAGGAGGTTGTGGATGTCCCATCCCTGGAGGCATTCAAGGCCAGGCTGGATGTGGTTCTGGGCAGCCTGGCCTAATGGCAACCCTGCACACATCGGGGGGTTGAAACTAGATGATCATTGTGGTCCTTTTCAACCCAGGCCATTCTATAATTCTTTGATATGATTCTATGATTTTGGCCTGAAATATGCACACAATGATGGAACAGTTATACTACAGATCTTCCAGTACTGAGAATCTTTTGAGAGAAACTGTCCCTAGAAATCCTTTCTAAATTTCTGTAAATATTTCTTAAATACTTGAAAAATTAAGAGAGATTATGAATTGAAGAATTTCAAAGCATACCAAATTAGGTGAAGGAATAGAATTTGGAAAAGGTTTAAATCTATTTAAGTCAGAGACATAAAAACTTCCTAAAATCTACATTCTGAATTATTAAAAAACACCATAGAAAAAAGCTTCAGACTTAACTGAGTGAATAATCACCTCAGAATCACCTCAGAACAGATGATTAAAAAAAAGAAAAACAAAGAAAAAAAAACCTCCAGAGAATGAAAGAGAGCAATGGCAAGTGAGAAGAACTACATCTTGAAGTCTACGTTAGAAGGAGAAAGCAAGAACTGCCAATACTCAACGTAAATTGACACTGATGAATGGTAGAAGACTCACCAGACATGAGTAAAAGAACATCAAGATAAAAAAGTGGTGTAAAAAATGTAATAAGACTGAGGTTCAAATAGAAAACGCAGGAACAGCCACAAACCCAATTTCAGACTTTGTCACAGTGCACTACAGTAGAAGATGAGAACACCCCGTAATTGTTAACAAGGATGAGGGTACATTCATCCTTTGATACACAAACATGACACATCTTGGTCACTTGAGGGACAGCCAAGCAGGGAACCAGAATGGCCTCCAGTTCGAGACTCTGAGGGAGAGACACATGTAAACAAAGATCCAGCAGCAGGGATTTTTACCACTGTCTGTGTTGAGTGAGAATACCTGAATGAAAAATAACAGAGTGTTTGCGTTTTAAAAAAGGAAAAAAAAACAAATAACCTATCTGGCTAGCTGTATTCTGACCTCAGCATATGCAGGGGTTAGAACAATTTTTGAATGTAGGAATAATAAAACATAAGGCAGTATGGAGACAGGGACAAAACGTAACATTAGTTTACAAAAGGGAGAGCAGTCCTGACAAACCTGCTATCTTTATCTGACAAGATAACTGAATTAGTGGACAAGGAAATGCAGGAGATTTAATCTGTCTGAATTCAGGTAAACATCATATAGGGTGCCAAATGAGAAAATATTATTTAAACTGGAGAAGTTTGGGTTTACATTAAAAAGTGATGTATAACAGTCTGGCAAAATGAAGGTAATAAGGGGATATGCTCAGCAGCAAATTATTGACCAGGAGACCACTGACCAGCTGAGTACCTCTAAAACTTCACAATGTAATCTTGGTTAAATTTTTCCTTAATAACCTGAACACAAAAGCAGGAGATCGTAGGCACATTTTGCTGATGATACAAGCTTGGGAAGTGCTGTCAATAGAGCAAAGGTAGTGTTACAGGAAATGGTGTTCATAACACAAGTGCTGCCACATCAGGATCATCCACAAGCTGACCTCAGCGCTTCTCCCTCTCTCTGTCAGAAAAGTATTGACAGTATCAACAAAAGAAAAGACAAATGCCCCTCATTCTCATATTGCAGCCTATGGGTTCTCCCATCTTTTGCAGATCTCTTTTTACAAGAGAAGAGAATTTGGACTGCCAGCAATCCAAGCAAATTCTGCTATTTCCATCTTATGAGGGACTTCAGATTTTTAATATCTGTCTTTCTTTAACCAACATCAAAGTTACACATGAATATTTATCACACAACAAAAATGTTTAGGTTACAAATTGTGAAATATTAAACAAAGAAAACATCTGCATTTCCAAATAAGAGCATGCCATGTAAATCTGCTAACTGATTGACCTAATCCAGCTGGACATTCAGTGTGATAATTCTAGAAGCGTGCATAACTGAACACAACCCCAGTTCTCACTCATTTATTAGGGGCTTCTAGCCTGCATTCATAGGCACTTCACCACCGCAATGGCTACAGAGAAAAGAAATACTATATTCTACCATTAAAACCTTAATGCAGCTTTCCCAGAAGAGTGTTGGTAGGGAAAGATGTAATAAACACAGCTATGCTGTGTAATGCAGCATATTGTTGAACTCCTGCTAGAAGAGAAAAGTTTAATACATCAACACACTTTCAGTAGGATTAAGCTGATCCTACATAAGCTTCTTCATTTTCATCTGAGTAATTAGAAAAACATTTCTTGAGGAAAAAGTTGACTTTGCAGAAAACAATTTTTCCATTTAAAAACTTCTCTAACACCTCCATTTCTGCCACAGTATTCATATAGTTCTAAGCAAAATGAGAATTACAGGCATATAAACCCAACTGCAAATATAACTAAGAAGAAAAAAAAAAAAAAAAAAAGGATAGCAAACTAAGACCACTTACTAGCCAAAGAAAATTCATTTATTTAATGTTAATACCAGGGACATTTCAAAACCTCTCATAAGGCTTCTACTGTGTGACCGTACTGAGCACATTGACAAAGTGTTTCATGAGCCAAAGCATGCATTTACATGATAGACTGTAAAACCAAAATCAATTTACTGCAGCTCACGAAGTACCAGCCTCTTACATAAGTTTTGTCCACTGTCTCTGCAAACAGACAACACAAATAAAACCAAGCTCTGGAGTTAGAGGATCTCTAGAGCACCCCTCCAGGCCTGCCTTGTGCATCATGCACAATGTCTAGGCTGCTTGGCAACGTGGAGAGGTGAGACAGCAGCAGCATTCTGATAAAGCAGAGTGCAGTCCCATGGAGTGATTTTTGGTTTATCAGCCAGATTCACTCCTCGAGGGGCAGGACGTGGTCCTACCACCAGAAGAAAAGAGCCAGCTACGGCTTGTGCCCTGCTAGCAGAGCATGCTTAATGCAGTCTTGCCTTATTACTGAGATATTTTCAAGTTTATATTCTTCTGGAAGAGCCTTTTAAAATGTTTGCATTTCAGCAGAATTAGAAACAACGCTCCTATTTTTCCCTAAAGTATAAATATGCGTACAAACCCATTCCATACTTCCCAGAAATTACAAGAGATAACAAGAAGAAAATTGTATAT
The DNA here is from genome assembly GCF_019232065.1 of Centrocercus urophasianus. Classification (NCBI taxonomy): domain Eukaryota; kingdom Metazoa; phylum Chordata; class Aves; order Galliformes; family Phasianidae; genus Centrocercus; species Centrocercus urophasianus. The sequence goes on along the minus strand of NW_024884767.1, from coordinate 1,786,265 downwards.
TTCTCCCACTGTCATCAGAGACTCAGACCTGCAACAGGAAGTCACATTTCATTTCACACTGAATTCTAGGGTACAGTGGGTTAAGCTAGTCCTCTAGTTTTGCTCTCATGCCATTTCTTTTTCTTCCTTTTCAAATTGTCCTCCAGTCGCTCAGAGATATGGGTCACTAGAGAAAAGTGTAACTACTTACAACACAATATGTTAGTACTCAAACAGAAAACATGGTTGCTACTCAAGCTGAATAAACAACCTGCAGCAAGGGAATCTATAATGATATACATGCTCTCATTACTGCAGAACATGCAGGAAGAATTCCTCACATCATTCCCTGTGTTTTATTTGGACAATATAATGTTTCCCCTCTCCTCTGTTCAGGGAAAACTGCAAAATTAAAATTGGATGATATTAAAACAATACAAGTCATGTCAAATTTATCCCCTTCTTAATTCTACACACTTTCACGTGTCACATGGAAGGAGTCCTAGTTACATACAGCTTTACTGTAAAATGCAGTTTGTTCTAACTTTAAAGCTTAGTTGATGATCTGTTATAAATATCAAACAGCTCACTTCTGAGATTTTTACCCTCAGAGACTCTATACACACGATTTAAGTCACACCATTTTTAGTTATTACACAATTCCGGCTTGAAAAAAAGATGAAATTGTCAGTAATGACTCTGAAAGGATCAACATGTAATACTAGAAGACAAGATCCTATGTGTTCATCTTGTCATTACTTAAAACAGGAGTGGTCAAAAGGAAAGCAATCACAATGTGAAGAGGAATTCACTCAACATAAAGGTCTTGCCTAAACAGTTTTATTGGGTACTACGAGTAGGTTTTTTTTCCACAAAAAGTGGCATTACAAAATTTACTGCTCATTCTGCATCACCATTGCTTGTTATAAAGTTATTTTATGTTGTTAACTTCTACTCCCAGCAAGTACAAGCTATTCTGTGAAGATGGAGATAGAAAGGTGAAGTGCTTTCATCAATCTTATATGATAAATTCACACAAGAACTCAGAGTATAAATTACTGAGTCCTTGTGCCAAAACGCTTGTATTTCCAAATGCTCAAACCAATAATTAGCTACCTTGCAACTCCATATTTTAGCAAAACAGCTTTAAATCCTTTCTGTAATTGTTTATTAACATGAGCACTCTTTAGAACAAGTATGTAACAGTAAAACATATCATATTAAATGCACATTTTTGTTTCCACTACAAGCATTCCAAAATGAAGAGAAAGTACTACACAGTGCTTAGAAAGTTCTTTTCATAATTGTTTGAATTTAAAGTGAAATCATTAACTGTGCTTAACTATTTAATAAATGTCTGTACTATCTATGATCACAGGACAGTACTCTCACAGCCCTGTCTCAAAAGACCTTAAAATTTATCTTGGAACCTTCACAGCTTTGGCCACTGCTGAAATTAGTTCCATCTGTGCCTTGACTTCTCTGATCCCATCTCTGCATGTCCGGATGGCATCTCTATATTTTTACCAGGCCACTCAACCCTGCTTACACTGCCTGTACCTTTCCTTATCCCTCAGTTTAACCAGCAGGTCCTTGCTCAGCCATGCCAGTTTCCTGCCACCTCTGCTTGATTTCTTATACTGGGGGACAGAGAGTTCTGATGCTCTCAGAAAAGTGCCCTTAAAGAGCTGCCAACCCTGTTTTGTTCCTATTTCCCTAAGGACAGTTTCCAAGGGGATTTCATCCAGTAATTCCTTAAAGAGCTGGAAATTCTCTTTCCTGAAATTTAGGGTCCTCTGATAAATGAGAAGGGAGAAATGTCTTCAAGAAACTGGGGGAAAGGTTAGGTACTGAATGAGTACTGACTGATGTGGTTGCAAGCCACTCTCCATCATATTTGTAATGTCATGGTTGTCAGGCAAATTCCCTGGTGACTGAAAAAAAGAAAACATCATTCCCATTTTTAAATGAGAAAGGAAGACATGTTGAACAACAGGCCAGTGAGCCTCATCTCTGTGCTTGGGAAGTTCAAGGAGCAGATCATAATCATGGAATATATGCTACATTACATGAGAGAAGAGGAGGTGATCAGTGACAGTCAGCATCGTGTCTCCCTGGTCTGGTGGCCTTCTCTTACAGAGTATCAATGGACAAAGAAAGGGCAACTGATGCCACCTACCAGGACCTGGGAAGCCTCTGACATGGTAACACATAACATCCTTCTCCCTAAATTGCAGAGATATAATTTGAAATATGGAATATTAGGTGGATAAAAAATTGGATAGCTGGTAGCACCCAGACTGCTGTGGTTACCAGTTCAACACCCAAGGGGAAGGCCAGTCATGATTACCAGAAGCCCATCTTGGGACAGGTGCTCTTCAATATCTTTATCAATGACACAGAAAGTGAGATTGAGCATACTCTCAGCAATTTTGCTGCTGACACCAGGTTGAGTGGTGCAATTGACAGAAATTTAGGAATAAATGCCATTCAGAGAGACCTGGATAAGCTTGAAAAGTGGGCTCACAATAACCTAATGAGATTCAAAAAGACCAAATACAAGGTGTTGCACTTGAGTCAGGGCAATCTCAAGTATGAATATAAACAAAGAAGAACTCATGGAGAGCAGCCCTGTGGAAAAGGACTTGGTGGTCCTGGTGGACAAGAGCCAGCATTGTGTGCTCACAGCCTAGAAGACCAACTGTATCCTGGGCTGAATCAACAGAGGGGTTGCCAGAAGGGCGATTGAAACCTCTGCTCAGTTCCCATGAGGCTCCATCTGGACTACTGCATCCAGGCCTGTGGGTCCAACACAAGAAAGATGCAGAGCTTTTGGAACAGGTCCAGAACAAGGCCACCCAGATGATCAGAGGGCTGGAGCACCTCTCCCAGTAAGAAAGGTGGAGGGAGGTGGGATTGTCTAGCCTGTGGAAGACAAGACTCTGGGGAGACCTCACTGCAGCCTTCCAGTACTTAAGGGAAGCTTATAAACAAGAGAGAGACTGACTTTTTACATGGTCTGATGTGATAAGACAAGAGGGAATGGCTTTAAACTAAAAGAGAGAAGATTTAGGCAGATGTTAGGAAGAAATTCTTTACTCACAAACTGGGGGGGGGGGGGGGATGCCCCACCTCTGAAGGTGCTCTACACCAGGTTGGATGGGGCCCTGGGCAGCCTCCTCTAATGGATAACAACTTGCCCACACTGGGGCTGGATGGGCTTTAAGGTCCCTTCTAACCTAAGCCATTCTATGATTCTATAAGCTGTGATCCTCTGCATTAAAAAACTAGATTTAAGAACAAAAAAAAACTACTGAACAGTTCCATAAATGATTAGATAACATCATGCCCTTTCAAAAGGGACGTCCCTATATCAGCAAGAGTAAAACTAAGTGTTCAGTAACTTGAAGAACTAAATGGAAAAACACTCAAACCAGTAACACCAAGGCTGTGAATTTCCTCAACTGGCACAAGACTACTACTAGACATGAACAAGAAAATCATATGACTGTGCCTTTAAAACAAATGTTATCTTTTCAGTAGTTGCTAGATGCTACAGAAGCATCAGCAAGTGCAAAGCATGTTTAGCTTATACCTTAAAGTATATCTTTAACTTAGAAGTATAATTTAAACACTGAAACAGTTAGCTCTTTAACAAATTTATCTTCTACTTAGATAAGGATTGATCATGTAAGTGCATACTACAAGTATACTTAAATATAGTTGCATACACTCTGATTTAAAATGTTCATCTTTTCTTCTGTTAGCATTCATAATAGGTCTTCAACCGAAGTTTTCCTCATAGTAAAGAATCTTAATTTTTTGACATAAGATTGTAGCAGAAAATCTCAGTTATTGATAAAATCTTTGGAGAAAAAAAATGAAAATAGAAAGAAAAAGAACATGAATTTTACACCAACTAAAGAAACACATTTTAACATACAACTGAACTATGAAGTAGAAGTATGGTATGCACCTTTGAAAACTGACTAGGTGCAGTGCATAGTGTAACTACAGTCTACTGTTGATTTGCCTTGTTTCATCTGCCACGGCTGTTGTGCAAAAGCAAACTTCTTGATATAGTTTTACACAATTCCATTTGATTTTGAACAAAAAAGAAAAAAGCATACAAGTAAATGCAGAATCCCAGAATCATGTTAGCCTAACAGATTGCACATTGGACTTTCCTGAGGTCCAGGTTTTCCAAAATGAGGAGGCATTAGATAAAAGTCATGCCTACAAATTAACCAATATATGCTGTGAGAGTTGGATGATTATGAATGCAGAATAACATGCAGCAACAAGGTACTTCTCTTATATAGCAATCTTGCACCTTAAATTCCCTGTTAGCTCTATCCTGAAACCATAATCTCCCTGTCTCACACCTCTTCTTGCAGTCTTGAAGTGTTGTGAGAAACCACCTAATTTCCCACCACATTTCTGTATCTTTCACTCCTTTTGTACCAGATGTTTTCAAAACACATAACTTTCCCAAGGTTCTCTCTTAATCACAATGATAATGAAGGAACTGTTGATGTTACAGATATTAAATAACATACATACTACTGAGCCAAGTGATATATGCCATTTGGAACAAAAGAAAAAAATAAATCAGATGCTAGGCAGAAACATGCAACTTCGCTAGATGAAAATGTAAGAAGTAAGAGTTATAATTAATCCTTTGTTATGGAATTAAGCCTCAAGAAAACTATATATATATATATATATATATATTGTCCTGATGAAAACCTAAAACATTACTCAGAGATTTCATCTTGTTTTTGAAGTTTAACATCAGAATCTGTTGAGAAATAGCAGTTACATAAATTATATTGTTTGTGTAAACTCTTATTCTTGTTTCTCTCCCTAAAAGACCATGCACATAACACTATTCTAGTTTCATGTTAACAAGCCTCTGAGATGTCACCTGGAAGCTGTACTCAGTTAAAAATCTTCAACAGATATTTAGCTACTCATGCATGTTTTTAATGTCCATTCTGTTTAATATTTACACTTCCCTATTTTTACACAAGTCTTTGTCTCTGGGGCTTTATACATCCATTTCTTCAGCCCCCAAGAACTCATTCTTTAGAAAAAAAAGCAGAGCAATCATGTCTCTATCTGTGCAGAAAAGCAAACAATTATACTGTCTGCTCTGAGGCTTGTCATTTTGATGAAGAAACATGACTTAGTGCTCATATTATTGCTATTGATTGCCAATCACAATTGGGAACTGTCTGAGTCACTCAGACAAAATTAACCTAAAATGAGCATATTAATATTAGATTTTCTGGTATAAGAACATAATTCTATTATCAAGGTTAATTTCTTTTTTCAGTATAAACCTCTAATAAGACAATGAGTGTACAGATGGTATGCCCTCTTCCCTACTTGTGTGTGCATGGATACACTAACAGGCACAGCTGGTTAGAGAAAGGACAGTCCTCCACAAGCCTGTGTGGAGGATGTACAAATCTCATACGTCCTGGGGATCCTCCTGTGGCATTGAGCAGGGGGACGACACTAACACAGGTAGAAGAACAGTGCAAACTCAAAATTACTGGCCTTACTCTTATCATGTAGATAAGGACTGCTGAAAGTTCGGTATTGAAAATGAAATACAAGTGAAGATATTATTTCTGAAAAAATAAAGAATGCTCATCTGGTTTAGAAAAAGGAAATGAAAATTCAACACTTTTGCAGATGACATCGTTTATTCAGTCTTCGTTTTATCACCATGAAAGAAGTATTCATCACAAATTCTTTACTATGCACTGGCTCATTTTTTCCTCAAGTGAAAGTAAAATAATAATTCAAACAAAAAGCATAAAGATGCATAGGATTGAGAACAAGGGCAAGGAAAGTTAAGAACAATGTTAATATTCAAAACTCATCTATTTCAGTAGGGCAAGCTTTCAGTGCCGATATGTAAAATGGCACTTTCAAAAACATTTGTTCTTATTCCAAAAGACTGCATCTTCAGCCACTAACAAGTAAGTAATAAGGACCACTTAATAGCACATTTGCTTCAACTCATAGTACAGTTCCTGAATATCAGTCATTTGTAACGATTGGTTAGAAGACATGCTCCGAAGCTAGAAGCATACAGAAGTATGCAATGACCTGGGGGATTGCCTACGGCTTTATTTTACTCCATCTGTACCTTGACTGCCAGTACATTTCCTATCAGTCAGCAGCTGATGCCAGGGGCACTTGGACCATGCCAGTTGGTGGGAGTCATGCCCAGGTCCAGAAAGTCTCCACCCTCTCAGGTTGTAGATCCCTGGTACTTGACAGCTTTACATGCTGCTTCTCTTGGCCACATCTTCTCTGGAGAAATGTTTGTCAGTTCTGTTCATTCTTAACACGAGATAACTTAGAAATGAAAACAAATTTCATCTAGCAAAGCAAAAAATTATGTTCTTGGGTACAAAGTTGGCAACAAGATTTCCAAGAAAAAAGCATATAGATAGAGCTGTGTATAAACTAAAATTGTATTTCATTATACACAGCATTGTTAACTATCAGTGTTTCCCTGTTTAAAGGCAAATCTCAGCTACAGAGGTGAAGCTAATGCCTGACTTTGCAGCATCCCTTCCTCCTCAGTCCACCATAGGTCAGCTCTGAAGCTACATCACAAGGGAAGGGACCAGTTTTCCCCTCCATGAGGCAGCTCAGAGCAGTGCTCTTTTCACTACTTTCTTCTGCTTTGTGTTCAGGATAGTGCCTCTCATTCCTCTGTTCCCTGCCTTAATAATCACTTCCTGGTTCTTTTTATCAGCTAAGAATGCAGCTTTTAGATCAACAAGCAAAAACTCTCTGTAACATATTTACAGTACCAAGAAAAACAAAAAGATCAACCAAGAGGACCTGATCATTCATTGATCCGATCCTACCACAAGTACTGAATGTCTAAATGTTCACCACAGGAGTGGATGCAAGCTACCCACAGCCCACAGTACTGCTTAGCATTACTAACAGTAACACTCCAGAGCGTGCTATCAGTCCCACTACATGGAAGCACAAAAACTCCTGGTGCAGTATATGGTGAGTAACAAACCTGTGCATCACCATTAAGCAAGTTTTAGCAGGTAGCATTATTTAATATGTAGTGACCTTCTGCCTATCCCTTCTATCTATTCTGTCTCGTGTTTCCCTGTATGTCCCATTCTTGGCCTTCCTGTACAGGGTCCTAATTGTAGAAAATGCTCCTGTACCCTTTCTCACATATCCAGAAGCATGACCATGCAATCTCACCCTCAGCCCACTGTCTCTCACTAATCTCATCGTCTTTTGAAAGCTTCCATGATGCAGACATGCCCCTAAGGAAAAATAAACCAGCTCAAAGCACAGCAAACAGTGACAGGAGCAACTCCATCTGAGCCCAAGCAGAGGCCAGATCCAAAGAACTACTTGCTGATTTCACGTTCGAGGAATTACGAATGAGAAATGAGGAAGAAACATCTCATTCTGTTTCCAAGAACAAATTTCTATTGTCTCACACCTCCATTAGAAAGTCGGTGACTGCTCAGTGATCTAAAATGTTAAGCAGATCTCTTAATTCTTCTCTCAGCAGAAGTTTAGCCAGGTAAAGAACCTTGGGCTGTGAGAAGCATTCTATGTACAATGCAATCATGTAATAACTTTGGTGCCTAAAACTCAGTGAACAGAATACAGGTAAGAAAACCAGATATAAATGGGAAAATTCTTGGGCTGACTGTTACGTTAATTCTTGATAAACTTCCCATATTTTCTTCCCCATGATTCTCCTCCTGAGAAAATCTTTCTTACTTGTTTGGAGGAAGGGTATAGAAGAAGGAGGAATCTGAAAATACAATGTTGGAGCCCAATTTTCAAAGAAAAAAAAAAAAAAGAGGGGGGGCGGCACGGGGGCGGGAATTAAGAGGATAGCAGTTTCTCAAAATCAGATCTCAGGCTTTTAGGACTTCTCACCTAGAGCAAAAGTGACAATGTCTCTTACTTGACTTTTGTAAAGATGAGGATCCTATTCACATTTCCTCACCCTCTAAGCAGCCTTGCAACATCTGATAAGTAACAACAAAGGCACTAACTTTAAATACTTGTCTTTCACCATGTCATGGATAACAACAAATGAAAAATAGGAATGTCTGAAATACAAGGGGAAGAGACCTTCTGGGTCATAAAGTTTAGACTCTATCCATTCTTCTCTTCACAGGATCAAACATCATATAATGCTTTATACTAAATTTATGTAGCTTAATCTGAAAATTAAATGGCTTCAGGACACTGCTGTTTCTTTTGGAAAGATACTGCAGCATCTCACTTCACTGGTTCTAGTGCATGTTTATCCGTGGTCAGTTTACAACTTCTAGTTCCAAAGCCAACATTTTAGTTGGATTTAAATACTCTTTCATTCCCAGAGATTTCCAACATCTTTTCTCTAATGTATTAACACAGATAAATCACATTCCTTTTGAGGCTTTGTTTTTTACTAGACTAAACAGGACAAATTCTTCTAAATGTTTCTCCTAACACAGGCTTCTCCCAACTGCAGTTGGATTAGATGATCTCTGAAGGTCCCTTCTCACAGAACTATCCCAATCAGCCAAAAAAAAATCCACCTTGTTGCACAGCACTCATTTCAACTAAGAGCACCACTCAGAACCTAAAACTGTCTTTATTTCCTTTATGCCCATTAGCAACTCACAGTAATCCTATGGTCAAGCGAAACATTCATTTCTTTCTCTTTCTCAGTCATTTCCATCTAATGAGCCACAAGCTTCTGACACAGAATTATCTTATCCTAAGGATAAGATCTTATCCTAAGGATAAGATAATTGGTGCTTTGCACCAATTTCATCCTGTTTCTGCTGTATCAATCCTCAAGGTCCTCTGCAGGAATTTCTTCTTTTCTTCCTATACAGATGATGCCTCCAGATTTATTTTTTTTTCCCATCAGCAAATTTCATTAACCCACTCCTACTTCCTGTACTATAATTACTAGTTAAGATGTTAGATCTGTCCACAGACTAACATTTGTGGTATTATCATTCACTTTCATCTTCCTCTATGCTTTTAATAAAAAATGTTTTACTGAACTAAAAACAGATTAGAAAGTATGTTTTCTTTTCTCCAACTCATGAGCTATTTTGCCAAATAATGTTACTTTTCAATATGTCTGTCTTCCATAAATCCACCTTGCATTCCATTCTACACTCTTTTTCAGTGGCCATATATTTATTCTTTAAGACCTTACTAGAAAATACTGAATACTACTGATTTCAGGCTGAGAAGCCTATAGCTTTTCACATTTTTAAATTAAAAATAAAAATTCTTTCCTTTTTCTTTCATTCAAAAATTTCTCTCAAACAAGACAAACATCTAACAAAAATTCTGGTGTGGAGAAGCTATTTGTTGCCTTCTGCCCCCTTAAAGGTTGCTTTTTCTCCATCAAAGCAATTTCTACATACAATTGCATTCTTACCAGCAATTCTGCCTCCTCCAAAACAGTCTATACTGAAAATGGGAATTTGTTCTCATTTACTCTCATAGAGAGTAAAATATAATTATCTGCAGTCTTTTCATTGGGCTTCTTCCTTTCTTTCTATCCAGTAGGCATATTTGACATTCATTGTAGCATTTGACATTCATTGTAGCAAAATTTCAGACGTGTTTTCAAGGTGTAATACAGGTTCACTTCATGGAAATTCTTATTTTGCATCTAAAACTTAAACACTGTATCTTTACTCCATTCCTTGAAGTTGCTTCACTCTCCTTCTAATCCTATTTCAACAGCTGAGTTTCAGACTATTCAGCACTTTCAATTCAAGGGTAGTAAAAGTGTGTTTCACCTAAAATGATTAAATATCTTCAATAAGCTACAGCTTGACCTTTCGTAGTTAATAAACTCAAGGTAGGCAAATAACTTAAGTGCATTTTAAACAGAATAAAATCATGATACAACCAATCAAGCTTGTCTTCTAAGGCCAACTATTAAGTAATTCCTACTAAATACTAAAACCAAATCTGAAAGTGTTTCAGCTTTTCTTCATTTAAAACCCAACTGCTACAAAAAATCCACCAGTTGTTACATCCAGAAGACTCCTACCACTTTTATAAATAACAACTGAGTAATAATCAAGTTTAATAATGCCATAATTATGAACAAACCATATTGCAGGGGAATGTAATTCCACAAGCTTGCTTTCAAATTTTGTTACTGTCATGGTGAAAACTTCTTTTTCAATTAATAGCTGAAACAAGTTGTAAAACCTCCAGAATTGATTTCTAATTTCACAATATCTTTCCTTACCTATTTTTGAAGAGAGAGTTTGCAGAGTCTTTCTGGTTTCTTCCAAAATACTACAGATGCAATTGCTACTTATCTACCATTATGAAAAATAGTGAAGACAAACATTATCTATTAAATTGTACTAACAGGAAAGATGAAAAATAAGGAGACAAAAAGGATTACATGTTTTGTGAATCTTACTCTGAAATGAACAGGAGTACAACACTGAACAGAATCCAAATATCAAAGGTATGAACAGATGGAAACTATTCAGTGCATGCAGCCCTTTTATTATATAGTTTGGTTTCCCAGAATTATCAGTATAAATCACCTGTTCTATCAAAAATCATCTTCAGAACGTCTCCAGAGACATAGCTCAGGTACCAGAAACAACATAGGCACATATTACTATGGTACTCTGCTTGGAATAACATAATATCCTACCTCTCTACGATGTTAATTATGCCTAACAAAGCAATACATAATGGCTAATCTGCTTCCAAAAGAAAGCACTTATAACTACTTTAACAACAGAAGAAACTGAAAGTCCCTTAAAAACCAGCTTACAACCCAAGTTATTTCCTGGTTAAAGCCACATGTCCAAAATATTAGAACAAGTCTTTTTATCTTTTTATCACTTCTCTGTTATTTGAAAGATATCACAAATAATTATAAACTTTGTAGGTATAGTGGGAGTACACATTTCCAGTCTAACTACCTATTTCAATGATTTCTGTAACAGCTACTCAATGTTTTGAATTCCTAGCATCTTACCAAAATATTATTAAAAAGTATGTACATTTCAGAGCCAGATGAACACAACTGTATTTACCCAATAGCCACAGATATTTTTAAATACCTGTTCTTTGGTATTATCAAGTGTCAAATTAAGAGACAGACTAACAGAAGATAAAAGGGGGGGGAAAACACAATTTTGCTCTCTTTTCCACTCTCCTGATGCAGAAAATTACACTGTTCTTAACCTCACTTCTAGCATTCTGAAACTGCTATAAAATTAGTCTCCAATGACTAGAATAAACCCATGCCCTTCCCTATCAAAGTACTGCACCAGCTCAATTCTCTCCTACTCATAACACTTGTCCATATTCATCCACTCACTCCTTTTATCTTCGCATTTTTACTAAGTTCACTTCAAGGTGTAAGTGATCATTTCTTAATAATTATGATCTTAAAGTTTGCGAGGCACTTGATTTTTATTTGCTTTAGTAAATTGTTGCATTACCCATGTAAGATTATCAAATGTTCTTCAGTCACTTCAGAAAACTGGTTATGCTTTTTAATTGCATATTATTTACAAGTGTAAAGAGCCTGTAAGAGGGATTTAACACATATAAAGGACCATCTCGCTTCAGGCAGATTTCTACTCAATACTGAGAAATGATACACCATTCACTGCAACACCTATGACATAACTAGCTGCCAACACATTAGATACTTGGAAAACTGGTGCTCACATGTAGATAGGAGACTGCTGATAAAGGATTGCCACTGGAAAACAACAGGTAGAAGCCAATTCTCAAATATGCAGCTTACAACAGCACCAGGAGGCAAAATATGAAATTACCAGCTAGATAAAACACTGAGGACACCTTCCAGAAGAAAATAAGTGTATCAGATTACAACAGGGATTTCAACTGAAGCCAATAAAGTGCATTAACTAAAAGACATCAATAACAACCCCTCTCCTGTTATTTTTCTGTTTCTTCCTTTTTACCAATATTTCCATCACAGTAGCATTAGAGCAGTTTTCAGAAAGATTTTTCGTAGAAAAAGCATTAAAGTAACTGTTCTAAGAGGTATTTCTACAGGTAGATTTGAAATAAAGTTCTATAGCAAGGTGCTACTGTAGCAGCAAAATATCCTTTTCATGCAGAGCAAAGAAAATAGGTAACAACAGTAGAGGGGGCAAAAAACCTGGAAAAATGCACAGGACAGTAAACAAATTCTAATTCCCTTGCCAGGGAAGGTTATGGAGCAGATTGTCTTGAGGGAGATCATGCAGCATGTGCGGGATGAGCGGGGATCAGGCCTAGCCAGCATGGGTTCATGAAGGGCAGGTCCTGTTTGACCAACCTGATCTCCTTCTATGATCTAGTGACCCATCTGGTGGATGAGGGAAAGGCTGTTGATGTGGTCCACCTAGACTTCAGCAAAGCCTTTGACACTGTCTCCCACAGCATTCTCCTGCAGAAGCTGGCAGCCCAAGGCTTGGATGGATACACTCTTGGCTGGGTAAGGAGCTGGCTGGAGGGCCGGGCACAGAGAGTGGTGGTGAATGGAGTCAAATCCAGCTGGCGACCGGTCGTGAGTGGTGTTCCCCAGGGGTCGGTGCTGGGGCCTGTCCTCTTCAATATCTTTATTGATGACCTCGACGTGGGCATCGAGTGCACCCTCAGTAAATTCGCAGATGACACCAAATTGGCTGGAAGTGTGGATCTGCCTGGGGGTAGCGAGGCCCTACAGAGGGATCTGGACAGGCTGGAGAGCTGGGCTGAAGCCAATGGGATGAGTTTCAACAAGGCCAAATGCCGGGTCCTGCACTTCGGCCACAACAACCCCAGGCGACGCTACAGGCTTGGGGCGGTGTGGCTGGAAGACTGCGTAGAGGAAATGGACCTGGGGGTATTGACTGATGCTCGGCTGAACAGGAGCCGACAGTGTGCCCAGGTGGCCAAGAAGGCCAATGGCATCCTGGCTGGCATCAGAAACAGTGTTGAAAGCAGGAGCAGAGAGGTGATTGTTCCCCCATATTCAGCACTGGTGAGGCCGCACGTCAAGTACTGTGTCCAGTTTTGGGCCCCTCACTGCAAGAAAGATATTGAGGCCCTGGAACGTGTTCAAAGGAGGGCAACAAAGCTGGTGAGGGGTCTGGAACACAGGGCTTATGAGGAGAGGCTGAAGGAGCTGGGAATGTTCAGCCTGGAGAAGAGGAGGCTCAGGGGAGACCTCATTGCTCTCTATAACTTCCTGAAGGGAGGTTGTAGTGAGCTGGGGGTCGGCCTCTTCTCTCGTGTCATTAGTGATAGGACCAGGGGGAATGGCTTCAAGCTACGGCAGGGGAGATTCAGGCTGGACATGAGGAAGTATTACTTTTCAGAAAGGGTGGTCAGGCACTGGAATGGACTGCCCAGGGAGGTGGTGGAGTCACCGAGCCTGGGGGTGTTCAAGGAAAGGCTGGATGTTGTGTTGAGGGACATGGTTTAGTGGGAGCTATTGGGAATAGGTGAATGGTTGGACTGGATGATCTTTTAGGTCTTTTCCAACCTTGGTGATTCTATGATTCTATGATTCTAATACTAAAATCTGACCACAGAGGTAAAAACCGCTTTGTCTAGTTTGATGACAGGTTGCTCTAGATGCCTAGGGAACAAAGGTGCATAAGAATTTAGCCTAGCTAAAGTGTTTGAAAACATGGTTTAGAAATATATTTACTTCATTGGTAAGTGTGCAATTCAGTTTGATTCATACTTGATTGGGTATTATCAAGCTTGGCATGCCTGACCACTAAGCCTGTTCTTACATGTAAAGCAGATTCAGATACAGTTCACAGTAGGGTGAGTCTTTACATGAGCTTCAGCAAAACCTGTACAGGATTTCAACACACTTTCACTCTGCTACAGCTACCACTGTCCATGCAATAGCATCATAAAAAAAATTACGAAATCAACCAGACAAAATAATACCAAACATTTAGAAAGATTGAGAAAGCAAGTATTTCCCCTACTGAATTAAAAAAAAATTCCAGTTTCAAATATGACCACTTATCATAACTGTGAGAGAGATCCAGCACTACAGTGTCTGTGCCATAAGTCCAATGTTTTCCTGGAAGCATGAAGACCTGTTGCATATACAAAAAAATTTCTATTAAGGCCCAGCACAACCACTGTGAATTCAACACAGGTACTGCATTTACTATGTGTGCAAATTCAGCAGTGGGTACCATGTTTGTCCAGAAATTCAGGTCAAGTTAACCAATGCCCCAGGTATCTATACAACACAGGATCTAATACGCTACAATAAAGGTTTTGCACAGTTTTGCTATTCACAGACATTCAAATTTGTTATTCATGAAGACGAGAGTGGCACCAGCGAAAGCATGGCAGGCTTCCCTGAAAAATGCAATGGCTTAATATTCATATGCTCTGCACATTGCCACAGGGCTACAGGACTGGCCACGAGGAATATCACTTTATCCACAGTTAGTCAATGCACTCTCTGATTTCCCAAAGCATACCTGCTTGAGGAATGAGGAAAACATTTAGCAAATAAAACAACAAACAAACAAACAAACAAAAATCAAAACAACAACTATTTGTCAGTCTAGTTCTTCAATCAACTTATGTTTGTTTCCCCATATTGCATCAAATCCACTGACAAAACATTTTGAAGTTGGTCATCAAGCTGCTTACTAAATGTTGTATGATCATAATTACCTTGAATTATTTTTCAGTATTTTCTCTGATTGATTTTTCTTTCCTTCAGATTTGAAACTTGTGGTCAACGGATTTTTGGATGTAAGGAACAACAAGGCTGGGACATTCACAAGGTCTACCTCATCTGGATTTCCTGGCACAGCGCAATTACCAATGCACATTGCAAGTTATGTTCTCTGTCTTCCACTCAGCCACTGATTTTCACAGAATTTACAGGATCTTAGTTATATTTCAGAAGCTCACCTTGCTCAAATGTGATTAACATCACTCCACTGATGAAAAAACAAAAAAAGTGCATAGAGACATAAATAAGCATTGAAGAAAATCAAAACAGAATTGAAAGAAGAGTGTTATACCTTGCTAACTCTAGGTCTGTCAGACCTCCTGGATTCTCATTTTCACAATGTTTAATATTATTCCTAGAATTCTGTGCAGTTACAGTTTTCTCAGAAACTTAAATAATTATGGTTTACATAGACATCATGTCTTCAACTTTAAGTGACAAATATGTTCTTGTTCTTTCAAAGTACAGAAGAAAAAAACAAGTTACGTGAATAGCAGGAAACCAAAACAGATTGCAAATAAAATGTTTTAAAAAATTTAGTCACACAAGTTTCTACCATTAACACTATTTAAACAGCTATAGTTTTTAATATTTATTTTAGAAAATGTAAGAATTCCACCTAATTCCACCTGTCACACTACAGCATCAAAGTTTTGATTGCCTTGTCTCTATTGTTCTTTAACTGCATTTCTACATCTTCTGTTTGGTGAATAACCATGCTTCTTTGACTTCCTACCGCAAAAGGAAAGCAGTTTCTTAGCTTTTTTTTTTTTTCCACCAGTCATTACTAGACTGTTAAAACTCCTTTGGCATATATTAAAACAGATGCTGTGAAACTACTGAAGCACGAGACCCCTGGAAAACAATATTTAAAAAACATTCTATGCATCCTGTATGGGAATTAGGAATTCATACAGCTTTTCTTGTTCTTTTCTTGTTCAGAAGCTTTTTCTTGTTCATATTCATTTCTGCAAATGTCCTGAGTGGTTATACAACTAATCATATCTTACTTTACCTCCTAAATCTTGGGTAAGACTCTTCCAATCAGAAATTTTCACTCAAATAAGCAGGTTTCTATTTAAGCACCTATGTGGGCTTACTTTTCAAAGATCTACATACTAGAAAGATTCCACTAAAAACAGCTGAAGGACTCACCACTGCTAAGTATCAGAGCAGTTGAGAAACCAACACCTAGCTTCTAGGGATTACTCAAGATCTTATGTTTCAGATGCAAAAAATTGGATGATGATTAGTCATTTTTAAATAATTCCTTTTCACACTCTTCACTTCCAACGTGATCAGTATTATCTGCAAACATTCCAGAAGTGAGGATTTGACTAGATAGTGCATAAAGGATGAAAAACAAAGATGTTGTGAGCAGAAGATGGAATTCCATTTGCTTAGGTTAGACAATTAATTCCAGTTTGCTCTACATTTTGTTGAACAGTCCTCATAAAGGGCTTGTGTTTTAACTTATTTGGTGAAGAAATAATTGAAGAGAGATACAGTCTGTTTTTCGAAACCAAACTACTACCTGAACTCCAGCAGACAAGATCTCGATTTGGAGACTCTCAAGGGCGCATACTACTCCTCACTAACTAGGTGTGAACTAAGGTTATTTCTTTAGAGGACTACTTTAATAGGCACAAATAGTACACAACAGGTGCTTCAAGGCTGTGCTTGTACCAGCAAGTGACCCAGGTGGGAAAAGAATCCAACACAGACAGTACACGCAGCTCCAAAACTTACATCACAGGTTCACTGTGGTGGAGAGAAAAATATACAGTATGACCCCTTAAGATAATTACTGTAGGAAATCAACCAAAAAACAGTTATATACAGCCTGGCTTTACCATCCTATTATCCATTGGAGCTATGCTTTCATCCAAAATGTCTCAATACCAAGCCGTTAGGAGAATACCAGAGCATAAACCACACTTTATACAAAGTTTCACATTTGTTTCAATTATTTTAAAATCTTGTAACACAGTAGCTGATGTTTGAAATGGAAATCTGCAACTTATCAGCATACTATGCATAATAATGAATTATAAAGAGTGGCTAGGACATGAATATTTTAAAGCTCTGGGAAGAACAAACTGTCCAACTTTAAAGAAGCCTTCAGAAGCACATTTACCGCTGTGATGCCACATATCTGCATCCAGTTTATACCTTACCAAAGTTCTGCAGTACCATCAGCATACAGCTTAGGTCTTTAAACCTCTCATTAGCTATGAGACAAAATGCATTTTACTTCACTGACCCCTTCACTTTCCATGAAATAGTGATTTTTTTTTCTCCCACAAGTAACCTATAAACAGGAGATGAACATCAATGACATTCCAGGACCTGTAAACTGGTCCTTTTCCACATTTTCCAGTCACAGAACCGACCAGAAGGGGAAAAGCCAGGAAAGGTTGGTATTTCATCAGCACCGCCATATGTGAAGGACACAACCCAGTGACAAGCTCATGAACACCTGTGGTTAAATCACTGCAAAGCTGTATCACTATCAAATCTTTCTAAATTTCCACACATGCGAAAGTGAAAGTTTCCCATGTAGTCTCACTCAGGCCAGCCCCTTGTTCATGTCTTCTGAAAGCAAGACAAGAAGATGTACATATACATGTTATTATACAGCATTTAATTGTAATGGACAGAATGGAAAGAATTCCTACCAGAACTTTCAGGAGAACAGTCAGCAAGTTCACTTACCTGCTCACTGCTGCAGGACGTGCAGGAGAGGTAATGGCTAACCTGGCACCCTTGCGAACGCATACGATACGAACGCATCACCACTGGCCAGATGAACATCATTATCTCAGATGTTCAGGAATTATTAAGAGCTGGACTCCTTTAACTGGTCTGTGCTGACAAATTACACATCAACTACCCCCATCTCCTTCTCTAGCAAGAAGGATGCACACTAATCTTGATTTTCTTCCTAATAGAACTCCACAACTTCAATTAAGAAAGCGACAAATATTAACACTGCCAGAGACACATGGTTCCTCCAAAGGTTCCTCATGAGGACCTAAAAATGATCCTCATTCTGCATCAGATTGAGGAAATTGGCAACTCCGATATTGCTCCGTTAAGAACCAATAAAAGGAAATAAGGAGAAACATTTCAAAACAAAGTCGTGTACTTTTTTGTAACTGGGATTGAAAAAAGTCGGTTCCAGTGCTTCCCAGCTTCTAGTTCAGGAAAATGCATTTCCCTCACAGAACACCTTCCAGTAGCCATTTCACATCCTGAACATCAACCAGCCCAGATGCAACAAGGAAAACAACTAAAGAGAGAGGCTAAGAAAGAAGGCTAGGATGTTAGCTGACACAAGCCAGGAAATTTAAA
Source organism: Centrocercus urophasianus (assembly GCF_019232065.1). NCBI lineage: Eukaryota > Metazoa > Chordata > Aves > Galliformes > Phasianidae > Centrocercus > Centrocercus urophasianus. The sequence continues at coordinate 1,768,141 of NW_024884767.1, read as the reverse complement.
ACAAAAACTGAAATTTCAGTTTAAGACAGACATCTTGGCACAGATAATGCATGATTTTCCTTTGAGTATTGTCAGTCAAGATCCTCACTCCTGGGAGTGCACCTTCACAGTACATTCCAAATACATACAACATGCAGAGACGCTTTAAAATTTGATGATATTTGCATTTGGACTGACAACTTCTCATAATACATTTGACACCAAGCACTTCAGGAACAAAGAACTGAGCCGATTTCAACTCAAGTCTTTTCCAAAGAATAACGGGCAGCTACACATGAATGAATAAGTGAACAGTTTGCTACAGTAATGAATGCCTCTGAAAACAGCAAGTTTGCAGGCACCAGATGGAAGAAGAACATTACTGCAATTTCTGCATTCCATTGTGCAACAGCCAACAGAGCCGTTAACGCTTTCTGGTGATTTCTAAGCTTTTTAATGTGTTTTCTTTTGAAGGTGTTTTTTTGTTCCCTGTCAGCCTGCAAGCTAGGTTCAGCTGTCTTGGAAAGAAATTTTATTGGCAAGCCATCAAATAAGGAGAAGTCGAAAATATGGATGAAAATAAATACTATTAATCATATTACAAAGCTTGTTAGATTGACACAAAGCTAAAGTTAAAAAATACAACCTATTACCTACATCGTGAGTTTTCTACCTCCTACAGGACACAGCTTTCTCTCTCCCGTGCTAGAAGGGTCTTTATGCACTTTAATTTAACACAGAAACGCCTATATCATGGTTGCGAGTAGTCTTCACACTTTCTTTTTTTTTTTTTTTTAGAAAGCAAACATATATTTTATTAAGTGTATGACTCTGTCTCTCCAGAATTATTTTGATGGATAACACCACACATCATCAAGAGAAAGTTTCTCACCAAGTAAAATGAAATATGTCCAGTTGCAGACATCAGTTTACATTCCGCAGTGCATTTTCCCATCCTCAAACATATATGATCACTTAAACAATGTTCCCTTTACCTGGAATGTACAAATGAGAGTGTCTCACTTAAATTGTCAGTAAACATGTCTAAGCACTGTCTGAACTGGTCTCTGGCAAACCAGGGCAAAAAAATTATGCAATATGAACAAGCTGAATTCAAGTAAAAAAAAAAAAATACCTGCTGTTATTAAAGATCTACTGCCTTATTCATTCAGGAAAACATCTGTGTCTCATACAAACTCACAGAATGAAATTCATTCCTGCTCTAACGTGAAATAATAATTTTGAAATTGGGCCATTCATAATACCATCAGTACCACATTTTAACATTCTGCCACACCAGCCCTGTACAGAACCTTAATTCCACAGCTACATTCTTACAGGACACTTCTTCACTATCCAACCTCTTGTGCCACAGCTTGAAATTAAGGTCTCCAAAATGCTACTCACAATACAGGCAGCTGTCTTACCTCTCTGTATCCCATACAAGCCAATTCAATACACAGTCCTGTATCCATTACTTTCAGAAGTATTCTGAAGCCACTTTATCCTCACTTTCATAAAGCCAAACTATTCTGATTCGTCATTGTTTTTTTAGGAATACAGAGATTTTAATCTTTTTATTGTATTTAACATCACTGCCAGAGTCAATATACGTTTTTGGAGCACATCCTTTTGTATTATGCGTATCCCAGTGATTGATCAATTCTGAAGAACTACTGCCAGATTTTTATCATTAACTCAACTGTAAGGTGCATAGTTTTCATTTTTAAATTCACACAATTAAAAAATACAGCAAGGTGTTGGAGTAAAATTAAGAGTAATAAATTTGTGACTTCTACGCACTCTACTGAACTTTTAACCACAAATCTGTTCCTATTAATGAGCTGTACTGAGTAAAAACTGTGTGTTGTCCAGTCTCTTGCAACTACTGAACAGTTCTGAAGGCTTAGATGGGTGTCTGGTATCTACCTGCTCATACAAAATAAAATATCATAGAAAGTCAATGATACATTCCTCCAATATTTCCATTTCTATCATCCCCAAGAATAGAAACATTCAGAAAACGAATGCCACAGAAGTGTTATCAATGGAATTTCTCCTACTGAGCCAAAGCTGCATTTCTTAAGTTTAAAGACCTTGGTCTAGAGCTTTCTTTTCTAGATTTGAAAAAACCAACCACATAAACTTCTCAGAACCACTTTTTAGAAGTCATCAAGCAACGCACCAAAGTCAGCAAAATGACAATACTTCTTTTTAATACCTATCACACACTATCACTGCGCCCAACGAAGGAGCTTATAAAAAATGTCATCAGTTGCATTACTAGACTGCCAAAGTCTAGGCTCTGGGAAAACCATAATCAGTAACTAGTCTCAATGCATGCTTCATTTACTTACTGCAAAAGCAAGAGATTCTGCAGGGATTATAGCATGTCTTCAACTACTGTAACTCTAAGAAAGCTGTCACATTCACTTACCAAAGCTGAATTAGAGATTTTTTTTCAGTGTTTGGTCCAAAATTTATTCACTAATATTGTCAACTCCAAATACTAAGATAAAATAAAATAACATAACATAAAATGTTGAAACCACTTTAGCCTCTAAACGAAAAAGAAATTATTGTTGGAGGTCACACAATGTGCTTCTTCAGCTCTCCCAAAAGCTTCATAATTAGTTTGTATTTGTATCACTTTTAAGGTTTGTACAAACTTGCGCATATTCTATCGGATAAACCAGAACTGCAATTAAAGAACATTTAAGATAAAAATTACTGTCTCATCATGCACAATGATAGCCAAGTCAACAGCATGACATCAACGCTCTTGAAAACTAAGACTAATTACTCTTAAAAAGATCTACCTGAATATCAAAGTGACATGCTGAAAGTGATCTGCAAAGGCATGGGGGCTGAGGGGAGAGAAAAATTCCCACAACCACTAGAACTCAGTAAAAGAAGAACATAGATGATTTCCATGAAGACTGAGACATCCCACCAATAAGGAAATCCTCAGGCAGGATACGTCCTGGGGCAAATGACTTCTGTCACCACAGCCTTCCTTCTTTATTGAGGTTTCTCCAGTTCAAGGAAGGGGAGTAATCTTGATATTGAAGTTTCTTCCAGACTTGATATTTCTAAACATTGTTATTCTATTGCCAAACTTTTTCATCTAAAACACAGTTAATAAAATCCACACCCCACTTTTTTTTCTTCTGGTTTAATAAAAAACAATTCCATTTTCAGATTAATATATTGTTAAACACAATCATAAGGATCTCTGCTGCATTTTGCAGTTCACTATAGATCTACGTAAAATAAATGGTTTCTCGATTTATTTATTAGTAGGTTTCCATGAACAGTTTGGGTTTTCTGTTTGTGACCTAGCATTTTTGAAGGTTTGTTGTACACATGCTAGACAATGAAGCATTAAGAGAATTTGGGTGACAGAACCAATCACTGGACTAGCTAATACAAAATTATGGGTCACAGTCATGTACTGTGGAAAAATTAAGGCTGCCTACCAGCACTCTGGGCAACAACACCAAAGGAAGAGCAGGTTCCATAGAGATCTAAAGGAATATAAATAGGAACCCTGCATACTGAAAGCAGTCTGAGTAAGCCTGGGTTGAACCAAAACTAGAATTTTTCCTTCCTACCAAGGTTATCAAACCTTCTTCCATTAGGTTTTCAAAAAAACATACTTTGGGTTGAGTATATACACCATGATTTGCTCCCTCCCCAGAGCAAGAGGGAAATTGTGGAAAAGACTATCGGTAAACTCACCTGTTTCTGAGGCAGCTGCACTGTTCTTAAGCTGTGGTCATTCATTATAAACTGATATTTTATGTGAGTATATAATACTTGATTTTCTTCCTCTGCTACAGACATTATTTTCTTCAGTGAGTGCTGGATTTCATTAAATGTATTTACATTTTTCTCCTTAAGTACTTTTCCTGGGTTTTCACTTTACATTTTTTAACCATCCAACAAATACTGTGGTTATGCCTATGTTTACACTGAGTTCATCTTATTTACTTTTGCACACAAAAGGAGTTGTTCTTAATTCTAAAAATACTGGATATGTTTGGAGAAAAAAAAAAGATTAATAATTGCTAAGACTTATAATTTTCTAGTTGTAATAAACTGAACACCACAGCTGAACAGCAAATCACACACAATCACGAAGTACAAGAAAGATGTCAGACTCATTACCACATCCTCTATCAGGCAAATCTTCACTTACACTATTGAACATCTGCCAGCAAAGGTAAAGTTGATGTAAAAATAAGTATATAACTTAATCAACATGTTTGTGAAGCTCAGTTCTCATTTTCCAAAGGCAACATCAGGTATTAAGAGACCTTCAACATTCCCAACCTGCCTACTCCTACATAAAGTAGCAATGGCTGTAACTTCAGAAACAGTTCCAGGCTGACTCACTATTTCTGCAATACCCAGAAGAACAGACAAACCACACACAGAGAATTATGACTCCAAGTTATTGCTTCCCTTGAGCTATTTGAATAATAAACAAAAAAGAATGCATAAAGTGAATCCAGATTTTCCTATTTCACTCTTTCAGAATATAAGCTCTTTGAGGCATGTGGACTATCCTGATTCTGAGTTTTTGTACCGGACTGTTCACATTGTCAACAATTCATGTAATAATATATGGTAGTAATTGTTCTGTCCTTGCTTGAGAGGTGTCTATGTATGGCTTAACAAAAGCTGGAGCTGAATGAAGTTGATGGCAAATACCAATGCCCACAGTCATAGCCAATGTTTCAGTGAAATTCAGACTTACCCAGGCTCATAATAACATAAGTGACATACAACTCCACAGCTTTTAACTAGTTTCAACCTACTGAGGGGAAAAGAAAGAAAAAAAAAAAAAAAAAAAAGGGTAAGAGTCCAAATTCAAAACAGAAGGTATGGCCTCAGTCAAGATACCAATGTCACAGTACCTCTCAAAAATCAAGCCCAGGTTAAGTTCATCATAATTATTTCTTCTCCTGCACAGCTGGTTATCATTGCACCTCATCTCAGTGAAGAGCTTGAGATGCACAAGTTACATGAATCTCAGCTATAAACTTGGTCACTATTAGACTGTCAACATAGAAATATTTAAAACGTACATTTCTCTATTTAAATTAAATTATACAAAAGACTACATGATTCCACGTTCATTGATACAGATCCTGACAGACCTCCTGGCAGGGCAAATTTGGACATTGATCTGGATCAAGACAGAACATAAACTGAATACTGTTGTTGAATTAGCCCAATACAGTACAGTGATTACACAAGATTTATGCTGTCTACAGAAAAGCATAGACGACCCTTACCTGGCAGAAAGTGAGGAGAGAACAAAAACAGAATAAAAACCAAACCAGATCAAAATTGCACCTTGCAACTTTCAGATGGCATGATGTGTTTGTACTGCTTCCATGTTTCATATTTCACATAATTTTCAGCCCAGATTTATGATCTCTTCAGCTCATATCCCAGGGACAGAATCCCATCCCAGTAGTTAGTTGTGACCATCCTTCACAAGGTTGGTCAAAAATCTGTATATGTTTAGTCACGATGTCATTAGTAGTTCCTGTTTACCAATCTAAATAAGTATGCCACCAGATGCAGACACTGTGTAGGATGTAATTCTTCAAGAAAAGCAACTAAAGTCCTTTTTCTTATTAAACATTCTGATTAAACTAAATCCACAGAAATCAGAGAATAGTTTTTCATGGAAACACTCCTATCCTTGTATAGTAAGGCAGCAAATGGAAAGAGATGGCGTCTGCATGAAACATGGCACTCAGGCACTTGGTTAGCTAAACAGCTGGACAACTCAGTTACCAACAAGCACACAGAAACTTTCTGAAATTGCTCTAAGTATAGCATTTGAACTTACCTGTCTGCAAACAACCTGCCTTTAAAATGTCAGTGCATCTACGCAGACATAAATTCTTCCATTTACCTTAAACTAAGCTTATGCTAAATGTCATTTAAATATAATGAACAGAAAGCAACTCGTGACTCTTACAATGCACCTAATTAAAAGCAGGGCAGCTAACATCATATGCAGTCCTCATATGAGTTCATGAGCTAACTCCTCTATTGCCTAGGACAGCTAAGGAATTAGCAAGAGCATGTCTGAGTCCTGTAGATGCTAAAGGCTCACTGACATGTGCTAGGAGACAATTTGAACTCCACAGGCTTGCTGGTGAGTTGAAGTTATCATCAATTAAGTATTATGTGCATGATAGAACCTTCAAGTTTAAGAAAATGGAAAACCTGCTTTCTATTAGATAACAATGCCACATTGCTGCAGTTCAGCACAAAGATCCCCAAACCTATCCTCAGCTCCTGCTATATTCTGTTCTGAAATTTGTATAAGCTTTACTGTCAAAGCAAAATCTCAGCCTCAGTGAAGTCAATAGCAAAAATGTCTACGGCCTGTAATGAGTGTACATCCAGGCTTCATTGTACAAGATACATGCTACGAAATGCAGATTAACACATTGGAGTTAACCATCTAGCTTCCCTGAACATCAATGAAGAAAAATAGGTGCATCCTCTCTCAAAACAGTTTGATTTATAGACAATAATCACTTTTCACTGCCTCAGGCTGAAACAGAGATTCAAGTTACAAGCTCTATATTGCAGATACAGAAAAACAGAAAAAGAAAAAAAGCCAAGACTTATTTTTCTTGGTTTTCAGATGCTTTTCAACCTCTATCAAAACACAAGTTATGTTAAGTGGAACCAAGCACACCAGGTAATACAGACAGCTGTGAAGAAAAGATTAGAATACGTATTAACTCCTTACTCCCTCTCTAGAAGACCCCAAATATTTAGATGGCAAAGAATAAGATGGGAAGTTTGAAAAGCCAATTGTCCATAACCAGTAAGTGGAAATAGCTTTCTCTAATAACGTGATCTGTTTCCCTGGGGATCCTATGAGATTGACACATTTTTGATAATCTGTTATCTGATAACTGATTTCCTATTTTAATAAGGTTGCTTTGTTCTATACATTTTTTGCACTCTATCATTCTATTTTATTGTTTCTCGACAGATTTAAAAACAAATAAAACAGGAACAACTTTGTTTCTCTGCAGTTTCAACACAACATCAAAATTCTTTGCTATAATAGGGTATACCCACTGAATTACTCTTCATCCCATTCTATGACAAGACTTAGTGAGTGAAGGTACGGCTGTTGATATGGTCTACCTGGACTTCAGTAAAGCCTTTGACACTGTCCCCCACAACATTCTCGTGGAAAAGCTGGCTGCCCACAGTTTGATGGGCATACACTCCACTGGGTGAGACACTGGCTGGATGGCCAGGCCCAAAGAGCTGTGATCAATGCTGTTAAATCCAGTTGGTCGCCCGTCACAAGTGGTGCCCCCCCAGGGCTTGGTACTGGGGTCACTTCTATTTAACATCATTATAAACTGTCTTGATAAGGGGACTGAGTTCACCCTCAGTAAGTCTGCAGATGAAACCAAGTTGGGAGGGAGTGCTGACCTGTCTGAGGGAAGAAAGGCAATACAGAGGGACCTGGATGGACTGGATTGATGGGCCAAGGTTAACTGTATGAGTTTCAGTAGGGTCAAGTGTCAGGTCCTGCATTTTGGTCAGGCAGCCCTACAGGCTTGGGGAGGAGTGGCTGGAAAGCTGCCTGATGGAAAGGAAAGGAACCTTGGTGGACTGATGGACAGCCAGCTGAATATGAGCCAGCTGAATATGAGCCAGCAGTGTGCCCAGGTGGCCAAGAAGGCCAGTGGCATCCTGGTTTGTATCAGGAATGGTGTGGTGAGTGCCAGTAGGGAAGTAATCCTGCCCCTGTATTCAGCATTGGTGAGGCCTCACCTTCAGTATGTGTTCAGTTTTGGGCACCTCAGTACAGAAAGGACACTGAGGTGCTGGAGCAGGTCCAAAGAAGGGCAACAAGGCTGGTGAAGGGCTTGGAAAATATGCCCTACGAGGAGCAACTGAAGGAACTGGGGTTGTTTAGTCTGGGGAAGAGGAGGAGAGGGGGAGACTTAATTGCTCTCTTCTAATATCTGAAAGGTGCTTACAGGAAGAGCGGGGCTGGTCTCTTCTCACTGGTGACAAGGGAGAAATGACCTTAAGTTGTGCCAGGGGATGTTTAGGTTGGATATCAGGAAAGACTTGCAGAGTCTACATTTGTGGGAAGCATGTTCTTCATATATGCACCAGTTTGACAGAATCATAGAATGGTTTGGGTTGAAAGGGACCTTGAAGATCACGTTGTTCCAACTCCCCTGCTATAGGCAGGGACACCTCCTTCTGGACCAGGCTGCTCACAGCCCCATGCAGCATGGCCTTGAATGCTTCCAGGGAGGGGGAATCCATAACCTCACCAGGCAACAACCTAACCTGTTCCAGTGTCTCACCAGCCTCACAATAAAGAATTTCTTCCTAATATCCAGTCTAATCTATCCTCTTCCCATTTAAAACCACAGCCCCATACGCTGTCACTACCTGCCTAGATAAAAGGTCCCTCTCTGGCTTTTCTGTAGGCCCCTTGCTATAAGGTCTCCTCGGAGCCTTCTCTCAGCCTGTCTTCATAGGGGAGGTGGCCCAGCCTTCTGATCATCTTCGTGGCCCTCCTCTGGATCCACTTCAACTTTTTCACTTGCCTGAGCCACATTTAGTAAAGATGAATTGCCTAGGGCAGCATATACATAAGCTACTCCAGAAGTAATGCCTCCTACTTAGTTGCATGGAAACAATAAACCATACAAAGAGCACAATAGCACTATTTCATAGAGCAAATTCTCAGCTACTAAAATAATATCTTTCGATCATAGTCACTACCATTAGCTATGAATTTTCACCAGCAACAAACAAGACCCTCCATGCTGTGCTCATAACAATCTGCACCAGCTTAGGAGGCCCACTGTTACAGTCACCACTGCAGAAAAACACCACCTCACCGCGCTTACATTCACTGTTTAGTCTCCATAAACACTCAAGCAAGCATCAATGACTACCAAGCACTGCCATTTTTTTTCCCCATGGAGGAATTCAACAACACACCTTTGTTTCACATATACTTCCATGTCAGATACCATTCTGTCAGACTGCCCCTCTGCTGCCATTTGTTGTCACACTGCATCAAAATGTAACAGAGTATCATTGGGAAGGTTCAATCTCTACTGCCATACCACCAATATCCACCTCCAATGTCATAGGCCAACAACCTAAAACAGGAGGCACTACTTTCAGCCCCTATAAAATACACAGTATCATTAACATGTAAGTAAACAAAATTTAATTGTTAGTATTTTTCTTAAAACATGTTTAAAAAAAAGAAACAAAGACTGGTCAGTTATTGACCTTGTTTTTGTGAAACAAATGCATCACCTTGGTTTGATGGCAGCGGTTGAAATTCTTAGTGAGGTCTCAAGGTGTTCATCAGGTTTTTGATAACATTTTACTCTTCTTGTATGTCAACCTTGACAATTTTTCACACGTGTATACTGCCAAAGCAGCGACATGAATAAGATGTGACTGTGAAGGATCTCTCTCTCTGGTAAGAGAGGACTAATAAAAGTCTGGTAAAGAGACAGGGTCAGACTTTTAAGTTAAATATCTGATTGCAACTCTACATATTCCATTTGAATATTTGCAGGTCATGTACTTATATCAACTGAAAATGGTGTCACAAACATAAATTGATGATCTTTACAGCCACTTGAAACCCATTTTCTAATCCCTTCATCACGACAGAAAGCATGGCCACATATTCTTTGCTGCTCAGAGCCTTACATTTAGCCAATGTATCAGCATGCAGGCAGTTATGTGCCATCGCTTGAGTCAGCACTGCCCCCCCTGTGCCCTGCAGTCAGTCGATGCAGCAATAATAGTGCACTGATGTTTGGCTTTTGTGAGCAATGGTTGTGCTAGGACCAGCCCGGGGGAAAGAGCTGCTGCCTTACAGCTTGGAGCAGGGGCAGCCACAGTGACCGACAGGCTGGGCTGCAGGCAGCCTGGTAGCCGTGGGTTGGAGAGCCTATTCCAGAGGGAGGCCTAAACAGCTTTAAAACACATCATTTTACCATATAGTCTAAAGAAAACTTGATTCATTGTTAAAACAGCCACAATAATAAAGAGTAATTCTGAATATAAACAGCTAATCTCTTCTTACAAGCCAGGCCTAAAGTATATAAACACTGTTATGAAGACAGTTAAATAACAACCTCTGAAGCACTGATATTTGGCTTCATTTTAAGAAACACTAACATTTCAAGGAAAATCTTGAAATGCTTCAGCTGCACTTGAGATGACATATATAATCTGCCCATCGATTTATACCTATTTAACAAAGATAAGGCAATGACTCTAAAGACGATGATAATTCCAATTGGTATCAAATCTGGTGTACCTGCAATGGGGTTGTAAAGCTTTCCAACCTTTTTCAGCACATCCAAAGAGTTATCAACAGTAGAACACAAGCGAATGAGTCCTGCTCTTCAAGGTACTCTGACAGACCAGGGTGCTCCTTTATCTTGGTACATGCACTGACTAGCCAAACAGAGCACAAGGATCAGAGCTCTACCTGACAGCAAAAGTCATCTTTCACCTGGCCAGACATCAGCTTTCAAATTTCTTAAAAAAACAAACTCTTTGAAAGATCTACCCTTCTTTAAAATACAGTTGAAATCCACAAGTGAGCTCAAAAAATCACAAGAAACAACTACCTAACAGATGGTATGATTGCTTAAGTGGCATTTCCTTCAGAAATCAGGCCAAAAGAATACTTATTTCAGACCCTCAACCACAGTTGCTGTGGGGAAAAAAGTAAAAAAAAAAAAGTTGTGCTGGTGAAAAAGAAAAGGAATTGCTACAGGAAAAGGTAACTGGAAAATACACTATGTCAATCTATTCAACAGCTTGTAGCACAAGAAATCCATTATTTTCAGTCAATTATAATTCAAAATTTCTTTTCTTGTGTATGCTAACAACAAAACAAGTGAGTTTCCACTGTTTATATCTTGATTAGTGAATAATCTGTAAGTCCAATGTCAAACAATCAAATAATTATTTAAAACAATTCGCTCTCTGTTTAATGAGCAGAATTCATTTTCTAGAAGAAAGAAGTTTATTTCCCTTCAAGAATACATAATCTATTTTCTTTCTCATCATTAGTTTAAAAAAAATTGCTCAATATTTTTAAGAATTAGTAACAAGTAACAGCAGAAAATAAACATATAGTGAGCATAAAATTTCTACACAATACTTATTTCTTTAAAGAAAAATCTTCAAAGAAAAATATACTTCAATTGAGTATCCAGTTTAAAAAAAAAAAAAAAATAAAAAAACCTTAAGGTTTTTAATGTTAGTGCAAATCAATGTGCAAAAAAACATTACCCTTCCATCACAAAAATACATAGATAGATGATGCTGGAGATTTTCCATTTTCTCCCAGATTTCACCTCCAAATTAACAACACAAATTAACAAGAAGCACTGCACGAAAAACAACTAAAAGCCTTCGACAACTGAAGATCTGGAATGACTGAATGCTACGTTCTTTTTTAAAATCATGTTTTCTTTTATAAACACAGAAGTTTAAAATCGGTACTTACTTCAACATGTGTAAGCAGCATTTGTTCAAGGTTTTCGTTTTTCTTCTTGAGATCTGGTGAGATGCTTTTATTTGGCACCTGGAAATGTGTTTTACTGAGATAACCATCACCAAAGTCCTGCATTCAGAACACAAAAAAAATCTGTAACCAAAATGCTAAGTGCTATCACTTTTACAGATAATAAAGCACAATACATAAGCAGAAGCTCCAAGAGTTTTGCCTTTTGTTTGTTTGTTTGTTTGTTTTTGGGGGGTTTTTTTGGTGGTTTGTTTTTTTTTTTTTTCAGAAACCAATGATTGTGCTGCTTCTCAGAATCTTCTCACTGGCAGTTTAATCTGTTCTCAGTGCTAAAAGAAATCAAAGACCCTAAACATGAAAATAAAACTTCGTCCATGATGACTGCTAAAGAATCAGAAGACCGAGCGCTAAGGTTTTGAAGAGACAAATAGCCAATAAAAACTTGCAGTGCATTCATCCCAGTACAAACTTCCAAACTCTTCGTAGTTTGTTTTATTTTAGATCTGTTTACATTCCAACTTTCATAAAGTAAAAAAAACAAAACAAAACAACCTAACAACCTTAAGAATTTGCATGTGTAGAGTCACATCTTGTTCCCTTCTCTTGATCACTTCTGAGGGACAAATGTGAGAGAAAACAGCAATGCTTTACTTTCTCCCAGTTCCTTTTTTATCATTCTGCTTCCCAGACCACATGGCCCACTGTTGTAGAAGGCCCTTTTGCCATTTCAGAGTTGCAGAAGAAACTCTAACAGCCTTCCCTCTTTATTAACTATCTGCACACATACATAAAAACTATTTTTTCAATTCAAAGAATAGAAAAAAAAAAACTGATCACAAACATACCCTCTGAGAGAAAGAAAGAGTGTATGTAACACCAAGAACAGTAGTTGCATGTTAAGAACGTATTTTTCAAAGGAAACAAATAAATTGAGGTTTTATTAGCTGTTTCATTACATTTTATTTTAGACAAATACAGAAAGCACATGTGCAACATCTGATGAAAAAGAATTCTATTCAAAGCAGACTCTCTATCGAATTCATTAATGTAGCATTAGATTGCTCGACAAGGCTGCAAATTTAACCATAATAGGACTCTCCGGTTAATCTATTATTTCTGACACAGTTTGTTTCATGTATTTTGACCTTTAAATCAATGTACATTTTATTCTGATAAATCAGTTCTCTCCTCCCAGTGACACTGAGAGAATATATATAGAATATATGCAGAAATATATACATATATTTATACGTAATATATAATATATACACCTCCAGCACATTATATCTATATGCATACTTTGTTCTTAAGTTTCACACCTTGAATAAAATACTAATGCCTTTACACGTATTTTTGCCTGTGAATTTTTAAGCACAAATGCTATGAGCAATTATCTCACTTCATCAACAGGACAAATCTGCCAAACTTTGCTGGATGTTCTGGTAACCAATTCTGGTAACCAATTACCTCCTAAGCTTGGAAGAACAAAGCATATGGAGGACAACAGAGACGGAAAAACTGAAGCACCTCCTGATGACATAAAAACCACTCCATTCATTCTCAGCACTTTCTCAAGTCTCTCCTTGTGGAGTTTTGTGCGAGTGTCAGTAAGAACAAAGCTGCCTACATTCGTATTTATTGCCCTAAGAGCAGCAAAGAAAGTACTATCACCACCCACAGAGGCGGAATGCCCCAAGGCACAATGATCTTTGCCAGAGAAGATCTGGATACAACTTTAATCTCTTTGAACCAGTTTTTCCAGTGAGGGGAAAGAAGGAGCCAAAGCTATACAGCCTTTGTGATCCATGGTATTTGAATGCCATAAAAAATGTCTACAGATGGCAGGAAACATGGAACTAGAAACCTCTGTGCTTGACAGCTGTACATCAGAAGTCAGTGAAGTGGTGGCTGGAAAGAGGAGCATCCTTCCTGCTGCACCCTGCAGATAGACTTCTGCCCCTGCAAATAAATCAATACTGCAGCAAGGATCCTTATGAATGTGGGAAAAGGAGTACTTTCTACTACAGCTGTCTTGTAAGCATCATAAACAAACATGAACTGATACAGACTTTGATATGGTTACCCAGATTAACCTAACTGATATGAAATAAACTTAAAACGGAAATGAAATGATGGGACAGCTGTCACAGACAAGTCCTAATTATCCATCTCTGGTAACAACTGCTGTTTCTATCCACATTTTAACTCCATCAGGTCCTACAACTGAGGTGCTCTTAGCTTTCTATTTTTTTATAGCTTTCTTTTGAAAGAAAGAAAAAAAAAAAGGATTATAAAAACAACATAGTTTAGAACATTCCACTTTCTGCTGTAAATACAGCTTCTGCTGGGGTCACGTGAGCTCATGCCACAGGAGTCAGCCTGTCAAAAACAATGAGTATTTCATCATCTAAGCTTAATCTCTATCAAAAACACAGGAGACTAAGAGCACAGTACTACAAGTCTGTGTGGTCTTATTGCCATCAGCGGGTCTATTCATGCAAGTATGGAATGAGGAATGGGGTCTGAGCACATTACATTGACAAAACTGAGTGCTTCAAACTTCCTGTATCACAAACACTGTTAAAAAAAAGGCAAAAAGGCAATGAGAAATCTTTATAATGAAAAGCTTCCCTCAGAGATTATATAGTATACATGGAGCATCTCAACAGCAAGCTTTTTGCTATGTTCTGAAACCACAAAGCATTAACTTGGCCGATTAAAAAAAAACACTTTTTTTTTTATATACATGAGAACACAAACCCCTCATTTTGCTATTTCCAGAAAAGATTCATATTTCACAAAAGTTCAAAGATTGACCTGCGTATTGAATTCCCAATAGAGGCTCATGGCATCTTTCTTTGTTGAATAAATCCCTCATAAATACAGCCTTCGACTGAAATCTGAAGTTTCAAATGGCTACCTACAAGAAAGGGTGCATTGTAAAACTTGCCTAATATTTGCACTGTTTTGAAAACTTCTTTAAGTGAATGCATTTAAGGCCAAGAATCAAAATTGTTCAATCCACGACGAAAGGATTACAAATGGTAACCCTTCCACTTGAATACAATAATTTAAATAGAAATTATACCACATGTGTTCTTGTACTTTCTACATTTCAAAACAGTTCAAGCAAAATTTCTCTCCCCAGAATTACTGAAAGAATGGAAAACCAGACATTAAAGCAAAAGACCACCAGTCCACACACACACACACAAAAAAAAAAAAAAAAAAAAAAAAAGAAATTCTGCACAGCAAAGAGAAGAAATACAGAGATAACAACAAGCATCTCAAACCTTCCACTACTGAAAATTGGTCAGAACAGCAAGAGAATGCAAGAAAATCTACGCTGTCCAACAAGCAAAAGAAAAAAAAAGTAAGTGAAAGAGAAACCCTAATGCAGTATGAATCTAATACTAGATGGAAAATATTAGAAACACTCAAAGCATAAAAATCATGTGTTCAAAACATTTCTATTGTTATCAGGCATCAAATACAACTGATGCAGCCACGGGCCGCAAGCAGCAGTGAGACATTAGCATGAATGACTCGGAATTTTCTAACCAGCACACAAGAACTGCCGACGTTCTTTATATCTTTAAACGCTGCGAAAGTTCCAGAGAGCTTGGGAGAAGGCCAGAGTGCAGCCAGGTATCCCTAAAAGTATATACCAGACAACATGCATAGCTATACACTTGTTACCTTGTGACTAACCCAAGCAAAGACTTCAAATGGAATTCAATAAATGCAGGAAACTATTTCCTTTTTTATTTCCTTTGTTTAAGAAAAATAGTCAAAGTAAAGTATATGCCATATTTCCCTATGTAAACCACTGATTTCAAAAGCAGAAATTGAAAGAAATAATATAATCCCAAACTAATCTGACAGACACTGAAGGATGAAAAAAACCAATCATCACAAACACAACTTAAAAAAATGGGAAATCATCATAAAAGAAGATTCTAATGGAGTCCTGTGGGATCAGTCTTAGCCCCGTGCTATTTAGAATTTTGATTAATGACCTAGAAACAATATGTAATTATTTTTTATGAAGTTTGAAGATAACAGGGAAGCAAAAAATAATGAGGACTGACCGCATACTGACCAGTAATAGATTATTTTAGATGCTCTATGCAAATAATTAATTGTTTTTAAATATAAAATACAGTCACACATCTAGAACAAAGACAGCAAGTTGAAGGATTAGATCCTAAGGCACAAAATCTGCATAGATTTATGGATAATTAGCTGAACAGGGAAAATCCTACGTGCCATTTTAGTTTAAAGGGCTAAAGTCACCTAGGAAGGTTTGAACTTCACAGTGATGCAACATCCATCCTCTAGTTCTGACCACGGATGAAGAAGAAAGGATGCTGCTATACTGGAAAGGGCTTGAGGTTCCACAGGAATACCAGAAAAAATGCCAAACAGCCAAAGGGGTCAACTTATTTTATTTAGCCCAGACAAGATTAAGGGATGAATTGATGTGAATCCATAAGTACCCGAACAGGAAGAATTCTGATTAAAGAGAAGCTCTCAGCTTCATAGACAAGGAATAAGTTCATGTGGCTGAAAGCCTGAACTAGGTAGTAGTTTAAAATTAATATTTTCTTCAAATTTCAAGCATAGCCAGACATTGGCTAGCCTCACAATTGTTTCCCCATCCTTGGGAATCTGAAAGTAAAGATAGGAAAATGCCTTAAAAGGTATCAAAACAGATATCACTGACATTTTTCTGTGTCTTTGCTACGTAAGGCCCAGCAGTTGTTTCTAGATCATTAATTGTATTCAATAGATGTCTTTGCCTAAATGCTTAGATGAACTACTTCTGTGCTCTCTTGCTCACAGACAAGCTGTGAAGAAATGTCATTTATTTCACACAATATAAACAATCCTGAAGGATCTTATAGCTCCTAGCATTTGCAAACTACTAAGAGAGGCCAACAAGCTATCTAAAAATGATCACTTGGATTATTTTTACCTTGGTAGTTCTCCACTCCCAGCCATCCCCTATTTGCTGTGAATGTTTAACAAATTCTTCACAGTACTGCTTGAATCTTTCTTCTTCCAAAAAAAAGACCTCTTCAGCAGCCATGCTACAGGACATCTGCAGAGCAAACTAAATGTTAGTACTGACAGACAAACACTAAAAATAACACGTACTGATTTATAGCAGCTGAATAGCAAAAGAACAAAGCAGTGGAGAATTCTTTGTTTCTATTAGACAAAGAATTATTCCAAGTGCAACACTTTAGAGAATCACAAAATGGATGAGGTCAGAAGGCATCTCTGGGGATTGTCCAGTCCAAATCTTATGCCCAAAGCTGTATCAGCTACAGAAGGTTGCCCAGGATCATCTCCAGATGGGTTACGCTTGTCTCCAAGGAAGATGTCACAACCTCTGTTCCACTATTCAATTACTACAGAAGTGACTTTTTTTTTTTTTATGGTTAAATAACAAGAAATGTATATATGTATCAGCATGTTTTTTTCCTGCCTTTCACTGATCAGTACCAGGAATACGCTGGCTCCAACTTATTTATATCTTCCTATCTGGTATTTACATACACACACCGGTAAGATCCTCTTCCGTGCTGAAGAGTCCCACCCCTCCCATGTCTCACACCACACCCTTAGCCATCTTGGCAACCTTCTGCTCAAATCAGGGCAGTACGGCCTTCCTCGTACCGGGGAAACCAGGAGTAGAGAGATGCGGTAAGGGCAGATGCCTCTTCAGCATTACAGACCAGCATGTGTCCACAAGCCTGAACTCACTCGTGGGCTTATTTCACCAGGCCTAGCACCTTCTCCACAGGGAGCCAAATGGCAGAAGGTTAACCTGTGTGGTGGCTGCTGCCGCACAGCCCAGCTGGATCACCACAAACTTGACAGCCCAGGCATGGCTTCAGGATGCTGCAGTGTGAGACGGGCACATTCTCTGCATTCACACCCTTACCCCTGGCTCTCGCAGGGAACAGGGGCACTCTGACAAGCCTGCCAGAGTCTCTTTCTGTTGCCAGAACGGACGAACCATGCACACCCTCTGCAATCCAGCTGCGGGCACCAGGTAGGACCGAGCTGTGCAGACGTACACGCAGGACAGGAACACCTCCACGCACGTTGGAAGTGCAGGCGCCTCGCGCCGCGCTTGCCGCGTTGCAGGTTGCGGTGGCAGCCACACCACCACCCTGCCCGCCTGGGGAACAACATCTGACACTTGAAACTGCCTGATTTCCTGTGGCAGGCCGCCCAAGCCCCCAAGCAGCACAAGTTACCTGGATGCGAAGAGACGGGAAATTTGGAAACGGGCTCCACCTGCGTGCCCACGGTTCCCAAATTTCCCAATCCGGATGAGGCACTGCCCGCCCGCCCCAGCACAGGCAATAAGCAGGGCGCTGCGTTTTAGCGAACGGGCGGGCAGCAGCCACCCCGCGGCCCCACAGCGGCTAACAGAAACGGACGGGAGGCCTGCACAGCGAAGGCAGGCTCGGGACGGGCCGCCTCCCCTCGGGGACGAGCCGCAGACCGATGGCGGCGGAATGCCGGACGGCCCCAGGGCGGGGGCGGGCGCGGGGTGAGAGGAGACCGCGCCCGAACGCGTCGCGCCGCGCTTCACTGCACCCCCCGCCCCCTTCGGCGCGCTGCTCATGCGCACTCGTGGCGGCAGACACCGCTCCGCCCCAGGGAAGCGCGGCGGCTGGGGGATGGACGGTGGCCGACGCGCATGCGCGGTGGGAAAAGACTGTTGTGTTTAGGGAGTGCGGTGGTGGCGGTTCTCAGCGGGGGTTGTGGTGTTTCTCGACGGATTAAATTTGTAACGCAGTACCCCTTGATGTTGTGTAAGGATAACAGCTTTAAAGTAAAAGGGGAAATTTCGGTTAGATGCTAGGTGGAAATGCTAGGCTCGATTGGTGCCCCATCCCTGCTTGGAGCTGGTGGGCTTTAAGCTCCCTCCTAACCCAAGCTATTCTGTGATTTCGCTTTTTTTCTGAGAAGCAGGGCTGAAACCTGAGTCCATCTTCCGTGCTTCAGACGCTGGCTATAGGGAGGAAGCTTCCCCTCCTCAGGCCCCGATTGCCATAGTTGGCAGGAGACAGAGGTGAAGCATTGTGCCCATGTCATCCTCCAGCCCTTCACACTTTGGTGTTTGTTGTTTGGGTGATGTAAGTGGCATCTGTGTATGCATCACAGACTTAAGTACAGTAGGATCATAGAATCATTTGAGTTGGAAGAGATCTTTAAAGGCTATCCAGTCTAACTCCTCTGCAACAAACAGGGGAACTTATAGCTTGACCAGGTGTTCAGATTCCTGTCCAGCCTGACCCTGAGTGTCTCCAGAGATGGAGCACCCACCACCTCACTGGGCAACGTGTGCCAGTGCTTCTCCACCCTTACTGTAAAAACTTCTTTCTTATATCCCATCTAAATTTCCCCTCTTTTAGTTTGAAACCATTTCCCTTTGTCCTGTCACCATAGACCTTGCTAAAGACTCCATCTCCTTCCTTCTTACAAACCCCCCTTAAAATACTGAAGCACCACTCTCAGGTCTTACCAGAGCCTCCTCTTCTCCACAAATACGTTGCAAGTCCCTGGAAGGCTTTCCCTTCCTCTGGCTCTTCTCTCTCTGCCCACTCCTCCCACTGCCCAAACAAGAGGAGTTGTTGGAACTAGATAAATATAGTTCAGTCTGAGCTTCAGCCAGAAGCTCAACAATGCCAGTTTTATTTGAATGTTTCTAATTAATTTTCAAGACTTGGGTTCTGTCTCTGCAATATAAATATATAACAATATGTTATGACTTTCATCTAGTAAAAACAAGTAGGAGAGGAACGTGAAATTGAAGTAGCCAGGTCACCTGAGCATCATCTTATAAGCAACGTTTAAGAGAAAAGTCATGCAAAATGATTATATAGCTTTCTGGAGTGGATCAGAACAGTTGGAAGTGACCTGCAGTGACCATCAAGTTCAACTGCCTGGCCACATGAGGGCTAAAAGAAAGCTAAAGCATGTTGCTGAGGGGATTATCCCAATGCCTCTTAAACACTGACAGCGCCTTTTAGGAACCTTGTGCCAGTGTTTGAGCACCCTCACAATACAGAAATCTGAAGCTCTTAAATTGCTCTTGGTTATGAGTATTTGCTAGGTGCACAAAGCAACTAGTATTTGTCTAGCATTTGCTAGACAGATAGTGTGCATGTAATGTGCTAAATATGTATCTATCTTGCTAGATAAATGCTACAAGGATTATTTTTAAGCTCATGAGTCTATTAGACCAAACATTTTTTGGAAGTAAGGTCTTATCCAGTGTGACTAGACTACCCAAACAGTACTAATTACAGAATTCACAATATTTTGATACACTTAAGTAGAACATGATGTTGACTTTGCCAGCGTATCTGTAAACTACTGTTTTAACGAGTTCTGTGACTGCTGTGGGAGTAAGCAAACTGAGCCATCATGTTTGAAGTCCATGCTATTCAGTACAGAGTTCCATATCCATAGGATGCTGTGCTATGGCTGACTGTAAGGTGACATTTTTCATCTGCACAGTTCCTAATTTGCCTGTAATCCACAGGGTATGGAAATTTCACAAGGAAGGGCCAAAGCTTTTTGCTGGAATATTCTGAGGTAAACCATTTTTCTTTATTCTTAAAAATTCAGTTTTCTAGTTTTTGGCTGTTAGCAGCCTAGTTCTTCAAATATACACCATGATTCATGTTTAAATATAATTTTCACAGCTCTTCCTGAAAAATGTAATGTTCCATGTAAATCCATAATTTTCAACATTAGGTACATAGAAGAAAAGATTTGTTTCACTAAATTATTCTGGAGAATAATTGTGCATATTGTACAGTTGCTTTGAACAGGTTACCATACCTCCACAGATTATTATTTTGACTGCATATATTAATTGAGAAAGCAGTTGTATGGCATGGGTGATGCCATTAAAACTACAAGATGTGATGTTATAGTCATTACTTAATCATTATATGAATTAATTATTTATGTTGTTATTGACTGTTTCCTTTAAATGTTGGTGTTTGGAAATTTGGTACACAAACACCACATTGTCACCCAGCCTTGATTTCTGAAGAGAGATTTTGTATTGTGGAATATATTCTGTATGCCATTTTTGCTAAAAGAAAATGCCTGTGTTATTGAAAAAATGTCACGTAATATGCATTGCCTTGGAAGCTACAGCTCCTGATTTCTAATTTTAGCTTTGTTACTGTCTCTTTGCATTTTCTCAGGCAAGAATCATAGGTTTAAGACATTGTGCATTTAAAAAGTGGCTTCTGGGACCTCAGATTTTACATTGAATTTAGCAGAGGATCTGCCATGGCTGGCAGATTCCAGAAAACTAAGCTGTAGTTTCTATATATTTGGATCCATTCACTTAAACTAAAATTTTGTAAACTAATTTTCAAATACAGACCCTTCAAAGATCAAGGACAGCCAGTAATTAGATACTCACTCAGTAGTCATCATTTCTGAAGGCTATAGGCTTTAGCCATGCTTAAGTTCAAGTATCTCAAACAGACTCTTTTATCTATAGGCCTTAAATTGAACATACACAGTGTTAATTAATTATATATTGTTAAAAGTAAGCACAAACAGTGGGCCTGAATGTCCCCTTTCAATGCTTGTCAACTTCCTCATGACAATCATAACTAACTCGTAAGGGTAGAGAAGTTAAAAATTTAAAACACTTTTAAGTTCAAAAAACTGTTACCATCTGCACACTATTAATAGCAGTATTAGTGAAATAGGATATTATCTCAAAGTACACAGGACACTGCAGGGAGTGGATTCTAATCCTGATTATGGTATAGGTAAATTTAAGGCTAGTAATTTCATTTTCCAATGTCCATTTGTCTTTTTGTCCTTCTTCAAAGTAGATCAGACTCACAGTATATTCTTAGAGTGCCAAGGACCAGTCAGGCAATTTCAGAGAATGGTAGCAAGTGCCTTTCTATCAAAGGATTTGTCATAGTTCTAAAACTACTTGTCAGCAGGCCCCAAATATAACTGTAGAGTCATAGAATGGATTGGGTTGGAAGGGCCTCAAAGATCATGCAGTTCAACACCCTACGCCCCAAAACCACCAGATCGGGTGCTCAGGGCGCCATCCAAAGTGACCTTGAATACCTCCAGGGATGGGGCACCCACAGCCTCACTGACAGCCTGTGCCAGTGCCTCACCACCCTCTCAGTGAAAATTTTCCCCAGACATCAAATCTAAATCTCCCCTCTTTTAGTTTAGAACCTTTCTCCTATGTCCTATCACTGCCTACCTATGTAAAAAATTGATTTCCCTCCTGTTTATCAACTCCCTTTAATTACTGCCACTACCAGCTTTCCCCTGGTACTTCTCTTTGGGCTGAACAAACCCAGTTCTCTCAGCCTGAACATGAAGTTTTCTGTCCCTTCCTTTCCTTCTCCTGCTTGTATTGTGAATTAAATTCCCCATTTTGCTACCTCATCTCTGCCATACAAAAGCGTTAATAGTATTGTTCCTTGTGTCACTACTTAGATATTGATAAAGAGAGGTACAGGTCATCGGGTGATTTTTTACTCTAAATACACAAATATATATATTTACAAAATCATCAAACACTGATAATTTTTGAGAGCAAAATACAGTAATCCAAACAATTTCGTTGGTTGGGATTTTAGAACTAAACTGAATGAAGATCATGGAGAATAATCTTTCATCACCTAGAAGGTGAACAGAGTGATCTCTGAAAGGTCCTTTTCATCTCTTCTTTCTTTTCTTTGGTTTCAGGGAAGACAACTTTATTCAGAACTCACTGATCAGTCAGGAAACTCAGGCAACACTCTGCTAGTAATGCTCTTCAAAGAACAGAGGCAACATTGCATCTCTAGAATTGATAGAATTAACATGATTTACTTTCAATTTTGTAAATCCTTTTTAGTTTGAGTCAGATCTTGAGCAATTCACAGTAATTCTAATGCTATTTCTTCCACTTTGGTTTTTGATTACTCTTGATTTCCAGCGGTGAGCAATGTACCTGGGTTTCAGAGTGGTGCTACAAAGGAATATTGTTAGCTAAGCCAAATAAGAAAGGATGGATTAGCCAAAGCAAAATGGTTTTGAAAATCTCATGAGGCTATTTGACAGCATGTTCAGAAGCAAAATGTCATTTGTATCATAACACATCCTGTCTTCATTTGCTCTACTGGTATGGTTGCAGGAGCAAATGTACCTCATTTGCAATTAAGAAGGATTGCATATACAGGCAACGTCTGCAAAAGTGAAATGTGGAACTTTCTTCCAGTTGAAACTGGTACTAGCAAACATCAAGCATGTTTGATCACTTAATTTAAATCTCTTAATTGTCTACTAGATTAATTGACCTAATAGAGATTCTGCACAAATAATATGTAAGAAGAATTAAAAATATGTTCTTCTGCATTTTTCTGCTTTTTTTGTTTAGGAGACTTCATAGATGAAATTCCCCTGATAGAGATTGTTAGTTGAAGAGGTACTCTTTCAAAATTGCTAATGGAGATGCAGACCTTTCTTTTCAATAATAACTGCAGTATTCTTGTAAAGTAAAAGAGTGGTGTTATTTTCCTTTTGTTGGTAGAAAAAGAGGAATTAACTTGGTGACGGCTGTGGAACTCATTGTTTTGGTGAGTGGAGCTAAGTTTTGTAAACTGAAGTCTGCCTTCAGTTTACTTGCCTTCTTGGTACTGCAATTGTTCAGAGAGAAAGTTCAAAAGGAAACAGACAGAGAGGTGTACAAACAGCATACATTTTTTATGGATATTTTTCTTCTAGTCCTGCAGCTATGAACCAGCACTAAAGAAAGTCCTTGTACAATGCAGCAATTCTTCTATTCTTCAGATTTTAACAAGTGCTCTACTTTTATCTATTTCTTTTAATGTTAGAGTTTAATCTTTCAGGATTAGGATTTTTTCCTGATGTGTTTTGTCTTCACTTTTTTGTTACTGTTAGTTATGTTGCCTTCTTTTTGTTTGTTTGTTTTTCCTATTAGACCAATTTGAGACAGGCTGCATATGAAATTATTGTGTCATTAATATGGAACATAACAGTAAATGAAGGCCTCAAAAAGCGATGCTGCTAAGCAGTGGGACTTTGAAAATATTGAGGAGAACTAATTGATACAGAAAGGCAGAATTTTAAATAAACTTACATATTCGTGGTCAAAACAACGTTAAAATATCTGTAGACAGTGGAATAGAGGTCATTATAGTGGAGGATTATACGAATATGCAGTAAAAAAATACTGTTAGAATCTATAGCAAATATATATTTATATATTCAAAAAATTAACATGTTACCATCTGTCTCTCATGTGTCATTAAGCCAGCAAGCTATGCTACCACTGTCACATTTGCTGAAACCAGCAAATCAGAAATCATTTCAGAGTACAATATCTGAAATATTTTTGTTCAGTATGCTAACTAGATCAGAGCTAAAATTCATTCTGTACGTGTAGGTTAAATAAAACCTAGTGTAAAGCTCCAGAATAAATTATTCCAGAAACCTAGTTGGTTTGATATAGCTCTGGAGGTCCAGCTCATAATGAACGCTGAAATGAGTCAAAACTGACAGATATTGGTGTTATGGAATGAGCATTTTATTCTCAACTCCTATTGTGAACCAAAATTACATAAGGTAACTTGCAAAGCTATGTTTTGAGAATATTTTCTTCAGATAATAGGTACAAAGGTCAAGAGGGAAGCTTTCTGGATAGAAAATGACAGGCAAGAGCAGAGCAATTATCATCTACCTCATATAGAGAAAAGACTCTGAGCTTAACGAGAAGACTCTGAGCTTAACAAGGAGGTTTATTGCAAAAGTTAAGAACTCTGTTATTTAAGGCAGCTGAATGAAATTGAAATATGAGAGAATTTCTTCATGAATTAAGAATGAGTTTTTATATATTTTTAAGCACCTCTTTCTGACCTATCTCAGTAATATGCTGCTGATAAAGAACCATCTTACTAGGAGGGACACCATCTGATCATCTCGTCTGTCATGGCAAATTCCTGGCTGTAAATTTCTGGCACCCTTATCCAGGGAGGTTTGTATCAGTAATTCTTTTGTACTGCATTCATAACAAATCCTGTAGGTGTACCAACAGGAACGTGCTCCAAGTAGTGCCTGTGACACAAATTACACAATGAATCAGGGTATTAGCCTTACCTGCACTGGCAGCACAGCTAAGTGAAAGAAAACAGAAGAGGCATGAAGCCACCTTTCCTCATTCCAGGCAGCTGTTCTCATTTACTCTGAATGAAATAATCCCTTCACAGCAGTTTTCCAATCTGTATCAAGCCTGTTTCCTATTCTAGAACCTCATCTGCACTTTTACCACAAAGTCAATAGCATGATGGGAGAAAATGCATCTTGAAAAGTCTGAATTCAAGTACACGTGTATAGTTAGTGCATGTTGGTGTGACTTCGTGTATGTTACTCATGTCACAGCATCATATGCACATGAGATCCAGCATACCTATGGTTTTGATTTGAGGATTTATAAGGATCATCAGATGTGCCTTTCAAAGAATCAGATTGTTTCTTGGTTTGTTTGTTTGGGTTTTTTTGCTTTGCAAAACCTCGTTTTTCACACTATGCTCTAAAAGTGGGAAATAAGTGGTTGTCAGAGAATAATGCTTTCATAGCTGACTAGTTCTGGAGTTACTAAGGGGCTACAGGTGCCCCCAGTTTGTCCTCAGAGAATAATGCATGTCAAGATTGATGCACTGTACTCAACAGAGGCCTGATGGATGATAAGGACAATGTTTTTAACAACAGTGTGGAAAATATTTCATATGTATCAAATATACCTGACACCAAAGTAATGAAGCCTAATGCTTAATCTCACAGACAAAATTAAGTTCTCCCCAGTATATTACTACTCATGGAAGTATTATTTCCATTATTTTAGTAACAACTAATGTCTTTGTTAAAGTACATGAAATCTTTTTCTATCTGCATGGGTACCAAGAGAAAACTAAACTAGACTGATTCGTGCCTTCAGAAAGTTAAAACCAGTGCATGTTTATAAATAGTAAGTAGATTGGAGATACTTTTGCAAGAAAAATAGATGTACTTGGAGAAAATACTATTAAATTTTTTGCAAGTGCACGTGTGTATCATGGTGATTACATTAAGAAGAGTTTAAAGCCACTTTTTGAAAAGTAAGCAAAATGGGTGCAGACACAAAGTGATCTAAAACAGGGATCTTGAAGTTTCTGTCCAATAGAGAAAGGATGAGTGAATCTGAAACCAGATTTAATGATAACTGATTTGCTGTCTGGAGTGTCCCTTGCCTGTATTTCATGATTTTCTTTCTAGAGTTTCAAGAAAAAGGTCCAGCATATGTCCTCTTCTTGTGCCAATGCTGAAAGCCTCTGTTTCATGCAAGTTCAAATTGCCATTCAGCAGATGTACGGTGAGGAACTGGAGCTATCCTTGCATAAACAACTGTAGATCTAGCACTCACTGAGACCTGCTGTGGATATGCACAACTCCACCATTCTCTTTCAGATCTCTCCTCTCTGTAGTTAAGGCTTTTTAACACAGTACTGCTCTTTAGTATCCCTAATGCCATCACTGTGGATGCTGAGGAATGAGCCGAAGTAGTTAGTGTCACTGTTCTCCTGAAATGGCCTCTCCTGTTGCGATGTCAGACAGACTAGTCAGGCACTTAGGCCCGTGGGCTGACCAGCTAAGATGCCTCTAATGTTTTTAATTTCAACTCCAATCCTCTTTCATAGCTGCCGAATCCACCTGTATTGTTCACTCAGTATTGATTCTCAGACATGTCATCTGTTGTTATTTTCTAAACAGCTGTGCTGTTCACTTGGTTAGCCTTCTGAATGGTATAGCTAAGCCTTCTTATCTGGAAGTGCCTGACACAGAAAAGCAAGAAAAAGTGTTATCTGATTTGTTGTAAAATACTGGAGAAAAGCTCCCATACTTGGTTGTCTTCACCAACATATGGCCTCTAACATTTTTAGTATATCTCTTTGTCCTATTTACAATAATTCTACCAAGGAAATGGCCTCCATATGATATGAATGTTATAGCCCTCTCTAAAATTACATTTCTTATATAATTACAGCATATGTTATAACTTGAGAATATGATTGATTCTCTTCTATTGTCACCAGTCCTGCCTATTTTCTGGACTTATTTCCAAAAATGAAAACGTATTGAAAGCAAGAAAAAAAAGGTCATTTCAATCAGTGATGGTGTTCTCATCAGGAAATGCAAATGAGATTTTTAAAAGCTCAGTGGGAGAACAGCACATCAATAAATGGAAAATTTAGCATGTTGAAGAAGTCAGTCATCTGCAGAGTTTATTACTTCATCAGTTTGAACTGACAAAATTCTGGTTGCCTGGAAAAAAAACAAAAACAAAAACAGCTAAGTATCACCTGCCAGGACGGGAAAAATCAGAACCTATACTGATAAAATGATAGATTGAACAGTGAATAATTGATTGTTCAACTGACACTGAACTGTCAATGATGGATTAATCAACAACAATGTCAAAGCAGCAAGGAATGAATACTGGGCACTCTCTGTTCTTCTGCCTTTTCAGATTGTTTTTGGCACTTCAGAGTGCTTTATTTAAGTCCTAAGTAAGCCAATCTTGGTTTAGACAAGGTTGAACTAAACAGAATATGAGCTGGAATACCTCAGCTAGCAATTTGTACATGGTTAAGGATGGTTAGTTAGGGTTGTCCCCAGTCTATTCTCAAAGTAGCCTTTAAAGACCACCTCTAACCCAAAGATCCTGAGCAGGAAAATGGTTAAACAAGCATACACTTGGAAAGGATGCAGGAATCCTTAACCATGAGTGTATTAAGAAAGCTGAATTTCTGGAAGTCATCTGCTGCCCAACAAAGCAGTGTACAAGGAAAATGATGGGCTAAAAAATGAGAGGAATGACACAGGGTGCTATTTGCTTGCAGGTAAAGATCAAGATAAATGTCATTGGAGAGCATAAAGATCTAGATGATAAACACAGAGGGCACAGTCAATACCTCTGAAAGATTCTCCGTACTGCCAATGTATGTAATATTCCTGTGTTAAAAAAATATGCTAGGTATTGACCTGCGCCCATGAGTTTAATTTCCCCCAGAGATATCTAGGGGTTAATACATATAGAGATAGGAGATCATGTACATAACTAGACATAAGGAACTTTCAATCTCCTTCGGTCTCCTTCTTCGTCTTTAAAGTGGGCATATTGGGCTGTGTGAAAATCTCTATACTAGATTTCAAAAAACTCTCTTCACTCACATTATCTAATATATGACAGCGATGCTTCTTTTTACCCTTTTTTGGACATAGTTAAAAGCCTTTTTCAGTCATTTGAATTGTACTCCAGAAATTTACCAGATCTTCGTAATTCAAATCACTGCTAGATTACTAAGATACTATCGAATCCAGTGAGCTTTTCTTTTTTTTTTTTTTTCCAGAAAAATTGTACGTTTATTAAGATAGAGTTCAACTTATAAAACATTACATCATTGAGTAGATCAACTAATATGATAATTTGAACAATTCTGGAATACTTTCCCGGTCATGGTCACAAAACTGCTGCTGACTGCCACCGAAAAAATAAGTGCAAAAAAAGTGGAGCTGTAGGGATCTAATCCCATGAAATACTGTCAATAGTATTTCATAATAAGCTATCTTGGTCTCAGTACCTTTTTCTACTCCACTGTATACCTGGTAATTTCTTCCTTTTTGTCTGCGATTCTGAAATGCATTGACCCAATTGACCAAATCCACTCTAGCATAAGAGGATGTAACTCTGCTTCTTTCACTGAAGTTATATTTACCTATAACACAGTTATAGCTTTGCTGGAATATCTCCTGCCGTAAGGTGTAAAGGTTAACCAAACTACTTCCAGTCCTGAGTTTCAGTCATCATACTTAAGAGTCATATGCAGCATTTACACAAGGTAAATAATACAGTAAGAGTCAAAGAAAGTCAGGAAGACAAGAGGATGAAGAGCAGACTGTCACTGAAATCGGAATGATTTATTTAATAACACTGAAATAGCACACTTTAGCTTCACCAACTCATCAGTGTCAGCTCCCCTCATCTGTGCATGGCACTGACAGCTTTTTAACATAACAATGAAATCCATGGGCCAAATTCTCCTCTGCTGTGAGCCTGCTGAAGTCGATGAAGGTATGTCAGAATTAATTTAGTCTGACAATTATTCCCCATTACCTGGAGTAATTGTGGGGCTGCAACACCTGGCTAATGAAAACCTAGTATAATATGGGTACTGTGGTGCACAGCTGACAGCATCAAAGTGACCCTTCTTGGAAATAACTGAGTCACAGAGTAGTCGGCACAGGCCCAGAACTGGAGGCGAAATTGCTTCTGTGGAAGTAGTTCAGGTACCTTTACATGGTGCTCCAAAATGCTGTGGGTTAAGGATGTATTGCAGAGCTAGTGAGTCCTAGAGCCCTAAGGAGCACAGTACAAAGACAGCCAAGTGCAGAAACTGGGTTATTTTCAGACAGATTTATTAGATCCATTCCAGCATTGGCCAGATAAGTTCATGCAGAACCAAAAAATCAGCTGCAAACCAGTGCTCCTCATAGCTGGAGAACAATGCCAAGGCTCCAGGGCTGGGTCTATTCAGAGCTGACTCGTGTTCTTAGGGTTTTCTAGCTCATATGTGAGCTAAAATATATCTTCAGTTTGCATATAGCTCTACACCAAAATTGGCAACATCTGGCTCATATTTGTCCACAGATAATTTATTGAACTAGATATGACTTAAATGAAATCATGTTTAAGAGAGAGATTTCTTTTCCTAAGATTTTTAATTAAAACAGTGAAATTCAAGAATTTCACTATTTTCATGAAATAAATAATAAATAATAAAATAAGGTGTAAATTTACATTTTGAATCCCTAATGTACAATGTATATATACTGCATGTGATTTGTAATGTAGAGGCCAGAGAAGTAGTAATTTCATATGTAACAATCCTGGAATGTACCCCCAAGCACAAATTTAAAAGAGACCCACCCAACACCAGTAAATTGGAGTGCTGCGTTTTCCCAGCCCGGTTTCTTTTGTCTGCCGTCTAGAATCGTGTTCAAATCCAGGTCACTTTCTGCTTAATCCCCTTTATTTCCAACACTTTGTAACTGTTCCTTTCTTCATACCTGCTCACAGTTGAACAATGTTGCTTTATTGATGAATGCATTTCGTTACATAAAAACACTTTATGTTTTCAACAGCACTTATAAATGTTGTCTGTCTACTGAACATTCCCTTTTTTAGGAAAAGTGTTTAGACACAGAAGCAGCTAAAAGCGGTGGTTAGCACCCTGGGAGATGACAGCTTTTCATAGGTATCCAGCAGTTTAGAAACAGCTGCTGTGTTCTGTTTTATCAACTACAGGATTACTGGGGGCTAATGATGAGGGTGGGGTCATCTGTTTTCAGATCACATCTGCTTTCATCTCTGCCACTAACTCTTTCAATTACCTTTGGCAGGTTACTTGTTTCTTGCTGTTATTTTGATCTATCTGCAGGATGAGAATGATAATGTAATAGGTGTTTTGAAGATTAACTCAACACTACTTAAGGCCCCTTCAGATACTCAAGTGAAAACATTAGTGTATAGAAAATCAAAGTATAATTATTATGAAAATGTACATTATTGTTTAGAGTAAAAGTGAATCGAAGATAGGATGATGTGACAATCAAACCACTGGAACTGAAAGATTTTGAGGCTTGATATCAGATAAGTAAAAAAGCAGAACACTTAATTGAGCTTAGAGAGGATTTTCCTAGCAAGCAATGTTCATTTCCTTTGTAATTTTTTTGTTTGTTTGTATTGCTACCTAAGAAAGATTTAAGATACAACATGATAGGAAGGAGAAAGATGTAAAATAGCATTCAAAATGGCCAACCCTATGTATATAGACTCACAGTCCCAGTAAATACAGTATTAACGAGGTAAGTTTAGATTTAGGTCCCTGTTGTTTTACTATTGGCTATATTATCGGATAATGGTCTAATGGAAACAGTATGAGTTTATTATAATTGCAAGACTTTTAAAGAATTATACAGTAAGAAATTAATCAATGCCATATTTCTGTTTACAAGGGATCAAAGGTCTGAAGTAACCTGTGTTGCCATCGAGTCCCCTTGCTGCTCCTAAGAAGCCAGTGTTACCAGTGTTACTTCTGTAACTCATGGTCCTTTTCAGAGAATATTCAGTACTTCATGAAACGGACTATCTACAACTCAACCCAGAAAAGGCTAAAGGGATGACATTCATAAAGCTCCAGTTGCCACAAATCAGATTTAACTATAACTGTACTACAAATGATGTAAAGTCAGTCATAAATGAGATATAACACTAACAGAGTGGAAGTTATATTACCCTACATTTCATTTATTGAACTTTCTTTAATTTATCAGCTTGTTTGGATTATACAGTAACATGAACGCTCCAGTAGCAACCCTCCAGTTAGGATTTCTATTTATAGTATATTATCTCTTCATTGGATGCCCCTCCACATTGGTTTCAATGAGGCAGTAATTAGGCCCTTAAAACAAAATTAAGATATATTTAATAATTGAATTCAGACAGCAAGCCTACTCAATATTCTTTCAAAAGACAATCATTTTTATAATTCTTTGGGGCTGTGAAAAAACGATACATTTCTAAATGTGTCATTCTCCTTCAAATTCCTTCTCCTTCTAATTTTCTTTCCCTCCTATTTTTCTTTTATTTTCATGTATTTTGGGGCTATGCAGCCACCATCTCCACAAATTTCAGATTTCACACATACATATTTTTAGCCATAAGGCAATTCTGAACTTTAAAAATCAAGCATACAGCTATTCCCTTTAGGATAGATTTCTTCTGCATTCGAAATAAATTCTGTCATGATAGCCAGGGGAACTACTTAGCTGTACGTGATGCTTAACTAGAGTTGGACCCTAATTTTAAAGAAAAATAAGAAATATTCAAAAGCCTGAAAACTAAATGGTACTTGCCAGTGCAGCCCTACATGCAGCTTTCATTGGAGTAGTTGATGTTGTTAGAAATGTCAGAGGTGGTATTACAGAAAAATGTTTCTTCAACACCATCTATTCTCTGATATTAAGAAAGAGCAGCTAACAAAAACAACACAGTAGTTTTCACTATGTAATGCATGCAATCTACATTAACTGCCCTCATCATCAAAACCTAATTGCACAACAAATATATGGGCTGTGGTGAAGAAAGTTGCACACGAATTGGCCGAGGTAAAAGTGTTCAATATGTTGACTGAGGATGATCAGAAAGATGTGACAGAAGGACTGAAAGGAAAGCAATGAGTATATTAGCAGTTGCATTACTTAGCTGCGTATTTCTTTGCTCTGACTTTGGGCTGTTTTTTCAGTGTGGAAATGTTACTCCAAAATTACCTTTTTTGGAGTGTGAGAATCAGACAGATAGCAATTTTGAGTATGTCTTCGGGGAGCAAGTTGATTTGAGTGATGAAATTCATAAGCCTTGTAATTACAGTAATTATGAGACCATACCTTTACAGGTAAGAACTCATAAGTAAAAACATTAGCATGACCAAGAAGCTCGATAATTCATTCCAGGGCATGTGGTTACAGTGCAGTGCTTAACATAACCTTCATGACTGCACTGGCACCTGGTCTTACCTCTGAAACATACATCCATCTTGTAAGCATACACCCCTCTGTGCTCTACTCTTTGCATGTAGCCTTTTTAAGATTATTTCATAGTATCTAAAGCAGATGGCTACAGGTGCTCAAACCTTACCATTCATTTTAGACATAGTTTTTTTCCTACAGCTTTTAAAAGAAATATCCTGGAATGTTCTGACTCAGATTTTATTCAGTGAAACACGTGTTAGAATAAGTATTCCCTTCACAAAGGGAGCTTTTTTGTCCTACCTGTGCTTTACTCTAGCCCTGACCTGCTGGCTAATAGGTAAGGAAAGTTTGGTACTAGAAGGGAATGCCTCCTTCCTAGTCAGTCTGTGCTCTTTGTTTGATTTATTTGCTGAGCACTTAGGTACCAGGTATGTCTTCTGTGACTATCATCTACAACCAACACCACAAACTTTTTGAATGGTACTTGGAGAAGCTTGTTAGGAACAAAGCTTCTCATCAAGTAGGCATGCGGACACTGAGATTTTTTTATCTTTTTTTTTAAGGTTCATTAGTTAGGATATTTTTAATATTCTTCAAAGTTTGTGTCCATGAGATATAACAATAAATGCCACTCATAAAATGAGGGTATCTTATGGAAACTCCAGACGATCTGTTTGATCACAGCAGTATATAATATTTCTCAAAGGTGTGTGGTGAACAAGTCTGTACAAATTTGAGCTTGTTCCATGTTTTATTTAGTTTCATATTGCTTGTTTGAATTTTATTCTCTTGGGGAATACCTGCATTGTTCATCATTTATATTTATGATGCTAATAAGCTCATTTTATTGTTCAGTGATTTTCCTATTCCATTATTACAGTTTTGTTTGGAATTTGGAGCATCCTGGTCATACAAAATGACTTTAAATCTCAGTCAGTTTCACCTGTTCCTGAACTTTTGTATGCATTCAAAATGTTAACAGTGAAGAGTGAGAATGAATACTTGCAATCCAATTAAAACACGTTTTAAAAATATGGTGGGCAGAGGTTTAGACAAGAGATGTTCTGGCTGGATGCCAGGAAAGAAGTCTTCTTCATGAGGACGGTCAAGATTGTCTGAAGTGATTTTCTGGTTTCCTGCCTTGGAGGTTTTCCAGAACCAAGTGAGAAAAGCCCTTAGCAACATGGTGTGATCTCACAAGTCATACTGCTTAGGGCAGGAGGAAATACAAGAGACCGCCTGAGGTTCCTTCTATGCTATGATTTGTTTTGGTTATCTGAAATAGCTGTCAACAGGGCCAGGACTCCACACCGTAGGTGAGGATTACAGTTCTGAATAACTACCAGAATAAGTCTCAAGACTTCTGTCACAGAGCTCAGTTTTACTGTACAGATATATATTATGCAATTAAAACATAATTTCTTAAAATACATTCAGTTCTCAATCAAACACAAAAATAGTGCATGTCTTACCAAAACCTGCCATATGAGACAAAACCAACCTCATAATGTTGCATTATTTGTTTCTTTGTATTTGTATTCATCTTGCATTAAGATATTCTTATTGTAGGGTTGCAAATGCTACTCTCCAGGTAAGAATTTGTTTTTTAATATTAACATGTGCTTAAGCATTTTTGTCAAGCTGACCTCCTTTTCTTTTCTTTTCTTTTCTTTTCTTTTCTTTTCTTTTCTTTTCTTTTCTTTTCTTTTCTTTTCTTTTCTTTTCTTTTCTTTTCTTTTCTTTTCTTTTCTTTTCTTTTCTTTTCTTTTCTTTTCTTTTCTTTTCTTTTCTTTTCTTTTCTTTTCTT
>NW_024884767.1:1683206-1733992 GCF_019232065.1 Centrocercus urophasianus | reverse complement strand
TTTCTTTCTTTCTTTCTTTCTTTCTTTCCTTTTTGTAATAATATAACTCTTCCTAAAACGTTCCATCCTTTCTCATCTCTGGATATGATTTTCTAAAGATTTTGGCAAAAATATTATCCTGAATTACACTGTTGTGAAAACATGCTGAAAATTCTTTTTTTGTTGTTGTTTCATTTTGCCTGAACTCTGGAATCTTTGCTTTAATTTTTGTTTTGTTGGCCTCATTAAGGAGAAGTGCCCTTAGTATTTTAGAAAGACTGCTGAGGGATTAAAATATGTATACACAGTTATTTCTTTGTGAATTTTTATGTTTATTATTTCTTTGGTATTATAAGAGGGGATTTATCTGGGACTTTAAGAGACCCTCCCATTAGTAAAGTGGCCCTCTAAAGAGCAACATTTAAATTAGGAATACTATCAGCATTTATACGTATTGCACACAAAAGAATACGTTAAAATAATATTATTACATTTGCAAAGTCAAGTACTGAAAAGTCACAAAACACAGAATTAAGCTTCAACTTGTCCCTCTTACACATCAGTGTTCTAGTATAATAATTAGTGACTGAATTGTAGAGTACTTGCCTGCCCTTTTGGGGCACAGAATGGATGGTGTTCCTTTAATGAGCAACAATACATTTTTACTCTCATTCTCTAATATGTTGTTGCAGGACTTATTTTCAGTACTTAATTTAAACACCATTTGGAAGACTGAATTACTAATTACTTTTCTGAGCATCTCATAAAGAAAGTGTGGAACTTCATCAGAGGAATATCCATGGTTCCTCTGTGAGCTGAGGCAGTACTGTATGTTATGACCATGCACTGCTTTATGGTAGAGAACTGCAGTGCACAGGGGGAAATCAGAGATATCTGATATTTAGAAAGCTTAAGATTTTATTTTTTTTTTTTAGTTTTGTTTTTTCAGTGAACTTATATGTGCCACAGACAGTTTCCATTGATTTTTTTTTTTTAATTTTTTTTTTTTGTAAGCATAAGCAATTCCATCTTCCACAAATTAAGTATCAGAGTCTTAGTCAAAAACTTACGAAAAGAGGAGAAAACAGATAATGATTGTCTGTGGTAAATTTGGTTAAACTACTTGCTTCCTTGCATCAGAGACAAGATCCAACTCACCAGAGCAGTGTTCAACTTTTTAATCATTAAAACATAATTTCTGTGTCAGCCATGTCTTGACTCACCAGCCAAACATTCTACCTTCCAGATCAAGTAAGAGGTTCTACAGAAAACATTCACCCCTCTTACAAGCCATGAATCATCTACAAGCAGGTTCCCCTGAGGCATTTGCAAGGGAAGAGTGCCTGTGAAAAATCACTGTATGATCATGTAACTCCAATACAAGAGTGCATTTATGAGTCTAAGTTGCACGTGAACACTGGCCTGGAAGATTTCAGCCAAGAGACTTTTGAAAGTATCACTAACACTTGCTAGCAGGAATTGTGTCTCAGTAACAGTTACTGTCCATACCACTCACCACCATCAATATTTTGTAACCTTGTGGTTATCAAATATTGATGAAACAAATAACTTAATACTTCAGAATTACAATTACCAGAATGCATGAACAAAGTGTATTAGGCCTGGACTAGGGGAAATACAAGGAGAGTATTTGTGTGCATTCAAATACAGAGCTCAGACAGGACAGACTTGAAGAAACGTGTACCGACACGGAAGAGCTGTCAGAACCTAGGGCAGAAAGCAGCCATTTTTCACAGATAAAGGTAATCAGAATAAGATATTGGCTTGGAGCCTTCTGCACAGACACAAAGATGTTAGGTAAATTAGAGAACTATCCTGTGACTGAATTGTAGCAGCTCCTTGGCACTCCAGTCACCATGGCTATGATCAGAAGAGTGGTGGTAGGACCTCAGCAGGTGGGGAACCTGAGCCCCAGATCCAGAGGGAGCAATCCCACTGTCCCTTTGGCAGATGGTTTGTCACTCCCAGCCTCACCAACCACCAACTTTTCATGGTTTTCTAACAAATGTAACCTCTAACACAAAAAATGCATAAAGACTTGAGAAGAAGGATCTAAAATAAGGAAATGCTCTTTTGGCACTATCGTTGTTCTTTCACAAACCCACATCAGTGTGGGTGATCCTGGGTCCACTGGGAATTCCTCTTTCATTGCTGCCCTCCTTAAAGTGTTCAGAACAAATTTCTAAGAGAATCTCTCTTTCCTGGAAAAGGAACAGCATTTATCCCCTTTAAAAAAAAAAGAAAAAAAAAAATTAATAATAATACATATAGATAGATAGCTAGGTAGGAACATAGCTAGGTACGTAGGTACTCAGATAGAGGAACTGATTTACTCTTTTTTTCTGTCTTTCACAAATAAAATAAAAAATTGCCCAAAGATTTGTTCTCTAAATTCCTCACACACCCTACAAAAAAAAAAAAAAAAAAAAAAAAAGCCTAGCAGTTTTTGCTCTGCTTTAGTTTCACTTCTTCCTCCTCAATCCTCAGAAAAGAGTCTGTGATCATTGCACCCCACTCAGTTAATTTTTTTAAGGGGAATGCAACCTACACTGTACAACTGAGCAATCTGCTTGCTGAACACTGGCTGTATAGTCTTTCATGCTCACATTATTCCCATCTAGCTTGCAACATGTACATTTTTAGAATACTTGCATAGATACATGCAAGTCTGACAATGCTACAGCTATTTCTTCTCTCTAAATTCTAGTATCTAGAAAATTCTGGTGATCTAGAATAGATTAATATATAGCCAAAAATTCTAGTATCTAGACATGTCAGTATGGCACTAATCATTTCCTTCCTCGGGAAAAGAAAATCTGAAGGACACAGGCAGGACACAGACCATGCAAATCAGAGTACTAACACTGAGTGGTGAAACTGAATAGTTTAAAACACATGCACACTAGTCTGCAATAGCAACTTAATCATACAATCAACACATTTCCTAGAACCAAGTGGATCAGTCAGTTCAATTCTGCTCATTAAAAAAAAAAAAAAAAAAAAAAAAAAAAAAGACAAAAAGTAAATAAATACATAAAGTCCTTCACTAATCCCAGCAGGAACACACCTCCGTGCTAAACGGACGTACATCAATATCCTTCAAAGATATGTGGTTTTTTCCCCCTACATTATTGTTGCATTCACCTAAAGCCATACAAAATAACAAGGATCCAGGATAGGTCTTTTTACTACCACGGAACAGTAAGTTACAGTTAAAGTTGAGCAGCGTGGCAGCTGAGGATGAGCACTTGCAAAGCTATGGCAATAGGTTAGCTCGTGCGATTTTTGTAATCAGTGTGTCAACATTGTAAATTGTCGGTACATTTTTGTAACAGAAATATCATGCTTCTTTTGCTTGTTAGCTGAGTTCCCTATCTTCGCATTGTCAGCTTAGGTCTTGGACAGCAGACATAGTGATTTTAATTTTGTGACATAGTACACAATCTGAGGGCATCACAGCACTCCTTCAAAAAGTCTAGGGACAAAAATTGAGACTGTTTTGCAAATGATATTTATTATTGTGCAGTCATAACATAATTCCAGCTAAAGTCTGCAGGAGTTGCATTGGCCAGCACAAGTATATGAACAGTCATTTTGTACTATTCTGAGATAACCTTTTTACTGCTCCACAGCAGAGGCACATTTGCTCCTCTTAGCTAAAGACCAGTTCTTATTATGCTACTCAGATGGCACACTAGCTTCTAGCATGGGCTAGTATTACTGCAGAAGGCTAATGCTCTTGACTGGATTGTCCTTGCTCATATTACATCACGCTGATCTTTCCTCCTGTGAAGGGCAAATCTGCACCACCTAAAGTCATCACAGCGGTCATCCAAACCACACCTCTGCCAAACACATTCTCCTTTTCCTGACCAGCTAAGTGTTGAATGCGACCACTTTCTTTTGCAGAAAAGGACCTCTCAGGACCAATTTGGCAGTTCTCTGATACAATGCATCAGAGCACAGAGGGAGAACTTGAAATCGCAGGGCTCGTGGAACCAGATGTGGCCTCAGTGAAAGATCAGAGGAATCGAGCACTCCCTAAGTGTAACCCCAACTCTGCAGTAAAACAAGACAAGACTTGGAGTAAAATTTTTGGATGTATGTTATGTACTAAAATGATTTCAGCACTCAGAAAACTTATTTAACAGGAACTGCCTCTGAATAGTTCCATTATTCACCTTTTTTGTTTTTTTGTTGGATTTTTTTTTTTTTTTTTTTTTGATAAATTTGTTGTAAATGAAAATAAAGTTAAAGTAACTGTCAACTTGTGGAGCTAGACAAAACGTAAGCAGATAAAGTGCATGAAGAAAGAATAGCATAGGCCGAATCTTTGTTACTTTTATCCATCACCATATGCATTGGATAAAGCCTCTGACCAGACAATAATAATTAATGACATTGAGAGCAAGAAGGTTTATCTTTTGTAAGGTCATCCAGATGGAGGGCTGTGAGTCACTCTCAGCTTTCTTTCCTCTGTAGGTCAGACCCGTATCACTGAAGGGAGGAATATAAACAGATTTCAATTTTTTACTAAATTCATTTTCTGATTATATTCACACTTTAGAGAGCCACTGAAATATTAAATCCACATTTCAGATGCTTATATTTTCTTCTTTTATAAATTCATGAAGCAAGCCACATGTTAAATGTTGCATTGATTACATCATTTCCTAACACATAGCAAGCAAAACTGTTTTGTAAGTTCTGCTAAGAAAAGGAAAGATTCAAAGTCTTTGTCCACAGGGGTAAATAATAATATTAATACTAAATACTTAAATACTCTGCCATAATTCATGGCTAGAAAATTGGTACCCACTATAGTAACAAATAAACTGCTGGCCAAATTAAAATACGTCCAAAGATACTAACTAGAAGTTATCTATTTCATTTCCTCCATCATATGCTTTTTTGAGGCTGAGAATTTTCTCTGATATACAACACAAGGCAATGTGTTCACCAGCAAAAGCATACTTTGACTTTTTATTACAATTTAATCCATTATCAACTTGTTACCAGAGAATTACATGCATTTTGGAGAAACACAGATTGAGCACAATCATATCAAACTTGCATTAGCACTACTGCCGAGCTTTTAAAGACATGATAAATTTTATAAAACAGCCACAGATTCCAACTCCAGGTAAAGCATTCAGGGGTTAAATCCAGCATCAGCTGTGATGCAAAATTACTCTTACACAAATCATCACAGTGATGGTTTTCAGTTGCATTGAAAAAGAACAAAACAAAATGAAAACTTTAGAAAAACATGAATTTCAGCTGCATGGGTAATGGAATAGTTTGTGTTTGTTAAGTACCCTACTCTTTTCTCCTTCTGTTATTATTTTTTCTGTTCACTGGTGTTACTATAATATTTTCAGAAAATTGATCCTGCAGCTGTGAGATCTCCGGGAGTTTTGTTACCAAGAGTGGAAACAGTCACAGCCCCTACAAAGGTGCCTTATGCTTGTGACTATTCTGTCAGATTTTGTACTGTCCTCTTCATTAATTGCATGGACTGCATTTCTTTGATTAAAATATATGCAGGCACAATTATAGGTACAAAGCAGTTGAAATACAGGTAATTTTGTGTGAAACATGGAATCGCTCAGATTAGATTCAGAGAAATCCTTCAAGTAATTTTGGAAATTTTGGATTCTTCCTGGTTATCACCAGGTAGCATGCAATGAAAGAAAGCTACACCTACTATTTTGAGGACTCTTTCAAAGCATTCATCTAATTTTTACAGCGCTGCCAACTCTGATGCTTTTTCCTAGCTGCAATCAAATAAGGAATTTAGATTTGGCCTTAACTGAATATACAGATTTTGGATACTAACTTTAAAGTGAATGAACCATTTTGTTCCAGATACTTCCATCTGATCTACGTACAAAATCTGTATACCAACTGTCTGTGGGCTATGAATATAGTGCACATTTTCCACTTATCTTAGTTGTATGTACTGCCCCATGGTGTTTCTTTCATGCGGGGCCATGCAGCAACACAATTTGTGCATTCAATCCCATGCACAGTATTCCTTACACCTGCCTCATTGTTAAATATGCAAAAAACAAACCCTGCATGATGGGTAGTGTATATAAATACAAATAAATAAATAAATTCTGGGTGTTTGTCATAAGAAGAGTTGAAAATCTATTGCATAATAAGCACTAAATTGAATATCAAAGGGTATTATTATTCGAGAGATTACAACAGTGTTTTCAAAATAAATACTAAATAAAAGAAAATTGTTAACTATTGCCAAGAAAAAGAAAATGACATTTGCTGTATTACGGTCAGCACTGTATAAATTCTCTCTCAATTGGAGCTGATGACAAACTTCAGTGTTCTTGCTGTTATAAAAGGAAATACTTCATAAATGCAGGTTGTTAAAGTGAAGTTATGGCTGCAACTGGAATATACAAACTAGGAGTACATCAGACAAACTGTTACACTGGATTTACCTTTTATTCACCGTACTTGTTTTATTTTTCCTGTTTACACAGTAGTGGACTACATTTACAGGTTTTTTTTAATGGGATCTGTCTGACTAATTATGTTAGAATGCTTGTTCATTCTGTCTCCTCTGTGCCTGCACAACCAATGCCTACTTGTTTGAACAAAGAACACATGTTGCACTCGATTTTTGTACCCTGCAAACAAAATGGTGGTGCATGGGTGGAGTTAGAGAGCAGGCATCCATTTGTCATTTTTAAAAGAAATTCTAAAGGCAGCCTCTTACAGGCCTCAGCATATTTAAACAAATGCATAGGTAATCTTAGCAATTGCTGACATCATGTACTATATAAGCTAATATGATAACATTTTCAGTTACAAAAATGTTTCTGTAGATACAGATGGTGGAAGGAACTCCTTAAAAGTCTCAGAAATTTCTCACAATGATGAACGTGTATCTTGAGACCTCATTCAGAAACAGCTTTGATAAACAGTTTGATTGAATAATTTGTGCCTCTCCAAGAAGATTTAAAAAGTCAAACACACAGAAGTCATTATTTATTGCAACGCTAAAGCATTATATTATCCACGGATTTCTTAATAGCAGACCTACTGCAGTCAATCGAGACAACGACTTAGGAGAGCCCAGGGCCCAATCCATCAAGGTGCCAACCACCTCATGCACCGAGAGTGCCACAGGCTCTAGCTGAAGCCAAAAGAAATGAAAATATCGCTCTGCCAAACACCTGACCAGTTTACAAGGTCTTATATTTAAGCAGACAGGCAGTTCAGCGAAAGTAACACAATATCAAGCATGACCATGCTGAATGATCCCTTAGTTAATGGTTCGTGTGAGTATGTACCACATAGGTTCAACGGGAAAATACTAAGACCTTAAAGCCTAATTCCGTATCAGTTTGGAGAGCCAGGATTTGTATCCATAAGAAGTCAAAAAGAAGTTTTAAATTAAAACCTTTTAAAAATAAAAATAAAAAATCAATTAAAATCATGTTATTACTACCTGCAACTAACATGTGACTTTGGTACATAACAGAAAGTTCCAAGAAAACATTCAATTAAGAACATATCCTTAACATCCTCTGCCCTCGACCCCACCTGCCTTCAGACCTTGGATGTTCCAGACTGGCCATATACAGACTGGGGCATCTGATACTGACATCTGCAAGTTAATGCACTGTTATGCTTACGAGTAACTTGATCCAAATGAATACAGTACTCAGAGTTCTCAAACATTGTACTATCTTTCATTTTAAGACTGTGCATTAATGTCATAGAAAGATAACAAGGTAAAGTAACAAGGTAAAAGTATCACAGAAAGAATAAAACTGCGTATATTTCAAATGCATACAGCCATACCCTTACTTGTTACTTTCCTGAGTCAGTCAATAATTTTTGAAGCTTTCAAAAATTAGGCATGGTACTCCTCACTGGTATAGTTTATTATGGATAGAAATAAGTGAAATGTGGTGAAAATGACAAGTCTGTACAACCGTCACTGATGTCTCATCTGCACACCACAGCTGGCAGGTCTGGAAGCATATGCTGGGTACACTGCTACAGAACTCCAACTCCATTTCTCCAGAACAGTCATACTAAACAGAACGTTAAAAAAAAAAAAAAAAAAAAAAAAAAAAAAAAAAAAAGACAGAAAAATAGGTCAGCATGATCATCTCAGGCACTACCATAGCATTTTCCAGAAACTTTATGAGAAGATAGTCAGACTTTTGTTAAAGAGCAGCAACAACATTCATGGATTTCTGGCAGCTTCAGACATCCAAAAAACATCAGCAATCTTTTATTTATACGATCACAGCTAAAACAAAAAGAAGAAACAGCCACAGCTATTCATCAGTTCTAATCGAATTTTTAGAAACACTAAATCCTCTTGATCGCCCCAAAATAAGGAAGCTTTCTATAGAACTGAGGTGTCATGGAGAAGTCAGCCCATTCTACTGAATGAGAAGAATATTCTTTGCTAGCTTAAGACAAACAGCCCTCTGTCAATATTTAATCTATGTGTTAAGAATGATTTTTTTTTTTTTTAATTTATGTGAGATATATAACGTAGACACTATTTCATTTGAAATATTGATCAGGATGGGTGGTCTACTGCCAAAAGCACAGCATGCACAGCGTCATGCTGGCTGCCCTCAGACAGCCCTGCAGTACTTCTCACATGGAATCGCAGAATTATAAGAGTTGGAAGGGACCTCTGGAGATCAGTGAGTCCAATCCTCCTGCAAAAGCAGGTTCCCTAAATGGGCATCCAGATGAGTCT
Organism: Centrocercus urophasianus; assembly: GCF_019232065.1. Lineage (NCBI taxonomy): Eukaryota > Metazoa > Chordata > Aves > Galliformes > Phasianidae > Centrocercus > Centrocercus urophasianus. The sequence goes on along the minus strand of NW_024884767.1, from coordinate 1,725,237 downwards.
TGAACATCTCCACTTTCTCCCCAGTGCACTAACAGGCATCTTCATTTCAATATTCTTCTTCTCCTCATTCCTTTTCTGTTTTTCTGTTAGGGATGCCAGGGAGGACTGAACCACTGCATTGTCCCATTAGACATCACAAGACAGACTCTCAATTCAGGCTGAAAATATGCAGCTTGTTTGGGGCATGGAGAGCAGCAGGATCACTGTGGGGCATGCTGTAATTCCTGTCTTGTGGGACTGCACTCTGTCAATGCCATGGGGACAACTCACTTGGTAAAAGGTAATGTGTCCCCTGAGCACCTCCTGCACAGGAGCTACACAAATGACCAGCACTTTGCAAACCAGTCCCTCAATTTCTAAGGGTTTCTCAGCGCAGATGAGAACACTGCTGCAGGTAGGCTTGCATGCTTGCTGGTCACAGACAAACTGATGCTGTAAAACATAAAATCTGAAGTGAATGCAAGGAAGAAAAAGAACTGTTGTCAGTAGTTTCAATTGCTTTGGTACAGTCTGCTCTCGCTCTCCTTTCTCCCTAAGTCACGACCCTTACGTATGCCCATGCACAGTTCTGCCAAACAGGCCTGCTGTTTTTAAGAGGACAGCACTGCTGAGGAAATGCACATTTTGAGCCATACAAAGAGTTAATCTTCCTCCCAAGAAGCCTTCAGAGGGCAGGAAGCCAGCAGCAAACCACCCCCAGATACTCCCAGCCTGGAGGATCGTGCAGCAGCAACTTCAAGCCACCTTGCTCCAATGTACAGCAAAGGCTCTGACTGAAGTTTGCAGTCTGCCTGGTGATAAGGTGTCAAAATACCCATACATAAGTGCATGTACCTATGTGCTTACACATGACAACTCCACACACGTGCATATCTGTGTATCAGCGGGCAAGAACTCCACACTGTTCCTTGCTCCCCAGACTGCAAGGCAAGAGGAGTGCCGTCACCCCTCTTTGTTCGACAGCGGGCACGGCGAAGGGACATCTCCCCGCCACCCCATCAAGGGACACCCAGGGAAGCTGCAAGCCCAGCCGCACTCCCCTCACGTTATCACAAACACCACCCCAGGAGAACGGCCGGGCTCCGGGGCAGGGGCGCAGCCCAACACCCCATCCCGCTGAGGTGTTCCCGCCGGCGGGAGGAACGGCGGCCATTGGCAGCGTTGCAGGGGCGCAGCCCGCCTGTGTCAGCACAACTCGCGGGCGGAGGAGAGCGAGGCGAGCGCCGCGCGGGGCCGGCGGGAGGCGGCCGCGGGGACGGAACAGCAAATGCTATTCAGCCCGAGCAGTTTCAAGCCGCCCATGCTGGGGAATTACTGTAGTCTAGCTACGGCTCTGAGCGCTGGCGCTGGCTGTGTGTGCGTGCGCGCGCGCGTGTGTGTCTCTGTGTGTGTGTGTGTGTGAGTGCGTGTGTGCGTGCCCGGCTCACACACACGCGTAGGGCGGAACGAAGGTACCGCTCCTCGGGAGGGGGAGGCGGGGGGGCACCCAACTTTCCTCCGGCACCGCCGAAACTCGGCCCCCCGGAGGGGCTCGGGTAGCGTGCAAAACACACACACACACACGTACACACACCATAAAATAAAACACACGCATACACACACACACACACACACACACATAAACAAAAAAAAAAAAAAAAAAAAAGAAAAAGAAAAAGAAAAAAGAAAAAAAAAGAAGAAAAAAACCCCGTATTCTTGGGCAGGCTGACAGCCGGGGTCAAGAAACAGCTGCTGGAGTTAATGTTTCTTCCTCCCACTCCGTCTGATGGCGGTGCCCTGCCAAGACGAAGTGGGAGCCTGAGCGAGGCTCCTGCCCGCCCGGGCTCCGGGGCGCCTGCCCGGCGCACGCCGCCCGCCCGCGGCCGGGGCACAGGAGGCTGGAGAGGTCACGGCGAATCGGAAGCGAAACGTGGGCCCCCAGCGCCCGTCCTCCATCTCGACCTTCCGTGCCCCTGGTCCCGCTGCCGGCCCTGGGCTCAAGTCTTCCCAGGGAGGTGGGTGAAGTTTGTAAGGGTGCGGTGGGCCCGAGGGGGCTCAGAGGTGGGCAGCTCTTGGGTTCTCAGCAGAAGAGGAGTGGTTGGGTGTCAGAAGCAGATCTTACCGTGCAGGCTCACCTCTTGAATTTAGGAAATGGGCAGTAACTGGCAGCTCCCACTGACTCAGCTGCCCGGGGCCTTTTGACCACACATTGGGGATGTAAGAGCTCTACATCTAGGCTTTCTTCTGGAGGACTGGGCAGTGTTGGGAAGCAGCAACATTCCATCGCTCTGGTTTGCCCCCTATGGACGAGGTTACCCGCCTACATCTTGTGTTTGCCAGATCCATCCTGCTGTCTGCAGTTACACCCCAACACTTCATCGTGGCATCACTACCCCTTACTGCCAGATTTTACTGAGTTCTGACACAGCCTCATCATGCAAAGAGGTTGCATTGACTCTTACGTATCTTTAGAATATTTCCGCATTTGCCATTGCCACAGAGATGCCTTTTCATAAATAAAATAAATACAAACATGAGTACGGTTGACATCCTGAAAACACGGCTTGCTGGAGGCTCATTAAAAGCAGAGCTGCCCAGTAAGCCACAGTGCCTCCTGGCAAGCTGGCCTATTTCATTTCTTCCTTAATTCCCTGTCCAGGATGGTGCACTATTCCAGCCTACTGCTTTATAACGTTTTGTGAGCCCTGCTCTGGCTGCTGCTTTTTCTAGGCTGGTCCACTTTGCTCTTTCAGCTGTACAGGTGAAACTGTACTGGAGAAACTGTGTTTCTCCACATGGTTCCTTGCCCAACTGCACTGCTTCCTGCTAATTAATACCTGATTTTTTGCTATCTAAAAAAGATAACACTTTGATTAGGCGCGTGCACACACACACACTCATATACCAACATTAACTCTCTTCTTTCTGAAGAGTAGCTGGCATGAAATCCAGATGTTGAAAAATTCCTGTTGACTTCAGTGAGACCGTGCTTTCACATGTGGCACCCAGAGCTATCTATGTGCCTCTAACACTTATCCATCAAACAGTAATTTCCATTTGCCATAATTAAACCTCCTTATTTAATCCCATAATCCTGATGAAGAACATGGACATATTTTGTTATACTAATCATGAACTTTTTCTGAGCCAAATATTTGCTGTTGCAACCTATACTGCATTACTTCTCTTTCTTCTTCTTCTTTTTTTTTTTTTCCAAGCTTTTCTACAACCTCAGAAGAATTAGTAGGCATGGTTTTCCTTTTTTAGAGACTTATTTCAAGCATTCAATTTGTAGTTCATGAGAATTAGCACCCTGAGTTTTTCAGCCACCTTCTTTTTTCATGCAAGTATTTTCCAAACGTTAGCCGCATTGTGTCCTAATGTTTATCAAGCATAAATACTATGGGGCTAGTGTCAGTACCTGGAGTTCAGACAAAGAGGAAATTGGTCCACAAACTCAAAGAAGCTCAAGGCTGTCATCTCCAAGGATCCAGAAGGTCATGAGAAGAAACACCTACTTCAAAATGCTTAGTCTCACAGCGTGATGCTCTGACATATTAAAAAGAAAAATCAAAATTAAAAAACAGGAGTTTGCTTCTAGATCAAATGGGAGCTGGAAAGAAAGAGTGGTTTTGGCCACAGTCTGGGAGAGACAAGCAATGATATGCATAGTTTTAATTCTGCATTTGGAGGAACTGTTTGCCGTGGCTTTTTAGTAAGGCTGGAAGGAGCCTTTGTCCTACAGAAGCCTGTGAAGCATTCTACAGCTGGGTAGCTCCATTTGCAAAGTCAGAATGGTATATTTTTGAAGAATTGGTGGACTGCATATACACTGTCTGATGTCTGAAGTTACACCTTTAGGAACTTGCATGGCATAACTGAAAAGTTATGGGAAAGGGAGGAGGGCATAGGACCCCTTTCAGATATTTATTTTTGTGCTTTTCTGCCCTAAAGGTTATTCATAACTAAAAATCATTTTAAGACAGTGTTTCCAAAAGATATACGATGTTGTTGATGCACTGGCAGGAGCCAGTGTTTTGGGCACTTCTGTCGGCACAAAGATTGCTTTATGTTTTATTAAACCAGATTATTTTAGATGAGAGAACACACTGCCACAGTAGAAATCTGAGATCAAGTAGTTCTCAAGTTACACAGAAAAGCAATGTTTTTCATGAGTGGCAAGAATATTCAAAACCATAATAGTCAAACAAACAAGTACAGAAGGAGATGGAAAACCTCATGTTCCAGATTATCATTAAATCTGAAAGGAGATAAAGACAGATTCCAGGCTGATTACTGTGATCTTTTCTGAGAGTTCCTTGAACTTTTACTGGAAACGTCTGGTTCTAGCAGCTACTGACACAGAAGAGCTGAAGAGAGGAGGACACCTAATCCTTAAACAGTACACCTAAGTTTGTTTTGAGCTAAGAAGAAATTGCAAATTAACGAGTTGTTCCAAACTGTGTAGTTACTTCCATCTGTTGGAAGATGCCTACCAAGGACACAAACTCTTGCAATTGCATTTGTTGGTACTCCTGAATTGCATTTCTCAAACCGGGGGACTGGAATTTACCCACTTTACATCCATCAAAACATTTATTTTCACAGAAGGGTCTTTTTTTTTTTTTTTTTTTTTTACAAAGCCTTTATTTTTTGGCTAAGAAGTCATTCATCGCTGTTTTGGGAAAGCGACATTCTCATTTCCTCTGTGACACTGCTCAGCCTGATTCCCCTAGGACACAACACATGGTCAAGCTGCTGCATGGTCAAGCTGGCATGTGAATTTACAAGTCAGTATACACACATACAAAGAGGGCTAGGCTGCCTTGAGTTACCTTGCGTTAACCTCATGCACACACAAGCAGCTACCACGGAGGAGGCAGCACATTTTAAACCCCCCTCTCACCACTAAATGAGTGCTGCTTGCTCAGTGCTCCCATATCATTCCACCAACACCACCTTGCTCTCGTGTCCGTAAGAGATTTGCCTCCTGCTGTCTTTGGTTCTGTAGCTGGATCCAGAAGTTGAAGTTTTGTCTGTTCTTTTGGTCTGAAATCAGTCCCCAGCACCGACTGGTACAGCAAAGAAGGCACAACTGGCCAATTGGTGTGTTGTTTTTCCATTCTCCTGAGGCTATCTCCTCAAGAGAAGATGGCAAAATGGATATACAGGTGCAACAGAGTAATTGTGCTGTCGGACTGCATGGAGATAGCACTTCAAGGTACTTAAGTGCTTTGTACTGCCACCACAGGTATTTTCCTCATGGTTTAAGCATCCCTCCTCATCCCCATTCTTCATTCCGAACCGCCCTCCGCATTGTGCTGGCACAGCTGTTTGCCTGGCCGTGGTGGCACAAGGGTGGGATGAAGCAGCTGGAAGGGTGCAATGTCTGCTCTTGCAGCTCTGCTGCTGAAAGTGCTGCCCTGGCCCAGGATCCCTGCAAGGTGCTTCGGGGGCAAGAGCTCCCAGTTCAGGCCCTGTCTGAGCCATCCCCATGTCATTTTGAATGTCGGGTAGGTGATAGCTGCATTATTTCAGATGGCTTGTTTGGAAATTGATTGTAAATGGCTTACTCCTGGTGACTGCAATGTATCAGTTTTCATTAGAAATGTAGCATAAACTGGAAGTACTGAAAAACAGCAACAGAAGCAATTATGCATGTGATCATCGCAGAGAGTTTGAAAATCATGCTTCAATAAAGCCTGTGAGAGAAAGAAAATTCTTCCACATAAATACGATTTGCTTTTGCTAAGTGATGGCAATTATCAGTGGCATTAAAATATATTATTTTGATATTTTTCACATAATTTTGTGACAGTGAGGTTTCTGCATTATAAACAGCATCTTCTGCTCATCTTAAAAACACCACCATTCTCTAGCTAGTAGCGTTCTGCAAAAATCTCAGAAAATAGGGGCCTGTCTCTCAGATTTTTAGAAGATTTCCTGCAAAAGCTTCCAAATCTAGACTCTATCATCTAAAGAAAAAAAAAAAAAAAAAAAGAAATTAATTAATAAAAGTTCCTCTTAATATTTTATCCAGAGAAAGCACTTAAAGGGCTTTCAGAAGACAAAGATTTTGATGCAGCTGATGATTCAATGGAATAAAAATATGCTTCTTTTTTTTTTTTTTTTCTTTCTTTACAAACATCTGGTGGAAAATTTGCTTTCACAAGATGCTGAAAGACTCTCCTAAATCCCACCAAATTTTTCATAATAGCTTCTCTAAGGATCAGTGGAGCTTCAGTAACCCAGGGAATTATAATACTACTAAATAGAAGAAATGTTCATATTTAAAATTACTCAGAAATCGGCCTTGTTTTAACAAAGATTCCAAGGAGCACCCAGAGGTTGCCCAACTAATTTATATATTTTTTTTCAATAGAGTTCTTGATGACATTTGGTAAAATTGCATTATTTTAATGATATCTCTGTGACCTCAGCCAAAAGGGTGCTTCAGATTATTTCCCTTTTGCCATTGCAATATGCAGCAGTTGAGCAAAAAGTACTTACTCAGTGGCGGATAAGAAAGGCCTCCAAAAAGCACTCTACGTGCCTATTTATCTTATCTAAGCCTCTGTCCTTCCTGATTGTCATCCAGACATTCCTCTGTATCTCAGTCTGGTCCCCTTGAACAAATTCTTCCACGCAAAGGCTCCTTTCCAAGGTCCTTACCAGGTTTGCTTGATCTGTGTTAGCAAACCCTTACCATTCCTGCTTCAGAGCACCTGCAGATTAGCAGGGGAGGAGGAACATTCTTAAAAATTATTGCAATTTGTCCTTGTTTATTGTGATAGCATAGGCTTGCAACCTCAGTTATGCAGACATTATATCAAATCATGAGAATTTGTAACGAGAGTCCCTGTGTTAGAAAAAAGTTCAGCTAAAAGGTGTGGAAGTAGAATAGGTATGGATATTCCTGATGGATTCATAGGAGACTCAAGAAGGAGAATGCAGCCTTCTACTCAGTGTCTTAGAATTTGGTACAGCAAAAAGTGCAGGGATTAACTGGAAGCTCTGAAAGTCTCAGTGCATGCTCAAAACTGCAAGTTAATTGGCATAGCAGGCACTTGTTCAAGTGATTTACATGACTAGAATATTAATATGTAAGGGTATAACTTGCTCAGGAAGAGTAGGGAGGGCAAAAGAGAGGTAGTGTTTTATTGCACTTCTGGATCATACAACTCTTGTTCTAAGGCCCAGGGTAAGAAAGAAGAGAGATGGGTCATAAGTCTGCAGGTAAAAGTAGCGGGAAAAAAATGAGGGCATTGTCACAGTGCAGGCCTTTGTATGCCAGTGAACCATGAAGATTAAGTGAGTGAAGTTTTTGAAAGCTGATGAAATTCTTTGAAAGCACCAGGCTTTGTGAAATGCAGAAATTTAACTCCTCTGGACATGTGATAGAAAACCAGGAAAATAGGAGACAAGCAAGTTCTAGAAATGTAATGTATTGGAAATAATTTTATACAGCTTTGGGGAAAGAAAAGAAAGGGAAGAAGAAGTTAAGCAGTTGTGTATTTTTTTCAAGCCAACCAGATGAAACACATTGAGAACATGAAGGTGTGAGTCACATTGGGTGAGAATGACCAGTAAGTGTTCTCCAGCCAGAAAAAAAAAAAAAAAAAAAAAAAAAAAAACAAACCACCAAAGCCAACAGATTTTAAGAATGAATTATTTAATAATTATAAAAGCAAATCTGTAGATTCTTCCAGTGTGGAATGTAGATAAATCATGACTTCATATAATCATAAAATCATTTGAGTTGTGAGGGACCTTTAAAGGTCATCTAATCCAACTCCCCTGCAACGAACAGGGACATCTACAGGTATATATATATGTGGGTATAGATATATATGTAAAAATATAAAGCCATGGGAGTGAATTAAAAGGACCAAAGCAACAACAACAAAAAAGGCAGCTCATGAGGAACACAAAGCGTAGCAGGAATGTATTCTAAGGATATTGTGGTGGGAAGGAAGAAAATCATGGAGAAGTTTAGTCTGCTTATCAAAAGAGAGAAGATACTGATACTAAAAAGGCCAATGCTTTTTCTATTTCCAGCTGAAAGACAACAACAGAGCCCGTGATGGATGGCTGAGGTTCTGGACTGCTGCTAAGGGGGAAACCAGTGAGTGAGGCAAAAATCCCCAAAATTCAGCCGTCATCACTTCAGTCTTGGAAGTCTTGGATTCATCCAACTACTTATGGGTCTTTAAAAGATAACAGAGAGAAAAGTAGCAAACAACATGAACTTGTCAAGAACAAATCATGTCAAACCAATCTAATTTTCTTCCATGACTGAGTAATGGGCATCAAGGGGAGGAAGGAGCTGTAGATATCATGATATTTTGGTGAGTTTTTGTCACTGTGTCACGTAATTCCCACGTGCAAACATGGCTACATGAAACTGCTGTTATGTGGTAAACAGCTTACAGAAAATGTATTTTGAGAGCATAGATATCAGAGGTTCTTTACCAAATCAGGGACACCGATCATACAGGGTTTCACAAGGGTCTTTTCTGGTCTAATGCTATGGAACAGTCTCAGTGATTACTTAGATGACAGAATAGAAAATGTTTTCGAATCTAAAAAGAACAGCAAATGTAGGGCAGCTGCAGTCAGGTTCAAGGACAAGGTTATAATTCAAAATTTTGATTAAAAAATGCAAGAAAATCTGAGAAATAAGGATAGCTGCAAAATTTCATTTACAGGCAGTAACACAGAGTAAGGACAGGTGTTGTACTGCAGGAAGAAATAAAGATGTAGTAAAATGAAGTTTAGGAGGCTCAAAATCCTCAGACTCAGACAGAAAGAAGGGTCTGGAAGGGTCTTCTGGAAGATGTGTAGAGTGCCCCTTTTGCTTTACTCAGTGCTCCACCACTTGATGACTATGTAGAAGGAATACAGAGAAGAGCAGTAAGAATGAGGTCTTGGAAATGCCATCTCTGAAGAAAAAAGTAGAGGAAAGGGGGTTTCATACCCTGCATATAAGAAGATAAAGAGAAATACAGTTAGACTTCAAATGCCTCAAAAGTAGCTTTTCAGAATTGGGAATCCATTCCTTTCCATGTTTGTTAGTATATTAGAAAGGGGAAAGACTGTTTATGAGAGTGGATAGTGATAGGACAAAGGGGAATGGTTTTAAATTAAGACAGGGGATGTTTAGGTTAGATATTAGAAGGAAGTTTTTCACTCAGAGGGTGGCAAAGCACTGGAACAGGTTGCCCAAGGAGGCTGTGGGTGCCCCATCCCTGGAGGCATTCAAGGCCGGGGATGTGGCTCTGAGCAGCCTGGTCTGGTGGTAACCCTCCACATAACAGGGGGTTGAAACTGGATGATCATCGTGGTCCTTTTCAACCTAGGCCATTCTATGATTCTATGATGAAACTCCAGTTAGGGAGGTATAGTTAGGTATTAAGAAAATATTTCTAGTGGTGGGGCCAGAGGAATACTAGGAGAGGTAGCCTAGGATCACATCTTCACCACTGGACTTTTCCAGGATGAAACTGGACAGACCAGAAATATAGGATGCTATGTCTGGAACTGAACCTTCACCAAGACACTGCTTCAAAGGAAGATAGCCCATGTATTCCCTATGGCTTATGGAACTGACCTACTTTAAGGTACAGTGGGAGAGATGATGTCTTGGGCTGCCTGTTTTGTTTTGTTTTTCTCTAGTTATTTTCCTTTGGGTTAAACTAACATAATGATAAAATATTAGAGTAATCAGAGCAACATACAGGAGCCACTGTAAAGTGTTTCCAAATCTGTTACAGCCCAGTGAGTGATGCAAGTTAAAATTTAAGAACTTATATGTTCATTTTTTCCCATACTGATTCTGAGGTTTTAGTAAATTTACCTGAGCAAATGCAGCGGTTTTATTTAATCTGGTTATATTAGTCTCATATGAGTGCTGCAGATCTCTACAGCTCCTTCTCATTGACTGTGGTATATGTATTAATGAATAAAAAATTGATGAGCTTTAGGCCTTCTTCCTTGCTTCCTTTCCCCTCTCCCATCAATGACTCAAGCAATGAGCTAATAGAAACATTACTGAGAAACAGAAACCTTCAAGTAAGTAATTGCCAGTCTGCTGCAGAGGGTAGAAACATATGGCTAGGCTGGAGAGCACTACAAGGTGCTGGGAAAAATACCCAGGTGCAGGGAATTCACTGAAGGACAAAAGCACTGTCGGCTGTTTGCTGTTACAAAATTTTATTTTTAACTTTCACTATTTGTGACACTTTACTGATGTTCAGTGAGAGTCATTATTAAAACATATTTTGTCTCTGGTATCCACAAATTTTATGTATAGAACCATAAGCCACAAATGTTTAGTCTGCTGCCTTTCTTGAACCAGGTAGTGGCTGAAGTTTGTAATCCTGCAAGATTTGCCTGTGAGGAGGGAAACGGATGTGGGGGCTGGCAACTCCAACATAATCCCATTTATTTACCAAGTGTGTACACAAGATGAATGGAAAAAAAGATTGTTTCTTGACTTCCTGTGCACTGCCCTGTGACTATCCCTGGCACTGTGCTCCAGGGTCCTTCCACGCTCTTAGTTTCCCTACTTCTTTGCCCACTCCATTTGTAGACATAAAAGCAAAACCAAGAGATTTCTAATTCATCCCAACCTCCATTGCCTCCTTTGCTTTTAGCATTTAAGCTCCCATTGGTAATGCAGTACGGCCTTGCTGAGAACCTGTGTTCTTCACAGTGGCATCTGTTCTGTGGATGATTGTGCAATGGACCTCAGCAGCTTCTTTGCATTTACACTTCTTGAAAGATGCCTCTCCAATTGACCATTAAGCTATGTTTAAATGAACCAGTAATGTCATGTGTTGCCCATATTTGGGTGTGTCTCAGAGCTGTTTGCAACAATTATAAAAGTGTTGGGAGTTAAGCGGGTTCAGGCAAATATACCTGCTCTGTTCACCTTGGGCCCGATCCAAAGCTCACTGAAGTTGGTGGGAGTATCTCTGGTGATGTCAGTGGGCTTTGGATAGGGACCAAGGCTTCTCCAGCCTTTACTCAGATCTTACTCTGGCAGTTCTCCCATTGAAGTCAATGAGATTATTCACTGGGATAATAGAGCTCACTGTCAGGAAGATTTTAATGATATTCAACCTACATTTTCCATGTCTTCATATCACCCCATTACTCCTAGTTATATCTCATTATCTTCTTTTTTTTTTTCTCAGGGACCCAGCCCTAACCTTCTTAGTCAAGCAAAATTCACACTGGCTTCAATTAAGGAAGCAAGAACTCACTGTGATCTTTGCTGTTTGGAGGCTGCTCTTGCAGCCCCCCATTATGTCATCATATAGGCAATCCATGCATGGTATTTTTGCTTGTAAAGACTGCAGTACTGAGCCTATGGCAGTACTGAAGAGCAGAGAAAAATGAAAAGATGTGTCAGTATAATTTCAAGACATACAGTAGTATGAATTTTTAAATAACGTTTGATCTTATAAAAATATTTTATCATCTATCAGGCGTACATCCTCACAGTTATATAAAAACTTGTATTAAAATTATTGTAAGTAATTTCTTTGATGAAGAACTCAACATCTGTGGTCTAGAATAACTTTATAATTTTCTGCGTACAAGACAGATTACATGATACTTCTTTCCCAATAATCATTTATTATGTTTAATTTGAGCTTTTTGGATGGTGGACTGCACCATGTTCTAAATTACCAGAAGTTAAATACGTCTTATATATATTAAAAATGGTTATTTTCTACTAGTTTTCTCTAAATTTTTATTAAGAAATTGCATTTTGTTTAGAATTAAGGCATCATTTATCTCCAATGATCTTCACGCAAACAATTTTTGTCACATTTGTTCTGCTAGCTTAAAAAGTTAAGCTCAGGGATTTGGTCTCTGATGCTCCAGAGAAAAGTGTAGAAAAGTCACTTTTCCCCTGCCCAGTCTCTAATTAAAAGAGCACTGTGATGGGACACTCCCAAGGCAAGCTGACTAGTGTGGCACTTATGGCTAAAGGGCTGAAACCTGAAAGCATCAATACACAGCAGCACCAAGTCCCATATCTCATTGGTTGCTGTACCATTGCAGTTTCTGAAGTTTTTGGAACAAGAGCCCTCTTTTTGTCTTCTTCCATACAGAAACGGGCACTCTGTGATAGAGGTTTTATGGTAATACAGTCATGCTAACGATAACACTGATAATAAATAAAATTAGGAGTATTAATGAAAAGAAGGAGTGTATGGACATTATGTAGTACATCACAAATATGTTCCCAACCCTGCTACGTTGTGCTTCTCTCTGTTCTGGAGAAGCAGAATTAATTCTTCTGGCATAGATATGTGGGACACCCTTGTGCAGACATGATTTTGCCAGTAGAGCTTTAACTATATCGAAGTAGCCCTGCAAATAACTCTTTTTCTCTAAATCCTAGACTTTGTAGGTTTTCTATTGTATACTAGTAATTAATCTTTGTAGATTTATGTGTATATTTCCATTGCTATTAGTTATATTCATTTCTTAGCAAATGCCCACAGATTGCATTTATCAAGATGAAAAATGTGAAACTACTGCATGCTCTGTGTCCATCATTACTATCCCTATTTGCCCTTCCCACTTCACTGTGATGTGGGTGTATGGCAAATGGAGGTTCAGCTCTCAGGTGACCATTAAGACCTATTTCTTTAGCAGGACAAAAGTAAACACTCCATTGCTTTTGCAGTTATGCATTTCTCCAGGAATGCTCTGCTCAAACCGAATATTTTCAGGTGGCATTTACTCATCAACTGAAGAATACCACTTCTTTGTTCCAGCCCATCTCTGTTTTTTAGACATGAGATAACACAGAAAACTAAGAGGTAAAATAGCGCTAAGGAATGGCTTGAAGAGTGATGTATCTTCATTATCTATTTTAGTTCAAATTGTTGTGCTCTTGAAGTGCATCTACTAATTATCCTAAGTTACTGTTCTTTTCTTTGTATCGTGAAGCATGCAGATTGGACTTCTTTTGGACTAAGCTAGCCCAGGCTGGATCTCAGGAAAAATTTCTCAGAAACTAAGTGGCCAGACATTGGAACAGGATGTGCAGGGAGGTGGTGGAGGCACTGTCCCTGGAGGTGTTCAAGAAGAAGGTAGATGTGGCACTGAGGGACATGATCTAGTGGGCATGGTGGGTTGGGTTGGCAGCTGGACTAGATGATCTCATAGGTCTTTTCCGACCTTAGTGATTCCATAATTTTGTGAAAAGACATAAACTAGGAACCCGCCCACCTTGTTTCAATTGACCAGTAAGCTTGTGGGATCAGAGTGAGTCAGTCTTATGTGAAATCCCCCCAGATATCATGTGTACATTGGGTCATCACCAACAAGACAAATACAGTTGCTCTGTGTACCCTTCCCTGCAGTACACTAATGAAGATGTGCCTTTGGCTGCCTATTCAAAGAGGCGAGTCTTCTAGTGTACTTCCTACTGTGTTTCTCCTACCTAGTTTCCTGGCATTAAACTTGCTCCTTCCGTGACCACATGGTGCAGCTCTTTCAGTAATGTGCATTACACAGAAAGTTGACAGATGAGGACAAATGCTCATCCTGGAAGCTCAAGCACTATCTTAGATTGTATGCACAACTGTCTGGCAAGTGAACAGCGGTGAAGCTCACTTCTGCAGCCTGGATATCCTTTATGAGAAGGGCAACTCCATGTTGTTCAGAAACAACATCAGCTTTGATTAGATTAGCTTTTATTTATAACAAGTGAAATTTGTCACATTGTAGTTTGTGTGGGTTTTTTTTGTTTGTTTGTTTATTTTTTGTAGCTACATTCTTCTCTGTGTCATATATTTTAAAATGTCCTGTTAAAATCAGACATGTTTGAAAAGCGTCTGATTTTGTGATCAGCATGATGTGAGTACTATTTTTGTCTGATATCGTACGGCTTTCACGCAAAGATGGATGCTGGACTGTCAACATCTCTCATTTCCATTAACCTTCTTTCCTCATTAGTATCTGACCCAGAGCACTAAGAGCCACCCATGAATTCAAGCAAATAAAGCAATCCCCTTTCTTAGGCCTAGCACTTCTTGCTGGATTGAGCCCTCACAGAGTAAACAGCATGTCTGCTGGAAAACACAACTCTACACAGCAGCTTTTTACTGCATTTCCTCTATTTCAGACACTGTCACCCTAATACAATAACTTAATCCATGAATACTAAAATCCCTGCAATATCCTGATCCTGAAAAATTAGCAAAAAAATACATAAAAACACAATGATACTAAACACAGATGATAAGCATGTATATTTAGCATAACAGATCCCAGAATCATTATCCCTTATTTATTCTTCCCAATTCAGACCAGTTTTGTAAATCTCAACTGTAAGGTTTATCTGATTAAACAGAAAAGCTATGGCAAAAAACAATGCACAAAAATGTTTGTAATGTAATATGAAAATGGTGTTTGGGATCTTAATACGCTGTAATTGACCACACGGAATTTTTCAGTGAAAAGATAATTTGGCATTAGAATTGTGCAGTACTTAAATAATATAATTTTGATAATGACAGTAAAATACAATTTCAGTAATGCAACTTGAACAATATTTCTCATTCAGATGAAGTTTGCAGTATGTCTGAATGCTGTAACTGCTGTACATTTTAAAAAGAACTCTGTCATGAACTGTTATTAAATATTACCGTATTTCAAATATACAGAAAAACATGGTGATGTTACAATACAAGCATATAGAAAAAACATTACATTTATTTGGGGATTGATGAATCCTGGGGAAACAAGTCAAAATTCTTTCTCTAGACAGTTCTATTGTAGACTTTTTAAAGACCTGAATTTTGGGAATTCTTCACTCATATTTAGCTGAAAACTGAAACTGTAATTGGTTTTGACCATCTGAAGATAAGTGTTAATTCCCATGGATACTCATGGTTCCCACTCCTTTTGCACTGCTCGTGGATCTGAGGCAAAGGGAGCTCATCTGTTGGGGATCTGATGAGAGAGAATTTTTTCTCATGTTGAAAGCCATTCTTTATTTGTGGCATTCACGCTATGGCTTTTTTCACAGCTGCTTGTGCAAGAAGTGGCACTGCACTGACAATGAGGTACCACAAAGGGTACATGGATTGGTTGGAATGAGACAGGGAGCTCACATCACTTCTGCGAGCAAATTCTGTGAGTTTTTTAATCTTTAACATTCCTGCCTTCTCTTTCCTCAGGGCTCCTTCCTGCCCCTTACTCAGGAGAGCTATGTGAGCAGAGCAGGTACTGCCATCTGGGCATGCAACACGTACCTTGATGCTTACAGCTCACTGTGCTTTCCTCTTCACTGCTGCACATGGAGACTTTGCACCCACTGCAGGGACCCTTGTGTAAGCCAGGTAAGGAGTAGGTAGCACACTGCTTGCCTTGTGCCCCTTTTTCACATGCGCACGTCTGCCTTGGTTCCCTACACAGTTGTCCAGTTGGAAGCAGTTGCATCTCATTTGTCTACGGCTGCAGTTGCCAGGTACCACACTGAACACTCTCTTACATTTTGTCAAACAAATGTTTGAAATTCCCTTTTATATGTAGGTTGTTCCAAAAGTAATGCCTCCTATTTATTCCCATAGAAACTACAATAGATACAAGGAGCACAATAACACCATTTAATAGAGCAGATTTTCAGCTACCAAGCACTGTTTTTCAACAGTCACCACCATTAGCTGTAGGTTGCAACCACCAATGTACAAGAGCCTGCATGCTGCACTTGTAACAATCTGACCCAGTGGAGGTGACCCACTACCACTGTCAGCACTGCTAGAACACACCAGCTACCACCTGACTGTGCTCACATCCACTGGTTGGTCTCTTTAAACATTCATTAAGCACCAGTGAATGTCATTAGGTGCTATTTTCTTTCTCACCGAGAAATTCAGTGACACATCTTTGCTTCAAAAGCACTTCCATGTCAGACACCATTTTGTCCGATTGCTCCTCTGCTGCCATCTGTCACATGGCACCAACATGTAATGGGAAGGTTCACCCTCTACTGCCATTCCACCAACATCTGCCTCTGATGTTGTAGGCTGACATCATAAAATGGAAGGCATTACTTTTGGAGCAACCCATATAATATCAGATAAAAATAGTACTCACATCATATTCTCTTATGTATATAATGTTCCCTTATGCTTCTACATTTCATTTGCAAAGATAGGGTTTATATACTGTAAATTTTACTTCTTAACCAAAAATACATTATCCTGGAAGCAAATTGAGTGAAGTGTTCTCAATGTGCCTGTAATTTCTTTGCAATTGTGTGAGGTGTGAAATTCACTTGACTGTTCTTAGTGAAGGATCTGAAGGGTGGGAGATAAAAAAATTGTTTTACTCCTGCCAAGCAAGCACAGAGAAGTATAGATTATGTATGTCATTTCTGGAAAGAAGATGGAGGAGCTGTGCTTCCAAAAGACATCCTTAGGCTCAAAGAAAAATGAAAGGACCTAGGACAAATATTTTCCCTTTCCCTTTCCCTTTCCCTTTCCCTTTCCCTTTCCCTTTCCCTTTCCCTTTCCCTTTCCCTTTCCCTTTCCCTTTCCCTTTCCCTTTCCCTTTCCCTTTCCCTTTCCCTTTCCCTTTCCCTTTCCCTTTCCTTCCTTTTCCTCATCATACATACCATAGTAAAGAAAGAGATTAAAGGTTCATTACACTATAAGTTAAATGGCTGAATGAGCTAAAGTAAAGTTTTAAGTGGTAAAAATATGCAGAATGCACCTGGTACAAACTTCTTGTAACAAAGGGTATTTATAACTAATGATAGAAATGATTAACAACCCATTTTTTGGTGAATTATTTTTAAACTGATCTAACAGAATTTTTCCTTTTTTACTTGAAAATGGTGATCCACTCATAAAAGTGGATGTTAAATTTAATGATATGAAATTTGCTCTTAAATTAAATGGGGGACTTGCAAGAAAATACCTGAGTGGGTGAAGGTGATTTAGTATTTTCCCTTCTCAGTCATTACCTTAGCATGGCACTAGGAGGCAATCTGCTATTAGACGTGTCATCCCTCAAACATCAAAGTCCTTGAATATTGAGGTCTTTCAGCACCAAATGACATTGCACATGAGAACTTTTAGTAATTTCTTTCATGTCAAATTCTAGTCTACATCATTACCATCTCCTTACTGTCTTCCACACATTTCAAAATATTGTACATTGGTGGTTGAGCACAGTTTGCTGTGACTGACCATAGGTTTGGCCAGTTGCGACATCTGCCAGAGTACCAAACTTACAGGTATGGTTAAGTGAAGGAATACTTCAGACTATGGGTCTTGCCAGGGCTAAAGCCCAATTGTCAGTGTTAAATACGATGTATGCATTTCCAGATATTCCCAGATCAGCTGTGACAACACAGAAACTTCATGGACCTCTGTTGTGTGCATCTCCAGTTAGAAAGCGTCTAAAACTGGGTTAGCACTGAAAATGAATAGTATGGATTCAGGTACCAGTCGGGCAGCTAGGGAGAGTTCTTAATGACAATGAAAACAGAGAGTAATTCCAATAACAGTAAGAATTACATGGACATTCTCAAATGGAACAACAAAACACGTAATTTTAAATTTCTTTTTGTCTTAGTTTGAATCTATTTTTGCCTTCATACTTTTTCTGGAAATGCATTGATTAATACAATTAATAATTGTGCCTCCAGATGTTACAATAACATAAAAGTCACAGGAAAACCAGTGAGAAAGTTAATATTTCTTTTTTCACAACAGGGACCAAAGTATTCTGTAGTACATCTAAGGCTGTGGCCATACTGAAAAATGAGGTTGCATAAATACTCCATAGCTTTTAAATCTGCTCTGTGAACTAAATTTTCAGGTATTCTTTCAAAAGTATAGCATAACTACATGTTCTGCAAGACAGCATTCTGTCCGCATGTGTGCGGAGAGCAGCTGAGGTCCCTGGGCAAGAGTTGCATCATTTCTTCCTATCTGTTGGGTGCTTGACTTTGCCACCTTAATAATTTCATTTTTATAACAGTTCTTCTGTTATTCTTGGAAGCAAATGTACATTTCTATGTTTTGTAATTCTGTAAACAATGTATTTAGATGATTAGAAAGATTTGATGCCTATCACAGCAGGACTCCAAGTTAGAGTGAGAAACACGCTTTTAAAAATGTTCTTCCCGAGTGTTTACCAAGACAGAAAGCTGAATTTGGTTTGGCTCTGTTCATGCTCCTCTTATTTACTTTTTGTGAATATTTTAACTAATAGGTTTGCTGTTGGGATTGTTTGTAGAAACAGCACATTTTAAGCAAATATTTCAGAAATGTCACGGAAAATAGATTTTAGACCCTGAAATGGAAATGTTTTCACTAGGAATCTAATTATAAGATTTACTGTAATGTATGCTTTTTTGTGCAATCATCAAATTAGAAAATATGTCTACGCATACACAGTTTTACACTTACTAACTATGACCTACTGGGTTAAATAGCAACAACAGAAAGGGCGTTGAATATCACCCATGTGAGACTTAAGAATTCCAGGTACTAAGTAATTTCAACAATATAATTTAAATCCATTGACATTTTCATTCCTTCAGATACTGCCCTTTATGTAAGCCAATCTTAAAGTCTGTGTTTCAGTGTTAGGATGCGGTGTGATTTTGTTAGATGGATCAAAGCACACAAGAAAAGAGATACTGCTGTTTAAAAAAAATATGGAGAATCCTGAACTGTGATCACAAGGTTTGCAACAGAGAAAAAAAAAAAGTAATAATTTCAAGTCTGTTTATGCGCAATTCTTTGTCTGTAAATTCTCTCGTGGGTTTGAAATCTTATGAGAAATTTTGTTTTGCTTTTTAAAACCTCTCCTTCACCTTTTAGAAAAGGAAGAATAATCGTGTTTGTATGTCTCTCTAATATAAACATAATTAACATCAGTGGCATATGGAATTAATGCTGCCTATAAGGAAAGAGCTTCACAATTAAATCATAGATTTGCTGTTGTGCAGTTTGAAGATGTGAGCTTTGCTCACTGAACAATGGGTTTATATGCCATATTCCATAGATTCTCATTACATGTCTTGTGTCAGCAAAATTATATTAGGCAATCTCACTACTTGCATCAGCTCATATTAATATTATTTGTAAGACAAAATGGCTCTTGACGTTGTGCCTCTACTCATTATCAGAAATCATTTTGCTCTAGAAATGTTAATAATGAAGTTTACATATGATAACATTACTATTTGTTTTAATAATTTCCAATAAAAACAACTACTGTTTTAGTGACTCATTTTATTTTCTTGTGTTTCCTGGCAAGTACTGCATGTCTTTTTAAGGAATACAAAAATAAGTTGGCTACAGCTCAGCTCAGAAGCCTGACTCCTTGAGCTGTGCTTAGTGGAGGCTGCCACTGAAACCAGTGACCTGTACAGGACGTACAGGACGGGGGACGTTTCCAGCCTTCCAGCTCCGCTCTCCTGCTCTGAAACACATAAAGCAGCATTAATTGAGACTAAAAATATAATGGAAATCTGTTAATCATGATATAAAAGAGAGCCAGGAAAAAAGAGAAAGACTGGAAAAAAGAGGTGGAATACAGTCAACCCCACGGGTGACCTGCCATGTCAACATCAGCTCAGGAAATGGCAGCTGCTTTGGTGCACCGCACCACCCTGGAAATGCATCGCCTAGGAGGATGTTAAGCAGTAAGTTCAGACTGCACATTGGCAAAAGGAAAACTACTCCCATTTCTAGAACAAATTTTCTATTCATGCATAACCAAAGCTCTCAGTGAATATAATGCATGTGTACTGCCCTGGCACCCCACACTGTATTAATACCTGAAACACTGAAGCCTATTAACTATGAGGAAACCATAGAAAATGTAGTTGAGCTGGTGTATTTTGGGAAATGTAGTAAGTAGGGAAATACAGTAGCAGTTTAATGAAAGAAAATTGTCAACCTCAGTATAAAAGTGCTTTTTAAATTACCTAATCAAGGATATTTTAACTAAAATTTGAGATCCAGACTTTTGTAAATTATTTTCGGCCAGCATAGCATACTTGTTATGAAGTTCAGATTTTAACATGAATGTGAAATCTTTTTCTTTCAGCATTTATCTTTCTCTTAATGCTCTTTTTTGGCTAGTCTTTGGTTTATATTTCCACCTAAAATGGACAAATTCTACAGTCATTTAAATCCACCCAACCCCATCGACCTCAACCATATTCTTATCCTGATTTACAGCCTCATTAGGGTTTTAATGATGTAAATGAAAGCAGAATTTGATCCTAAATCTTCACTCTAAATTAAAGAGTGCATTCACCTCTCAGTGTGGGACGTGGGAGTATGTGCTTCAGAGCATACGCAGCTGAAACTTGGCAGGCAAGGTCTCAGCTAGAGGGTGGGTTTTTTTTCAATGTCGGGCTCGCTCCTCTCCTCCGATAAGCAGGCGCACATTCCCATGTATCTTGTAAAATCCCTAACAGTTCTACGCATGCATGTACAAGCGTAGCGCTGTTTTTACAAGATAGAAAACAATTCTTACTCACATATCTTTCTGATGAGAGAATGAATAATCAGCCTAAATATATTTGCTTATACCTCAGTAGCAAGGCTCCGGAAAGAACAAGCAGTTGCCAGCCACTGGTTCTTCCCTGGAGTACCTGCAGCACAGCCATAGGTCCTCCTTTGCAGGTCCCAAAAACCTCCAGGTAGGAGGGTGAAGAATGAGAAAGGTGCGTTTTGGTTTTCTCGTAATGTGGAAACTCTAACCCTAAAATAGATCCCAATCTCACAGAAGTCAGGAGAAAAATTCTTATTAACTTCAGTGCCCTGAATTTCTTCCTGAAAAAGAAAATACCACGTACTACATTCAGTCTCCTCTCTAAATTTAAGCCAGTAACTCTACTGCTTCATAGTATTAAACATATTAAACAGAAACTGCGAAGGACTTGATATTTATATTGCCTGAGCCTTCTATTAAAATGCATGTTATAGCACGAGCACAATAAGCAACACATTCGCCTGACCCTTATCTCTTTGTAGCTTCTATGTATATGTAACTCCTCATAGGGACCCCCATTACCTGAAATAATTTTTTTCTGACCCTCAAAGCTGCAGCTATGGCAGAGGAAGACAGCTGCCAGAACTTGTTCCAGAAGAGCCATCTTCACAGTCTTCCCATCAACATTTTAGAAGAACAGGATGCCTGGAATTAGTTCAACTCTTGCCATCCTCATGCCAGTAAACTCTGAACAGTGTCACATACATTGTGTAACATTAGCAGAGAAGGATGGTGGGGCCAATCACACCAGCACCATCTCTTAGGTGTACTTGGCCAGGGACAACTGCTCTGCCTAGTTCACCAGCGCAGGATCAGGCTGCACGCTGCTTCCATAGCTTTGTGTAGAATCAGAATCATGGAATCACTGAGGTTGAAAAAGACCCCTATGATCACTAGTCCAACCATCAGCCTGACACTACCACATCCACTGCTAAACCGTGTCAGAGTGCCACATCCACTTGAACACAGAGGCGAGCACTCAGTGATTTCTTTCTCCTATTTACCTTGGGGCTGTTTGGTTTTGAGTTTATTTTAAAGTACGTTGAAGGTTGATTACTTCTAGTGAAAGGTGAAGTGCTGCAGAGTGAAGAAGCAGAAGAATTTTAAAAGATCTTACATAACTCCGGTGATATTTTTAAGCCTACTAATTGGCAGGTGTTTCTCACAAATCAGGAGGTGACTTTCTGAAAATACATTCGCCTCTTGAGCCA
This sequence comes from Centrocercus urophasianus, assembly GCF_019232065.1. Taxonomy (NCBI): domain Eukaryota; kingdom Metazoa; phylum Chordata; class Aves; order Galliformes; family Phasianidae; genus Centrocercus; species Centrocercus urophasianus. The sequence goes on along the minus strand of NW_024884767.1, from coordinate 1,703,491 downwards.
AGCATGGTTCATTTCATCGCTTTTATCGCCAAAGGAATTCAACAACTGTAACAATGAAGAAGGAAGAAAGAAGTCAGAAAGAGAAAGCATTCATCCCCAAAACAAGGTGAAGCAGCAAACAGAGCAGAGCAGGAAGAGAAGCTCACCAGGTCCATGGTCGCAAGCCCTAATCCTGGACAAGTCCCCCATCAGCCATTCCTCCACCACCTGGTTCTCGCTTGGGGCATTTGCAGGGTCTGGCTGGCTGTGACAAGTGGTCTTTAAGGTTCCCCAAAGGAACATGGTTTGCCCAGCTGAGAAAGGCAGTTTGCAAAAAAAGAGCAGGAAAAAAGTGTTTGCTAGCAGTGCTATCAGTAACTGGCTTATATGCGTTTTCTCTTTTTCGCTTGATGCAGCTACCCTCAGCACCCAGCAGGGAGAAACACTCGGATCATGCTGCATGCTTGCAGCTAGGGGGGAAGGATCTGATGCTGCACGCCTCACCTTGAGGCTGGCAGACGGGACATTTTATTATAAACGCATTCACATTAACTCACAGAAACCCTTCTTGGTGGGGTTTTTCGAGTTATCTTCCTTCTGCTGATGCAAAGGGAGAGTGAAATTACAGGTGCCAGTTTACAGCACAGAATGCTGATAAACAACTTGCCATTTTGCAGTGGCTGGTCACATCTGGAGCCTTTTGGGATGCAAAAGTACTGGAGGATTATTGCAAAACTTAAAGACACTTATGTTACCATAACTTTTGTTTTTAACCTAAATTTGAAGATTTATTTTCTTTCTTTTGGATTATTTTCCTGGTTATGCTATACTTGCAAAGGTAACCGGCTCAGTCAGCAGCAAAGCAGAGAGCAGTCCTATAGCTCTCATCAGAAAACTTTTCTGATTTGACCTTAGACTGAGTCGGGCTGGTACAAAACCATGGATCAGTGGATTGCCTTGCATCAATTTCAGTGTGTTTTAAAACTCTGCAGCCCCCAACTCTGTTCTTGTGAACCATTACAGCACCATTACACCGTGCCAAAAGAAAAAGTGCGGTGGATTTGAATTTCTCGTTTGAGTTATCATTGTCCTTTTGTAGCACAGACAGACGAATGGAGACAGACAGGTGGACGCAGAGCACACAGCACGGCTGTGGTGGTGCGATTCCCTCTCTCTCGTGTTTTGTTATTTTTATAGCTGTTCCCGCACAGGCTCCAGTGACACAACAGTCAGTGTGATCCAGTGCATTACCGCAGTCTTTCACCATTGTGAAGCCCCAGCTACTCTCTCTTGCAAATCCCTGCCAAAATCTGAGAGGCTGTGAGGGACCTATATTTGTTTATAATATTATTAGTCATTTCTATTTGTTAACACAGAGGGTAGGGGTTTGATTCTTCGTGTTTCTGGTATGCAGCAGTGCTTTGAAACCCTGGCAGAATTTCCATCAGGTCACTGTAGTAATAATTATGCATGTATGCAGTTAATGTCCCCTGACTGCTTCTGATCCGCTACGTCTGCTCCCGCTCCGTGCTCTCCTGTTGGGATCACACGCTCTGCGTGCCGCGCTGCAGGCTGGTTGCAGTCCGGTACACCAGCCCTGCTCCTGCACACAGCTCCCTGCCCATGCAAGATAAAAAACTAAACCTTAATTCACGCTTCTTCTTTTTCCCCTCCTAGTGTTTCACGTGTTTCTGTTGCATTAGAAATATCTGAAATGTCTTTGATGTATTTTCTGCGATTATCCACAATTTCCTGTTATGTAAGGTATCTCTCAGGAGACCTGATAGTCAAGAACAAGTTGCACGGGGAATTACAGCTGAGATCTGGCCCAGCCTGGTTTCCTCGCTCGCTGAGCACTGCTGGTGTGCAGAGCACTGTATTTTTCCTATACTGTTTAGTGTGTTTATATAAAATATTCACTCTGAAACTGAGAATGCTCCAAATTTATCCTCTTGTGGCACACGTGATCTTCCATGAGAATCCAGTTAAATTTAGTTTTTTTGCTTCAGAGAAGATATTGTCAAGTCTGGTCTGGCTTTCTTCCTCCTTCCATTTGAAGGTCAGTGATCATTTAGGACAGTTTTCTATTGTGCATTTCAGATGTGAAGGCAGCGCTTTTTGTGGGATTCGGGCCGTAATTTATCAGCAATTCTCTGTTCTTTACCCAAAGTGCTGCTTCACTGCATGGTTTCACTGGGCTTCCTGCTTGGTTGTGGTGACACCAGTAACTGTGTGCCAAACAACCTTCCATCCTGCAGCAACACAAGGTGCACTGCTTGGATCACAGTGAGAACAAGGTTGCCCAGTACCAGCTGTGGTAAGAGGAATCCCATAGTCTTTCCCCTGCACCACCCCTGCCAGCTGCTGGTGACACCTTTGGTGTCTGTCCCAGGAGGAACAGTGTGGGGACGCAAAACTAAAGCTGGGCACACATCTCAAGCTCCTCACCTTGCTGCCTCCCCGATCTGAGCATATAATTGTCCTTCTCTCAAGCACCCACTGCAGCATCTCTACCTCTGCTTCACAGTGTCCCTGACTTCTAGTGTTTTCCTCTTAGTGTCCTCTTAGAGCTGCTGCTTGCAGAGTCTGTTTTGCTCCTAATTTCATTCTGAGCTTCTCCAGCACAGAACCACTTTGCACAAAGAGTATATGGGTGTTTTTATAAATGTAAATGTTCAGAAGTATCAGAATATGTAGGATTTTTTCCATTGTTTCCTGTACCTAGAATTGCCCTTTTTGCCCTTCTTGATATTTTCTACGCACGAAACATCATGAGACATTCTCACAGTCCTGTGGCTCAGCACAGATATACCTATGGCCTTAAAATTCTGCCAGTAAAATATTTTAAGAGATATTTAAACCTTTAAATGTGTCAGGTATACTCAGATTTTATTAACTGAGCTGCTTAATAACATACAGATTTTCTCTGTCAGCTTGTCCCTACCAATCTGCACACCAGAGTCCAGCTGCACTCCTTGTCTGCATCCCTGCATCTCTGCACCCACTGGGGAGCCCAAAACTCAGTGCTCCTGACCGAGGCACACAAACTGTCTCCATGCAAACAGAACAAAAATAAGAAGTAGCTGTCTTGCCACATTGTTAGTGGAATCTGTTGTTCATTTTGTTGTGCTCAGCTAGCTGATGTGACAGAAGTACACGCTCTGCCCCATCACCCTCCTGTACGAAAGGCTTGTTGATTCACTCCCACAGGAAATACTGAGTTTGCTCTAAGCAGGGACCCCAGCCATCCCCTCACAACATGCAGTGCCCCTGGGAGCATCACCTGCAGAACTCTTGGGCTCTCTACATCAGAAATCGCCAGTAAATTTTAACCCACAGTTTTACTCTTGTTTGCACGTTGGAATTCTGTAATCTAGCTTAAAATACAGTGCTCAAGTACCTTGAAAGGGAATGTGACATCACATTTGTGGATGGAATTAAAAACAAAAATTAAAATAAAATGTTGCTGTTCAACTGAGATGCATTGCAGATTAGTTCCGTGCAGGAACAGCTGCACCCTGATGGATGATTTCCTATCACCACTTACTTGAGCAGCTCCAGTCTGGATGCCTACCTGCTGCACTTGACCCTCAAGTCTTTCCTGACAGTTGCCTGCAGTACTTCTACTGTGTTGGTAAATGATATAATGAATATTGTTAAAAGGAAAGGGATACAAGGGTTAATGAGCTGTTGGCTTATCTCCTCTACCTTGTGGTCTGCTAAGTGCACAAAATACCTTCATGCCAAATTCAGTGCATTTGGGAGTCCTTATCAGAAAAAATCTCAACTTGGGCATAGAAGGCTTACGCTGAAAAGGGCATCCCTCTGAAAAGATGTGGTTTCAAAGAATTCACCGTAACCGTGACAATTCCTGCCAGGAAAAAAAGAAGAAAAATTCCCAGTGGCATTCCATCTCCATCCCACAGGGAGGCTGGGACCAGGCAGCCAGACAGCTGGAGCGCAGAAATCTGTGGGCTCTGTCTCCCTGTACCAGGGTTCTCCCCCTGGTTCTCCTGGCTGTCTGAGACAGCATGCTGAGCTACCCCAGGTACCCTAGGTACCAAGGCAAGGTGAAGCCTTATCTTGGGGTGTGCTCCTCTAGTCTAGGCTTTTTTCCTTGAATATGGAGAACAGTTATGCACACTGGGAGACAGTGGTTCTGTCTTCCCCACTGTACATAGAGAGAAAGCAGTTGGAGCTGTATTTCTGCAAGGGTAAGATCCTATGCAATATACATGCTGGGGTGAGGGAGGGAGAATCCAAACAGAAAGGAGGCTTCTGCAGCACTATGGAGCTTCAGACAGGAGATGTCAGCCAAGATGTTGAGTTGGTGAGTTTTGGTTGCCACCAGTTTCAGGTCACTGCATTTTGCTTCGTATCTAGCTCCAGCCAGGTTCCTCTCCTTATGCATCCCATACTGAATCTTATTCATAGATTCTGTGTCAAATTTTGAAGAATTGAAATCTTTTGCAATTAGTACTGATGCTGTTATAGTTTGGGCAGCATGAAGGTTTCTTTGTGCTAAGCTCTTTCAGGTGATGAACGTTTCCAAACCATAAAGTTAATGAGGCTTCAGTGGAAATACAACAGGTAAAGCTGAAAAAAGGCAAAGAAAGCTGCAACAAGAGATTCGTCTACACAGGAAAGCTGAGAGTTGATCTCTATGGCATAAAGGGGACAAGGGAAGGTGGCTCTGCTTGGCCTCCCAGAGCACTAACTGTTATTACAGTCACTATCAAAGTTAGAGGAAATTGCATCCACTTTACTGTTCAAATGTACAAAATGCACAAAGCTTTCCTAGCATCTATAAACAGTGGAATATATGAGAAAATAGAGGACAAGAGGTGTGCTGTTGTTCTTCAGTCTCAACTTCTATTGCTTTCAGTGGCCATTTAACCTCGATAAAGACAGAAGGATCCAGGCCCAATGTTTTTAATTACAAGTGTCATTTCCAAGCCTTCAGTGGTCTGCACCTCATCCAAAAAAGTGACTTCATTTTGGACTCTGGCAGTACGGATGCTCTATGTAAGAGGCAGACTACAAACTAGTTTCCATCCTGCTTTAATAATAGGTTTGCAATCCAGAAAGGAACTTCAAACACTTTTTTTTTTTTAATATTTAGGCTTATAGCTTTCCTTCTGCAAAGGAGTATATAACCTAGCAATAAAACTTTTGAAAGTTGACTTAAAAGGTCTTAGGAAAGCAGTGGGTTGTTAGATTTAGGTGAGTTGTTAGATTTAGGCCCTCAGTCTTTACAAAATATTAACAGTTGAACAGAGAATAACAAATTGGTAGCTTGCATGAGCAAACCTGCCCCAACCAGGTGACAAACTCAACCTCTCTTCCACAGGCAAAAGGTACAGGATGTCCCAGTGCAGGAACACTTCTAGCAGCACTTCCTGCAAAGTGAACTAATGGATCTGGATGGATGCTGCTGGGAAAAGGTTTATGCTTGCCCTTCTGCACCTGCAGAGCTAACCCTCTCAACAATGAGAGAAAAGGCATGCAGAACAAATGGGGAGAGAGAGACTAAAAGAAAGAATGGAGGTGAGCACTAAGATCTGGTTTCTACATGGCAGAGAGCCAGAGGAAATATTATTCTACTGGGTGGATAAGAGCTTGTCTTCTGCTGAGGTGTAACCAAGGCCCACTGAGACTCCTGTGAGCTTTCAAGGAATTGGCAGAGGCCAGGAGAATCCACACGAAAAAAACACAAACAATTTTTTCCCCAAGCTAGATATGAGTCTTGATGGATGAGCTGTATTCCATTTCCACTGAGAACTTCATGAACCCAGGATTTTCACTGTTCGAAGTTCAACTGTACTTCAGCTATGACTTTTTTTTTACTGATTCAATCCCAACCACCCTGTTATGCCACTCATTGTGCACCCAGTCATTCTGCATTGAATCCCAAGACTGTAGTGGATACTCGGTGGAGTACTGTGTGCAGGCCTGAGGCCCCCAATACAGGAAGGTTGTGGAACTAACAGAGTGGGTCCAGAGGAGGGCCATGAAGATGATCAGAGGGCTGGAGCACCTCTCCTATGAAGCAAGATTGAGGGAGTTGGGCTTGTTTCAGCCTGGAGAAGGGAAGGCATTAGGGAGAAATCATTGAAGCCTTCCAGTACTTAAAGGAGAGACACCAACTTTTTACATGGTCTGGTAGTGATAGGACAGGGGGGATGGCTTTAAACTAAAGAGGGAATACTTCGGTTAGATGTTGGGAAGAAATTCTTCACTCAGAGAGTGCTGAGTCCCTGGCACAGCTGCCCAGAGAAGCTTTGGTTGCCCAAACCCTGCAGATGCTCAAGGCAAGGTTGGATGGGATCCTGGGCAGCCTCAGCTGGGAGAGGGGACAGCCTGCCCACAGCAGAGAGGTTGGAACTGGCTGGGTTTTAATGTCCCTTCCAACCTATTCTCTGATCCTATGACATCCTCCCTCCCTCAGAAGGCACTTCCAGGACTCAGCCATAGCATCCCCAGCTCTCTGGTGCAGTCTCTGTCATTTGTGTTTATGTCCTTACACCTTCTAAGTGTTTTACCTCGCTAGCCTGCCAGGGCTGCCTTTTAGCCAGCCGATTTATGTTGTGTAGATGTATGCAAGCACATGCATATGCATCAAGTACATAAATTCCATTACGTCAGCATCTGGGCAATTTGATGCCCTGACAGGCAGTCAGGCTATATTGGCCTGCTCACACCCGCAGGCCAAAGCTGGCTCCAGGCCTGGCCCAGGCTGAGCGCAATGCATCCAGGCTTCTCCTGCCCTGCAGTGCTGCACTTGTTCGTATCTCATCTCACATGATGCTGCTCTAGTCGCAGCTGATCTGGAATAATTTCTCAATAAGACTTCATGAGGCAGTATCAAGTGCTTCCCTGAAATTCAAATATATTACATCTACTGCTCTCCCATCATCTGCTAATTTTGTAATTCCATCAAAAATGCAATCAGGTTTGTCTGGCGAGGCTTATTCTTTATAAACCCCATGATTCAATTTACCTGCCAGCAAAGGATGAAGGACTGAGTCAACCTTTGCAAGCTTAATCAAACTCATCCAAACCTCTGTATTCAACAGACTGATCTGGAAGTTTTGCAGGAAGGAGCTTGCTCTCAGCATTTGCCTCACTTTGTGGTTTCTAATGGGATGGAAATACTGGAATAAAAGGCTTTGGCACTACATTTTAGTACTACTTCACTGCTTGAAAATAGGGAAAAACACAGAAAATGTGTTTCTTTTAAAGTAGACTGACTGCTTTAGAATGAAAAGAAGGGTTCTGAAAAGTTGCTAGGTAATAGTTAAGGTCCAACTTTATCTTAACTACCTGTCTGCACTTCTCTGGCTGAACTTGCCAGAAAATGAAAGTCCAGAGAAATAAAAACAGTGGCTAATTTGGGTGTGATAGAAGCACAGCATCAGATGAACTTTGAGATCAAGCTCAGTGTAATTCTTCCTGCTTCAGAGAAAAACACTTTAAATCTTCTTTTCTGAAGATTTATTATTTCATTTTCCTAGACAGCTGCTTTGAGAAACCTTATCCTTTCACTTGCCTTTCACCTTTGTTTGCATTTTCCTTATAGGCTTTGTTGCTGTTGCTGTTGCTGTTTTATATATATATTTTTATATATATATATATATATTCCTTTTTATTTTTGTCTGTTTGGATTTGACTGGGCTCTCTTTCTCACGTGTAGTGTTTGCACTGCTCAGAGGAGAAGATTCATGGGGCTTTCAGTAAACCTGGACACTAAAGCCAGGATACGAGAAAGATTATTTCTATAGACATAGCACAGATGAATAGTGGGACAGAAACGTAAACTGAACAAGAAAGAGGAATAAAGGAAATGAATACACCATGTGTGATAGGGGTTACCTTGAGAATGAATCAAGTGCACTTCTGCAGAGAAAAAAAGTAAAAAAAGAAAATCAGTCTCATTGATTAAATTGCTAAGTATCTCTTCCTTAAACACTGGCTAAATCATGATATTGCACAGCTGCTCGGATCCTTAGCTTGCCACTACATCTGTCCACGGGGCAAAGTGCCGTGTTTGATCCACAATGGTTTATGACTGTTCCTTCCCCGCTTGCTGCTGTGTGTGATGAGATGGTCTCTTATTTGTGATCAATTCTTCAATGCCTTGGAGAGCCTTTGTATCTGCACCCAGACACGTAGACAGTCCTTCTTTGGAAAAACTGGGAAGTAATTGTATAATCATTTCTATGGTGACAAAGAGCGAGAACATAACTTCAAGACATTTAGAATAATAATGTGCCTAAGCAAGTGCATATTTTAAAATGTGTTGCTTGTGTACAAAAAGGTCCTAGGCAACTTCTGGCAGTCAGGAGAGACAGTCTACCATAAACGTCCTCACAGCAGGCAGCTACTCAGTCTGAAAATTAATTTCAAGAAACACGACTGACCACTGAGCAATTTTTTTTGCAGCAGCTTTTTGCGGAATCTCTTGTGGTAAACAATGCTGTTAGCTGCGGACACAGTGACTGGACTTCAGAATTAACAGCCAGGCCTATAGGCAAGAACAGAAACATTGCATGGCCCACAGTGCGCTGGAGCATTCTTTGTCAGGAGGTAAGCTTGCCCCTAAATGCCACCACCACATCCAACAACAAGGCACAAACAGGCAACGAGTACATGCAACACCAACTGTGTTTATCTGCTTGCTTCTGAAAACTGAACTCCTGAAATATTTCAGACAAAAGGCACTTGAAAAATGACCTCCCTCAGAAGATATGGATAGTTTGTTAGCAGTGAGCAAATGATTTGCTAACTTGAGTATGAATGCAAGACTTGCTTGGGAAATACATTTTTCTGAATTCAGATTCAAGTTGCAAGGCACAAGCAAAGAAATATTCAGGGAATGATTATTTTTAAAAGATTATTTTTAAAAGGATAGAAGAGACTGGATTAAATCTTGCCTTCTTTGAGTATCACAGATTGGCTTTTGTCAGAAACTTTAACATATAAACAATATCAAGAAATATTTAAATATGTATTTAGAAGACTTAGTGAATTGTAACAAATGTGCTGACTATTCCTATGTGTTTTGCTTTGTCCTGGTCATTTTCCACTCAAATCTCAACACATCTGGTTTCTAACATAACCAATGAACATACAACATATTTTAAACTTAAGCTTTTCATTATCTAAGATATCTTCTGCATTTCAGATAGCTTGGACAATGCCACTAAATTCATCAGATTCCCCTTGCACTCCCCTTAAATTAACACAATGCTGTTGAGTTAGGTTTCATCCTCCTGCAGAGAAATATACAAATTCTTCCAAAAGACTGTTTACATTGACATCAGATAGGATGGAAAACAAATTACGACGTTTGTATTTGTACTAGGAGCCAGATACTGCCGTAATCATGGAAATCAGTGGCAGTGCTCCTATTAAATGCTAGTTCTTACAAATTGAAGTAATTTATTATTCCCCTACTGTTTTGACTTCCATCTGTCCAAGTATTTATTGAATGAGAAGGAGATTGCTGAGTAATAGCTGCTGGAGAGAGACATGCGTGGCAGATTCACCGAAAGGGTTAAGGGAAAGATTCTCTTCAAAGTTTCCCTCATGTCTTTCCAAAACTTAGTGCTGTATCTCCTTCATTCTTAGCTGTAGTGTCCTGTTCTACACCACGGTCCTTTCAGGTTCCATGATAACAGAGTTGCTACACCTGAATTTAAAATGCACGGTTTCCCTGGACATTACAAACATCTGTGGAGGTGAAAGGGAATTCATAAAAATAGTGGAAGAAAGTGAAAAAAAAAAAAAAATTCTTAAAATTGATTTTAAAAATCAGTATGCAGGGAGGAAGATAAATATAATCTAAAAAGGGCTCTCCTTCTGGTTGTGTATTTCTTAGCTAGATTAATTTTTCATTGCCATTAACATTAAAGTTACCTTTCATTCTGACAGCTTTTTAAAAAAAGGAATGTTTTTGTCACTACTGAACACATTCAAACAGTAGTGTCAAATCCAGAACAATTTGCATGAGCAGCCACCAACTGATGATGGAAAATGGAGTATTTGGGAAATATGGTCAAGTGCCTACTCCAACTTCAACTTTGGGCAATGAGAAATCAGGGCCAAACTCTGCAAGGAATTGCAGTCTCACACAGATATGAACTGGGAGAAAGCTTGCACGTGGGAACAAAAGGGCTTCCTGATTCCTTGGCATTCAGGACAATTACATTTATTTTTCTAGTGAAACATGTTCTCCCCTTTCACATATGAGATTTTTTTTCTGTTGTAAGGTGAAGACACTACAAGAAATTTCAGTACATGACATAGAGAATTCCAAAAACTGAGTCTTCTCAAGGATAGATAAAATAAAGAAACACTTAAGAACCCTCAGTAAATGTCTCACCCATCTGGCGTGAGCTTGTAGAAATCAACAAGATGGAAAAGGTTCAGTATTGGGTTAACTAAAAATGGCATTAGGACAACCAGCTATGCAAGGAAATTACAACAGCCTCTTTCAGAAATCATTCTGGATAGGGCAGGCATGCCAGCCTCAGGACTGCCACAAGGGTTTTCTACTGGGCAAAGAGAGTAATAAGAAACTAAAAAACTTTTGGCATTTCAACTTTATTGAAAAAGGGTACAAAGGAACCACCTCTGGATATTGTAAAACTCACAAATAAATTCTTTACAGCTGCACAAGGGAAGATAACAATGAGAGCCCGATATTTCATTCCTAGCACAGTAAAAAATCCTATTATAGCCAATGCTGTTATGGGTGCACCAGCTGTATTCTGGGAATTCTATATAACTTCTGTCTATTGCTGAACCAAAACCCCTGAGGCCAGCTTGTGAGATTAAAAAGTCCTCCTCTTTCATATACATGCCACTCCACACCTCTGTTTGTTACCAATGTTTGGAATTAAGTAAGTTGTCTTAATCAGACATGATGCCCTTCCAGGCCAAGAAGGATCTCCACAAGAGCTCTTTTCCTACCCCACACTCTTCTACATTATTCACAATCTTATAAAAAATGCACCTCTTTATCTCTTACTAAAACTTATGGCATGGGATATAGTAGGCAGAAGCTGATGCAGTCTGAATTTCAGGATAGTGTAAACTCTGGAGGGAGTAGTGTCCAGCTCTACTGGAAGAAAAGAGTGGTTTGTTGCTTTTTTGTTTGTTGTTTTTTGTTTTTGTGTGTGTGTGTGTGTGTATACATATACATATATATATATAGTTTTCTTCTTCTTCTATTTTTCTTTTTGAGAGAGAATTTAAAATAATTAGGAAAACTGAAAAAACTGGGGAAACTGAAGAAATTAAACCACCTCTGCTTCTCAAGCTTGCTTTTGAATCAGTAGAGGACTCTTGCTCCCACAAGTCAGGTAAACATCATGAAGATAAGCTATACATTTTGACACTGTGTATAAAAAAATATCAAAAAAGAGGTATTTTAAATAACTCAATTCACTTTAAATTTCAGACCTCTTAGCTGAATATCCTAGGAAGCCAAGATATTACCATGTCAGCCAGATCTGATGAGGAGACCTCAACAGGTGAAAAAGATTGGAGGAGTCCCAGTTCCTAGTGAAACCCCCCAGGGCATCTCTGTTCTCTTGTTCAGGACTTCACTTGTGACCTTCCCAGCACCAGCCGCTCAGGAAGGACTTGATTCTCCTCTCAGACCCACGGTGTCCTTCTGTCATTGGACAGAAGGACACCTGGGGGATTCAGGCACAGTAACATATCTGCCCACATGAGCAAATCTCACAAGAGTCAGTGGAATTCTTTAGTCCAGCACCCTAAATATCTCCACCAGATACGTAAAAGGTAACTCAAGAGAAGAGCAGAGAAGTGAACAGCAAAAGTTTTTATTCAAATGTGCTATTTATATCCAGAAAAGAAGAAAAGAGAAACCTTTTGGAGCTCTCTGTTCAGCCCAGACCCTTGATTTCTATTATGTCCCAACAGGCTCTCAGATCCCTTGGTGTGCAGAGAACATAAAGAGTTAAATTAATGCCTTTCTTAGACGCCTATCAGTCCCTGGTGACCCTGGTTTGGGACTGTCCTCTCTCATTCACCATGTTGGATTTCTAGTAGATGAGTTAAATGGTGAAGTGTATGAATAAATGTCCTTTAATCTACAAAAATGCAATAAGTTAGACTTTGCAACTAGCTTCACATTCTTGTTCAACTTGCTTGAAAGCAAAGCCAGAATGGACTTAGAGGCAAACAGCAGCAGAAGGTGTGATACTCAGACACTGTCTGAGATGTGTCATTAAATGATGGAAGCCAGTGTCACATTTAAAGATATTCTTGCTGTACAGACAGCATAGGTGCAGATACATAACACATTTTCAAAACCATGCTACTATTTATTTCTAACAAAGTTCAATCACTTGTGCTTAATTGTTTTCTTTAAGCATTTAACGTTTTTCCTCTCTGAGAGGCCAAAGTGATCATTTCTATACCTCCCCTTGGCATGGTGATGGCACAACATTTCATAAGCCTGCAGGTTCATTTAATATTTGTTTCTTAGCTGAATAGGTAATCACAGATACATCAGTGAATAGGATCTTTCCATCCTGAATAATCATGTGTTACTGTTCTCACTGAAGTCAATAAACAGGATTTTGAAAAACTAGGCTCTACTCTTGCTTTATAGTTCCTGGATTTCTACAAAGATCGCTTTAGGACAGGGACCCAGGAGAAGAAAGTGATGAAGCAGAAGAGCAGAGGGGAAAGAGAAGAGAAAGGAGACAGAAAGCTTGTTCTTTCGATTAATATTAAACTGTCCATTTCCCAGCTGCAGCCTCATGAAAGGAGACTTCTTGGTGATTACCTACTAATTCAAACCTTACAAACCCACCTCAGAACACACAAAGACAAGGTAAAAAAGGATTTTTTTATTGCAGTTTAATGAAATATGATCCAGAACAGAGCTTGAAGAATTCACTAAGCTTTTGAACACATCTGCAGACTGGTATCAATTTCTTTTTTTATTTCTTCCTTACCAGCTGAACAATATATGATGAACAATATCGTGTGTGTGTGTGTGTAAACATGAGTGGCTTTTATAAATGGAAATGCCAAAGAATATAAGAATAGTCTGGCTTCTACAAAAGACTCTGTCTCAAAAAAAAAAAAAAAAAAAAAAAAAAAAAAAAACAACAAAAATCTGCTGCACAAAACTGAAGCAAACGTCTAAAATGATTTTCATGTGTTAACATTACAGAGCATAGTTGCCTTTTACCTGGTTACCTATTCAAAATATTCAACTGAAGATGAACCAAAAGTGCACATTATCCTCACAGTCCCTCTGTACTTTTATCACAGAAGGTATTGAGAGTTAAATGGTTTCCCCTTCCAAGCTAGTGCATCCTCAGTGCTCTGGCATTGTCCATACCCCATTATAACCATGTTTTACCGTTCTGTACCTAGAGATCAGAATGAATAGGTTGTAATTTGGTTCCTCTGGTGCAATTGTGCTTGTAAAGCACAGTTGTAACAGGGCATCAGTTTGTCATTACTGTTCATATCTCTCAATTACCTATGAAAAGCTGAAAACATAACAAAGTGAGTTTTACAGTGCATTTTACCTGAAACTTGCAAACCAAAAAAGTTCCATGTACTTTTAGTTTAATGAGTACAGAGAGCTAAACAACACCTCTTTTTCATGATTTGATACTAGTGAGTAGCGATCAATTTTTCTTGTGATTTTGCTGGATTTTTGTGTACGTTCTGTGGATTATATTCCCCAAATGCTGTTGTTCAGTTCCGAATCTATGATCTCTTGGAAGGTGAAGAGAAACAAAACATATATAAATAGGAATGTATAAATAACGTGTGGTTTTCTTTCTTACTTTTAACAGCGTTGTTAGGCAGCTGTTAAACAATCAGTCAGATCTGATGTCACTTTGACTTGGTGTGTGCCACTGTTTTCAATCATCATAAGCTTCTTCTTGGGCCGCAGGTCCAAAATGGGGTGAAATTTTAGCTGTTTTCAGTGTATCCATTTCTAACTGGACATGAATATTTCATAAAAAGTAAAAGAAGAAAATGCTCAAATGTTGGTGTGGAAAGCAAATGAAATAACACTCAGCTATTGGAGTCCTCTTGCACATCTCATACTTAGTGAAAAGAAGAGAAAGCCTGCAGACAATGACTATTTCCTATGATTTTTGAGATCCAGAGAAATTACCTCCTTCAAATTTTAAGCCCATATCGCAGTCCGAAGTGATTTCCATCTTTCTTGGGATGTACACATTTAAAAAAAGCAGCAAACCATAAACATTCCATAAAACTCATGTATGATGTGCATTGGCTAATATGGCACACCTCTGGGATGACAGTGAATTCACTGTTGGATGCCCAGTAAATACATGGAAAAATAAAATGAACCATTTTATTCATGAATGAGCATCTAATGAAAAGAGGTATTTTGATAACACAACATCACCTATATTTGTTTTATAAAACTGAGTAAAGGTTTGGCCAAAGCTGTCACAGTGTGATAGTTTGGGCCATTTATTTCTCCAGAGCTCCACTTTGCTACTGCTTACTTTGGAATATACATATATATATTTTAATGAACTGCAGTTAATAAATACAAAAACCTGAGAGTTCTGGAGAGGTTACTTGTCCTCGTCATGATTAATTGCTGGCTAAAGCCAAACGCTTTTCTGCTGATACACTTGTGCAACTCCCAGCTTACAGCCTCATTGATACAGGCTAACAACATTGCATTTTGATTCATCCTGAAGCCCAAAGTAAGAAACACATAAAATGAGCCTGTCGAAGCCAATAGCAGCGCATATGTCAAACCAGCTCTGGAATTTTCAGCAATTCCATACTGGGTTCATCCTTTTTTTGTAACATTCTACTGAGTGTAGAGACCCTCAAAATAAATGCAATTCTGATTTTGCTAAAAGCAGTTTTGATTCTCCTAATGCCATTTCTGGCTTTGTTGTTGTTGTTATTGTTGTTGTTTGTTGGTTTTATGTGCTTTTTGGTTTTTTTAACATAGCACTAAGTCCTAGAAGTGGGAGCCAAGGCACCGAAGCAGTAAAGTCCTTATGAATCCTTGCACCCACATCACACAGAAATGGATCTGTCCATGTGGAGCACTGTGTAGGGCCCAGTCTCAAAATGGCCTTACATTTACCCAATGAAGGACCTGCATCCTCCAGATTTCATTCTGTTTTCTTCTGGTTTTGGGCCCAGGCAGCACATAAGCTCATATTCCTGATGTGGCACATCACTGAACCATCAAAGATGTCTTTCAGCTGTCCTTCAAATGGTTAGTAACTGAGGCTACACACTATTTCTTTACAAACTGGTTTGTTTGATAATATGTAGTTTCAGTCTGACCGATTAAAACAACCAGTTTCAGCCATATCATTGAAAGAAATGAGGGCAATCCCACATGCTGTATGTGCTTACATGTAATACAGTCATCATTTTAAGACATTACTAAGTAACAATCACATTTAGCAGCCAAAAAAGTAGTAATTCAGTTAAGTGAAAATATGTTGCCAAGGAGAAAAGAGAGACCATAACTGAGCAGCTCTACATGACAGCCATTGAGAGTTCAAGCCTTCACCAACATCAGACAACATCATGCACCTGCGTGTGAGAGTGAGCAGGAGACACTGGGAAAGCCCCACCTGTGGAAACAACATCAGGGAGATGGGAAACCACATAAGACACCAGAGAATGCAAGAGAAAGAGCTGATACGGAGGGAAACCATACTTACAAATCATGCCTTTTTCTACTGTACGAACTCAGATTGTATGTCACAGAGCCCTTTGCAGGTAATTCCTGGTACTCTGAATTGCACTTGCACACACAAACTGGAAAGTAATGTACTTATTCACACCTGTGGGCAA
The DNA here is from genome assembly GCF_019232065.1 of Centrocercus urophasianus. Classification (NCBI taxonomy): domain Eukaryota; kingdom Metazoa; phylum Chordata; class Aves; order Galliformes; family Phasianidae; genus Centrocercus; species Centrocercus urophasianus. The sequence goes on along the minus strand of NW_024884767.1, from coordinate 1,687,642 downwards.
CCATATCATTGTCACTAAGGGCAATAAACTAATGACAGCTTCATTTTTGCCAAGTTTTATTTATAAGCTAAATGCATTCAGATTGTACCTGGCCCTTTCAAGGGTGAACAGTGTAGCAGGAGGCTGGAAGGAATTTTTGATTCCTCTCCAAAGACAGAAAGAAACTGTGGTTCCCTGGGGGAAAAAAAAAAAAAAAAAAAAAAAAGAGCAAGGAGGAGGCAGGGCCATAACATAGGTTTCATGGGAGAATGAGAGTGAGCAAGCAACTACAGCCTGTGTTACAGGAGTAATCGGAGCAGCCAGCAAATTCTTCCAGCTGCTTTCAGTGTACAGCACTGCCTCTCCTCATCCCACGGCTCTTTGCTGCAAGATGCCCCAGCTTTCTTCAGTGAGCTGCTCTGTGTCTCCCAGGACAAGTGTCCTTTAACATGAAAGAATTCCAGCAACTAAACTCTGCAGAGCAGGATTAACTCTCAGTGGCAGTGGAGACTCCTTCTAGCAGAAGGGCTAAAACACCTGTAAATGGCATCATGGATACAGAGAGAGCCCTTGCTGGAAGGAGACCTGGGTGACAAATAAGTTATTAAAGAGCCATTCATGAGCATTCTCTTTATATTGTTCTTCCTGCTGCTGAGCCATAATTACTTTTATTTCCTTTTATTCCCTCCCAACTGGAAGATAGGGAAAAACAAAGCTTTTGTTTAACACTTCTGAACCAGGCATTCCAGCTATCTTCATTCTCTAATAAAGATCTAGGACTCACCTCACTCACCTGAGCAATTCTTACCCAACTGTATGGCACAAGAACGAAAGACTGCATAATGAGGTCCATAGTCAGAAACTCCATACAAAGATAAGACATCCCACAGAAGGAAGAAGGATTCTTGGGAACAGCTTCAAAGCTGCCTCGGTCACATATCTGTTGAAAAAGACCAAACAAAAGCTTCTCTTTCCCATGATATCTTGTCCAAAAAATCTTTCCAGCTACACACAGCAATAACTATATATAACTACAATTAAAAGACGGGAGCAGCATTTACTGGCTTAATTTCCTGAATAGGCCTTTGTTAAAAGCTGTCTGAAAGCTGCCAGTTAGATTGATGATTTTGAAAATCAACAGAATGGGCAGAACTGTATATTAATTGCATATATTACTGCAAGTATATGAGGAAAATCATGATTCTGTAATACAAGTTACATTGTTTAAGTAAGTCTTATACAGCCACAGGAGTAATGTTTCACTGCAGACATTCTCAATGTTAATCTATAATGTAACTAGCTGCAGCAAGAGAGAGGAACAAAAACCCACACCAACAGTTTGTAGCTATCCCATATCTCCGACAGGGTGATATAACATAGCATATGTTTTAAAATGATAAAGACTTCCAAGAATAAGATGCAGTTTCCAGAGAAATATTCATACACGCCCAAACAAAAGCAAAATCTTGTAATAATTGAATAATTGCAGCATTCTGTACCTAAGCAGTCCAAGAAAAATCCAGCCCAAACCAGCCCTTTTCAGTGGCTTAGCTGGTCAACACTCTTACACACAAAGCCCAGTGCTCTTCCATAAAACCTAAGAATTAATCAGCATTATGTAAGAGATTTTTATAACACTCTAAAAATACATTGTGAATTCCTTTCCAGTGTTGGACTGAGAAGCTTTAAAGTACAGCCACCCCTTCATCCCCCTTTTAAACAAACACTGGATCTTCCTTTCTGATATCAGAAACTTAAATTTGTTTCAGTATATGTGTCTCAAATCTCATTAATTACAATATTGGCCTCATGAGATACAACTGCTGCTATTAAGTGTCGTGTTTGTGCTTGAAATGATCTGAGTGTGGGCACAGATACAGATACTACATGTGCAGAAAGACTCTCGAACAGGACAAATGGTACATAAGACTTCACAAGACCACAGGATGTTTTTGTGTTACTGTACCTGTTCGCTTGGCAATTCTTGTATCCACAGGATAGCGCTTTGTTTGAGTTGTTCCAAAGGATACTATACTCCCATAGAATTTCTGCAGGGGCAGTTGTAATGTTAGCTTGGCAGATCTACAGCAAAGTCCTATGATAAAACTCTGGGTTGCCCTCTGTTTTTCATACACATAATAAATGAATAAATACTGGCATTATGTCTGTATCTCACTGAAGGATCTCTAAGCAAAATTACAAAGTCATCACCCAAATGCTAATGGTCGTCCAGGGTCATACCTGTGCAGAGAAGGAGCTCTAACACTGCCCCTGGAAGCAGACTCACCCTGCTCAATTCTGGACATCCAATGCTGCCCTCTAGAAGTTCACCCTGCTCCAATTTGCCCACCAACCATCATTTGATCTAGGAACATCCAAGGCATCTGCAGTCCTTCAGAACCAAATAAATCATAAGAATGCAAATGAAAAATGGGAACAAAGCATTTTCAGCTCTGAAAATCTTCTCATGGATGGAATGCATATCCAAAGGACACTGAGCAATCTCATTTTATTTTTAGGAAACACCTCAACGTAGTTCTTTTCCACATAGCAACTTTTCCCCCTGCAAGAGCAACACACCACTGACATAGCCATCTTCTCAAAATAGCCCCCCGCCATTCAAGCCACAAACAAATCAATCAAAACTATTGAGGCAAGCCAGAGAGATTTTGCAGAAAATAAATAAAGAGGGAAAAGAGGAAGACACAGAGAAGAGCCAGGAACCACTTCACTGCTGTTACCAGCTCCATGTGAGAGCTGTGCTGATACCACGGCAGTACGAAGCCTTGGACAGGAGATAGCCAACGTCTCTGATGGGACGGCAACGGCTGTTCCACATGGGTAAGCAAACGTTCAGATGAAAATTGTACTCAGGACTGTGGCATCTGAACCAAAATAAGTGTTACCTATCTTGTGTGCTTTTGCCTGAGCGTGTCCATGTTCACTATTTTCCTCCCTTAGACTACCGTTATTTTTTGTATTTTACCCACAACCCAGGTCCTTCTTTGTTCTCTGCTCTGATTCTTTCTCTGCCTTTCTTTCTTTGTGCCATTTTCCGCTCCCTGTATTCACACTGAATACAATCAGTCACATGGCTAGCCTTCATGTGAACTCCATGCTACAAGACATGTAAGTATTATTCGGTATGAATGCAGGAAAAACACATCCTTTTGGTTGGCTCTTCATTTACATGCCATTCTCAGATTCTCTCTCCACAGTCCTTTCCCTTTTTCATCACCCACATTCACTGTGCATTGTTCTTGTGCTTTTCTCTTTCCTTTTTCTCTTCTCCCCCATGGCCATTTACACCTCCTTCTCTTCCTGTGTCGCCTCCCTCACCCTTCCCACCTCTCCCTTAATGCTCATTCTCTCCAGTTGCCCGCTTCCTTCCTATTCCCATCAGAGCTCTGTGGACAGCTCTTCCCCCACTGCAGGTGGTGTGACCTGGACGTGGGCAGGAGTGGTGGCAGTGCAGAGGCCTGGGCTGATGCTGGCATCATCCAGCAGACCCACCTCTATCCTCCATCCCACCGACCTGCATGAAAAACATTGCGGGGCAAAAGCCCGGGGCCGGCAGACAACTTTGGCATACAGTGGCCTTTGTTGCAGCTTGCATTAATCTGGTGATTTACTGCAGTGAGTTGCAAAAGCACAAATCCCACCCCACTGGAGTCAACAGTGGGGAACGGTCTGCGTGCAGCCACCGGCCGTGCAGGACTCCTTGGCGTTCTGCTCCTTCCTGTTGTCTCTACCGCTCCATCGCTAATTTGTTCCAGTCGCTTGTTAATGCTCTCCTAATCCCCCCCAAAACAATTTCACCTCCCCAACCATTTCCTTTGCTCTTGCAGCTCAGGATCCAGAGGACGCTTTGCTGCGGCTCTCACAATGATAAACAGATGCCGGCGGTCCGTGCCGCGCACAACTTCCCGCCCCAGGTGTTGTCTGGTGGTTTGGCACGGCGGGGCCTGGCCGGAGAGCGCTGGGAGCGCCGGGGACGGCGCACCGAGAGCCTTCGGGCGGCACGACGGGGTGGGTTCGGGTCAGCTGTGTGTTAGTAGAGGTGAGCGGGTACCAAAGGATGGCAGATGTGGGGCCGTACTTCAGGAGAGCGGGGCGCGGAAGGAGAGCAGAGCGCTGCGTGACCCCGGCTCTCTGCCACCACGTCTCTGTGCACAGCCTTCACACCCCCAGCGCAGTTCCTCGATTTCCCTCACACCACCGTGCGTTCCTCTCCGTCTCCCCAAGGACAGGTTTCTCCTCAGGAGGCGCTCCCTGCCGCCCCACGGCCCCCCGCCGCCCCCGGCCGCGTTGCGGGGCTGCGCGCCCGACCTCGGCACCCCGGCACTGCGAGGGGCGGCCGGACCCGGCGGAGGGCAGCGCCCGAGCCCCTCGGCGCGGCGGGGCGTCGTGGCTGGGGGCGACCCGGCTCCGCGGCCGCGGGCAGGCTCCGTGCAGGG